>NC_047170.1:15214144-15546144 GCF_009819705.1 Hippoglossus hippoglossus | reverse complement strand
GCAAGCCCTTCAATGTGCAACCTTATTGTTTATAAGTGCACTCATGTATATATGTATGAGGGCAGAGCCAATATGTGTATTTTACTCATTTGCATTTTAATCAGAGAGGCTTTGTGATATATTTATGCATGAAAACTACTTTTAGACTTGTCATAAACTCAGTTGCCAGTTCAATCCCAGGTAAAAATCTAATGTTCAGCAGTTTAATGCAAAAGTCCTGAAAGTAATCAAATTCAAATTATATTATAATGTTCAGTTTTAGTTTTTTTAAAGCGAAAGTAGTTCATCTTTATGGAGGAGGATGCAGTTTGTGCAGCTCTGGGTTGTATTGTGTCAGACTTTTTTTGTCCAGCCAGCAGATCTCAGTTTATTTTGTGCTAATAGACACACCCTGCTCTCTGAGCTGAGCTGGCTCCTGGTATCGATCCATGCAGGCGAAAAGCTAAAATCCTCTCCTCCTCAGCACGATGATTCCAGAAGCTATAGCTGGACCGTCTGCAGTGACAGTTTAAATGCAGAGATTCAGGGTGAGGTTGCTTTTACTTCTGGCCCGAGGCCGGAGAATTATCTGAAAATCAGCGAAAGGGTTCGATGAGTGAGCCAGAGGGAGAACAGACGGGGGGGGGGGGATTACAACAGAGGAACAAACTACAGCATGGCAGCTCTTTCTGTGTGACTCTTGCTGCCGAGGCATCTTAAATGAAAGCGTGTCTTTGTCTGAGACTGTGTGTGGGTCCGAGCTGTACAGTAACAAAGAGCTTTGTCTCCTACATGTCAGAGCCTCGTCCTACACCCCATACCTTAACGATGAGCGGATACGCCGCACAGTATGAATATTTAATAACTAGATCTGGTACGGAAACAAGGCTCCACCCAAGTAAAGCGCCTGTAATGCCGTGTGACTTGCTGGGCGAGTGTAATGTATGTAAATGAGCGCAGGCGTCTTTCTCGTCCGCATTGTGCCGCCGCGTCTCTCAGAGATTTCACCGGCATCAAAGAGGAGCAGGATCAAAGAGATGGACTTGAGTGTTGTGGAAAATGCAAAAGAGGAAAATCATGTCTAACTCTGCAGTGAGGATGTTCGAGAGGAGAAAGAAACCGCCTCCTCAGTACAGACAGGGTGTTCTGCAGTGACAGATTTACTGTGTGTTGGTGTGTTTACTAAATCTGTTTGTAAGGCTGCAGATATACGTCTGTAAAAAATCTTTTTTACAGTTTGGAGGAGGTATACAAGTGATCATCTGAAATCGTCAAAAAATCTGATTTGATAGCTGCTGTAAATAAAGATGGACGAAAGGACAGATTCCCACAAGTGAAGCCAAAGCTGCTGGCTGCACTATAGGTCATAAACCCCCCGCCTCCTCCATGTTAGTGGATGGGACATCAACCACACTAAAAAGCCGAAGTGCACATCAAATAATTTTCTCCTCAATGTTGGTTTTATTTAGTTATTTGATGCTGTAAAAATGGGTGGAAACGTCATGATTGACACCTGAGAATGATTAGTGAATGATTCAATTTATTCTTTCCAACCCTCTTAACTTTCACAAAGCAGCGTCCCACTATAAAACATACAAGTAAACACCAAATCCCATCAGAGTTTAAACCAGACAAGACGAGATTCCTGACTCCCACTCTCCCTGTTCCTGGTGTCAGGGCCCTGAGCCACTGACCGTCTGCTGACCTTCACCAGCCCCACGAGCTGCTGAACTGTCCGCCTCCACACCCCCCACTCCTCGCCTCAGGATGTCACATGGACACAATAAGGTCAGCGTCTCGGATAATGTGTGTGCGTCCACTCAGCGTGAAGGCATAACTCGATGGCACCAGCCGTAGAGCAGGTGACAGGAAACGTCTAGGCCTCATTCAGACGACAGATTATATCTGTGAAAGATTTTTCACCGGCAGACGAAATCATGTTAACTCGTCTGCAGCGTTTCTCAGATCGACGCCCTTCGTATCCCACATTATCTAAATTAAAGCGCTGCCAGGGTCGCTGGCTCTCCAGAGCATAACTCTTCCAAAGGACGCGCAGGGGTCACGCAGGCTGGCGAGCGGACATTAGACACATCAGCCCTCATCATGTCTCACTTGTTCATTTTGTCATGGAGCAGTTAAAGCTCCCCGCAAAGAGGAATGCGGGCCGAGCGAGGCGGGTTCAGCAGAGCAGATGGATGCAGAGCGGAGAGAGCGGCTGCAAAACAAACAGCAACAGGACACAACGTAGTCAAAACACAGCGAAAGACCAGCGAAGCCTTTTCAGCTCGTTTCACGAAGCTCTGAAGCAGAAAAGAGTAAATGAACGTCCTGTTGTGCTGTAAAAGTATCAGACGTTTTTTGAATTAAAAAGCTTTGCATGATATCAATATTTCTGGAACATGAGGAGCATTGTGAGGCCTTCGTGAGAGATTAAAAACATGCTTTTTCCTCGCAGATGCTTTGTCTTTGGGTTTGTGTTTGTCTGTGTTTCAGTGTGTGGCTGTAACCGCGCTGTCCTCGCTGCCATTGTCACTGAGACAAAGCTGCAGATTTATAAGTCCGGCGGGAGAGAGTCGGAAAAAGCCACGAATGCATCGGAGAAGAAAGAGGCTGCCCTGACCGGGACGTGACGAGCATGTGGAGCGTTAAAGAGCAGCGTTACATAAGACTTATAAAACCCAATTCCTTTAAATTAAACTTTTTTCTGACGTCAGACAGGACAAGAGGCAGTTTCCCATCATGCACTTGTCTGCGTCAATTCATGTATATTCAGCTATTTTAATAAATCATTCACTTTCTCTGCCTCCTCTAGAAGGAGAGGTCGTGAGTGACGTGTGATTTATGAGCAAAAACTCTGCTAGATATTGTTTTTAAAAGTTTGGGCTGGTGCCAAAATAAAAACTGTATTGCAAAAACTAGGTTGAATATAGCCTTGTTTTGCAAACCATTACTTTTTAATTAACAATATATTCTAAATTCATTAATACATATATTAGCAAAAATGCACGTTGCCTGTTATTACATCTTTTTATGAATAACAGTATATTCACAGCTATGCATGAATAATTATTTAAAAAATGATTACAAATATAACTATAATAATATTTTTCCAATAATACTTATAAATATATAAATATTCGGAATACATTATATTAAAATTAATTAAAAAATGCCCCCCCACCCCCAGAAATATTGAATATTTAGCTAAAATACAAATTTGGCTAAAATACTAAATATGCTTAATTATTCTTTGTGTATTACAATAAATTACACAAAAATACGAAGAGGAGTTTGTAAGATTTTAGCTTCTCAAATTCAGTATCTTTCTTGGAAGTGGTTTTAATCGTTAAAAACATAAAACACCATGAGATGAAAAACGTTCCAAAGCCCCAACATCATATTTTCAAACAGCTTGTTTTTTTTCTGACTAAAAGTCCAGAAAATACAAAAATACCAAAAAAATTCAATGATATCAAAACTGCAAATATTAAATTCCTATCAAATGACTAATCAAAACATCACTTTTCTGAATCTGTTAATCAATCTGCTGTGAACCATGAACATCAACACATTCAAACCTCTGAAACCTGGAGTCAGTGACTGTTCACACACCCACGTCCCCGTATTTCCACCAATCAAACATTCATGTGGACAGAAAAAATCACAAGGTCATTTTTATCTGCATATGTACATACGCGTGTGTTTACAAAAATGTTTGCTCAACCTCTGAGGACAGATAAAAAAAACCTTGACTGACATTTATAACATTTGGGGTAAAGGTAGAAAGAAAGATTCATACAATGCAGAGACAAGAAGCATGTGTACACAACAGAAATCCAATAAGGCCGATGACAGGCGTTTATCTTGTGTTTTTCTTTCATTCACGAGTGAGATCGGTATCAGTCGGGAGCTGACATGACGAGCACGAGTCGTATAGTCACCATCTGATAAGAATGTGAACCAGCTTCTCGCCTGAGAGACACAACTCATCGTCAGCTGACAGGTCGGAGAGAAGAGAAAAGGCCTCATCACGCCTCTCTGACCCACGTGGCTCTCCTCCACTGCGACGGGTTAAAACTCAGATAAATCCCTGTCTGGCTCCGTTATCGCCACACGATTTGCTGCGCTCAGCTTTTTCCTCAAATAATCTCCACGAGTTCCGGCCGCCCTGCAGTCTTTTATCTAATCTGTGTTTTTCTTTTGATTTGCTGATTTCTAAAGGACAAAATGTAGAAAGGGAACGTTATGCAAAGGTCGTGGGGGGGGGGGGGGGGGGGGGGGGGGAAATCACAATGTCACAATTACAGGCGACACACCACAGCTCCACAAATATTTATGTTGGCTGCTGCAGGAGGCGAAAAGTCGTTTATATATTTTCACCCGTGTGCGTTTGTGTGTTTGTCAGAAGGATTACAGAGAAACTACTGAACGGATTTTAATGAAACGTATAAAATGTTTGCTGATATCGTGATTAATCTCTAAATCAGCTATTTTAGTTCTTTACCAGATATTTGTAACATACATGTAGATTTTACACAGTTACTTAGAGATACACGAGGGAAAATTTACAATTTTATAAACTCTTACATGGATTTCTTTTTTTTTTTGTTTGATAAAACATAAACACACACACAAGAGATTTTAAAACTCCTCTGTAAAAATATTTATATATATATATATATATATATATACTTATCGGTTGACATATTCACCAATAGCAATACATATGTATGAGCCAATAGTGGAAACCATTTAAAAAACGATATACATATATATATAATAATTGATAGTCAATATTTTCAATATATTCTACAATATTTTTCAAGAAAAAATCATCGGCGCAAACCTAACGTCGCATCAACATCAAATATAATTTGATATTTTAAGATATTTAATGAACAAATTACCCTCCACTGAGAATTATTTCAATTACGTCAAATATTTGCGCTTGATGTCACATTAATCCTCAACTCACCGCCGGCTTCATTGGATAAAACAATCATTTGTTTTAGCGAAATTTAATTTGTGCCCTGAAATAACGGGTTGGAATTATTTATTTCCTGTGGGGAGGCCACGACGCTCCTCTCTGTTCTGCGTCCGCGAGGAGCACAAGGTTAACGAGGCCGACCCGCTGTGTGTGTCGTCTCCAATAAGGCAAATGGACCTCGGATCAAACGGGGGTCCAGTGCAGCAGCAGACGCCTGCAGAGACGAGCGGCTGCAGGAACCTGATAGATTCAAACCAATATCTGATGCATGCTGTAAGTCCGTAAATTAAATTATAAAGTCACCCGTTGTTTTAAAACCAGAGAGAAGCTGCTGATGGCAAACAGATTCCTGACAATTACCATGTGTGTTTAAAGGAATCCGGTTTGTGGCGTAAAACCACAGTAATGAATTGATGTGAAACACTGACGCGGCCTCGCGTTAGGATTCTATCTGACTCATCTCTTCTGCAGCAGCAACGAAATCCAGTTTCTGAAGGAAAATGAAAGTGCAGAGTAATTACTTCTGGCCGACGTCCTTTCATAACCTTGCACAGGCCGATTCGCAGCTCGCATGCTGAGTCATAATTGTAGAAAATCTGTGTGAATCATCAACAGCTCTTTTCTCCCAGCTTCCTTCTCCGAGACACCGACTGATGTTACAGCTGCTTGGCATCGACCCAGTTCAGGTCACATTCACACGATAAGAATCTTCTCAATGAAAAACACTAACAGATGTTTCACAATCGCTTCTCTCAGGTAAAACAACTCTAACAAAAAAATATCAATTATGTCTCCGGGTTTAAACAGCAAGATATGTTTTTTGAGGCCTTTATGCAAAGTCTGTGGGGGAAGCAGCTGCATTATTCACGTTTTCAGTTGTCTTTACTCTGCTCGAGTACTTGTTATAGAACTTTATACTTCTACTCCACTACAGTACACTTCAGAGGCGAATATTGTAGTTCTTACTTCATAAAATAAACTTTATAGATAATAAATATCAAACAAATAACAGTAATGACCATTATCTGTATAACAAGTTCTTTTACTCCATGAAATTTCTGCACAAATCTGCATAAACGGGCGGATTCAGTCAATTTTTTCCACTTTCTTTAACATGGTAAAATAAGGCGTTAACCTTGGTGGAGGTAGAAATAAATCAACTATCATTTTGGCTCTGGATTTGGTCTCCTCCACCCGGAAAATATCTTGCTCCTTTATAGCTAAACCTTAACCCCCCACTCTGTGTTCACCAGATATTTGCTAACTTTATCTGTTCACTTTATCTGTTCACTGTTTAGTGCTGAGCTCTAGTTGCGTACAAGGTTTACTTTAGACAATTATTTGTGGAAAAAAGCCGCCTGTTACAGTCGGAAACGCCAGTGACGGGAGCACAGAGCAAAGTTTGAGGCTGTAAAATCAAAAGTGTGTTTACATTGAGCAACTTTAGAACCACGTGGAGATAGATGTGATAATAAAACCATCATTAATGCATTTCATCAAATAACAGTCATATAAATGAGTTTACAGCTAATTTTTCCCACATTTCTTCATGTTGAAAAAGTACGACAGGGAAAATCATACAAAAACTGCCCGTCTTTATACTTTGTGTGACTTCATCAGTTTTTGTCAAACAACATATTGATTTACATAATCAGAAAGTGAGAAAGAACCCTCTGTTCTTTTGGAAATCCACATTTTATTGGAGCCATGCACTTTAACTGGCCACAGAGTTGCCTGTAATTTCAAAAGTGCTGATTCAATCCTCTTTGAGAATTTGGCACCTTCCTGCGTTGAGGCACTCGATGGCGTTAATTAAAGTTTGCAGGGTTTCAGCGCCGAGGTCTGGACCTTGGGACTCGGCCTCAAAGATCCATTTGTATTATAATAACTTGGTTTCACTCACAAACTCGCTCACACATCAAAGACCGAGAGAGAGAAGTTTTACCAAACAGGGACGGAGTGTTTTGCAACTGGTAATTTTTCTCGCCAACAGTCTTGGAATAGACGCAGTGTTTCTAAAAAGACGTGTGTGTGTTTGCTCCAACCTGAAACTGGCCCCTTTCCCACTTGTTTTTAAAAAAAAGTGTGTGTTCCTGCAGGAGCTTTACGAGGTCTGGCAGAGTGCGCCTGAGTGTTAAAGTTCTCCATAAAGCGGGGCACTTTCTGCCCACTGGATTACCCAACTCCTTGTAAATCCGCACACACTGCTTGCTTCATTGCTACTACAAACCCAGAGAGGAAGAGCAATATGTTATGCGAGCTCCAGCGACCGCACCCCCTCCCCCCCCCCTCCTGCTGCAACCCAGGCGGAGGTTACTGCAGTACAGCTTTCCAGCCAAAGAGGTGACTCAGGGGAAAGACTCAGGGGAAAGACTCAAAAGGCTTGGCAAACGGTGCAAAGTTGCTTTTCTTCGAGTATTGACCACCGCAGTCAACCAGGAAGAGGTACAAGCTTGGATTGAGTACACAGGAGCCGTGTCCCTGTGCATTCTGGGACGAACACAAGCTCACGACTGAAAGGTTAAAGTAAGAAAACAACAAGCAGGAGGAACAACTTGCGTGAGGAGAGTGGGAATGTGTTTACAGCCCAGGGATTGGTGTGTTTATAGTCCACAATTAGTCAAGCGGCTGGATGGTAGCTTGTTAAGAAGGCCCCATGTGGACAGAGAGGCAGATATGAACGAGAGCAGAGGATAGTGGTGTTCATCCTGTTTATCCTCCAGTGGGATTAAGCAGAGAGAAAGTGAGAGTCAACCTGAGCTGCTCAAACAAAAAGCCTGTTGGCAGACATGCATGGATTTTCTGTTAATCCCTCCACTTACTGTTATGTAACGCTACCTGTCCAGAGTTTTCTGCACAAGACATCACAAGCGCTAAAAAACGTGTTATGATTACTCTAGTTTTAAGCACGTATCTGTCCGATAACTACAACCAGCATCACCACAGGCCGAACAAACAGCCCATTTACAAACAGGCAGGTTTGGGACAGGCGCTGCACGAGTTCACACTGAAAACCAGGACGTCCGGAGTAAAGGCTGCAGGAGCCAAAACACCACACGGCTATTTATAATACCCATGAGATAGTGTTTTACAGCCCTGGCATCTTAACTATCGCGGAGTAAACAGTAGGCAGGATTACAAAGTGACCTTTTCAGGAATATGTGCTCACACATGTTTGATTGCCTGATGACACCGATTTGGATGTGCACCAAAGTTGAGCCAAATTCGATAAAGAAGTTAGAAGAATCATGTTTAACTTATTCTCTCGTCACGTATGATAAAAGCTGAATTCTAACAGCGTCCTCTCAGCCATTCGAATAAGTCTAAATCCCTCATTCTGCTTTTGTAAAGACAAGACTCTGTCAAGACCTGGGACAGAAAAGTGGAGACAGACATTGGGATGAGATGAATCAACTCTTAAACTCAACATGATAAAACCTAAGCAGCCTGACAGAGAATAAGGGGAACAAGCTTTAACCCTCAACCTCAAATAGCAAACAGCGAACACAATTTATAATATCAGACTGGACATGATTGAAAAATTGTGAAATTATTATACTTTTTTCACGTGTGTATTTATCTATTTCTTTTAAATAAACACTATTATTTGACTATATTAATATTATATAGTATCTGTCTATAAAAACTACACGTACACTACATCTAAATGAAGAGAGGACCTGACCTCTGTGTCCTCACAGCGGCACAGGCCTGAACCTCAGTGCCCAACACAGGGTGGGGGGTGGCTCCATGTTTAATTCAGCAGCCATCTCCCAGATTGATGGTTGCTGGGACGCTCGGATCCAATTCTAATTTAACTGTGGCTCCTGTTTTACTTTCAGCGTCCTGAGCTGCATAAACAATGCAGACACATTCAAATTCTGAATGCAAATTAGGGTTTCATCTGCCAGGGGACGGCAGTGGACTTATGAGGGAGCGGGGGGGGGGGCTCACAGGTTAGATGTGATTTCTGCAGGAGGGGAAAGGTTGCAGGGACATGAGGTAACAACACTAGACTGAGAAGCTTGATAGTTTGGCTCATATTTGATATGAATATTTTTATTTATACATATTTGTTTCACCTGAAGTGTGACGGCCACATCTTGTTTTCAGGGGGTGGAAACTTCCAGTTTTCCTACAGTTACTGATTATGAAGAAGGAGGCGACAAGTCCCAAAGAAAAAGAACAAAAGACAGAAATAGAGATATCAGTACAGTGGATGTGGTAAAACACAACAAAATCTAGATTTAAAAATAAAGTCATAGAGTTAAAAATAAGGGCAGCTGCAACCACACACCACATTCACTCATTTATGATTTATCTTAATGTCCAAATACATCTTGACGTAAATAAATGTGTCGCTCTTTCCAGTTCCTACTAAAATATTTAAATCTGTGTGTTCTGTTTCTCCAGACGACTCAAGTCCTTTTTTATGTGCAAAGTTGACATAGACACACAGAAATCCATATCTGGTTTCACAGGTCTAGATACAAGCTTTTGATGTTGAAGTGCACAGGAATGAGTCAACACCCAGAAAGAGCAGATTTCATATCAGAGAGTCAACAAAGTGAAGAAAGCTCCATTTGAGGGCATAAAGCACGTGTGACCAAAAACCTATCAGGGCAAATATATATTGTTTGGACTCATGTCACTGCAGGAGCTCATCAAAAGTAGAGTCACTTATTAAAATCCTCATCAATCCGGCTTCAAACTTTAAACTTAAAAAACTTCAGGCCAAATTTCCAAAATGACCTTCATGTCACAAAAACCTGGAAAAAGTCATTTAGGAGCATTCCACATCAGTGTGATAAGAACTAAACCTATAATGCCAGACACCATCTTTGAGGAAAAACTATTTTGACGTTTATTTTGTTTAATTTGGCAAACGTCCCATCCGCTGACATGGAGGAGTTGAAGTTATAAATCAATATCGGTTTCATGTTGATTATGTTTTGAATTTCTCAGGCGCTTACTGCAATTAAAATGCTCCACAAGTAAAATTACTACTATTATCTAAGGGAGTAGTTGTGTGTAAAGAGGTGTTACACAACCTTTTGCCGCCCGTCTGACTCAGCGGGGTTTGTGTAACATTCTTTAAGGCTCATATTCACACACATTCTTTGAAGTAAGGTCCTGTAGAACAGCAGGGCAGCTGTGTGACCTTTGCCTTAAAGCAGAGGGAGCCGTGAAAACACTCCAACAGCAATAACATCACCAGGATCGCTGTGTCTTTAAGGGTTTTTATCTCCTCTGCACTCTGATAGCAGCTCTTTTAAAAGGATATTATGGGATTTCACTCAGGACTCAGTAGACAAACACATTTATAAACAGGCTCCACATTACGACACATGACAGGAAATAAACTTTGCCTGAGACTATTATTATAAACTGAAACCGTGTGTGTGTGTGTGTGTGTGTGTGTGTGTGTGTGTGTGTGTGTGTGTGTGTGTGTGTGTGTGTGTGTGTGTGTGTGTCAAAGTCACTTAAGACTTAATCTGCAGAGCTCTGAATTTAAAACGTCTCCACTTTCATGCATCGTGTTCCAAAGCAAGAGGTCGTTATTTATTTTTATTACTTTTACCACGGATGTCTTGTTTTCATTGCTGTTTGACGGTCGCACAAAAAACATGCTGAAGTAAATGTTTTGAAACTTGGTGGAAGGATGGAAGGAGGAGCTTCCATCACGATTCGTCTTTAATATGTCATTTTTAGCATTTTTAAATGTGCCTGCTGCACCTTGTCTGGGTCCTTGTGCTCTGGGTTTGACAGAAATAATCCTGATGTCCTTCATCTTTTTACTAATCTGGTTATTGTTGCCCTTCAGAAACCTAAAGTGGGTGTGAGATTAGAGGAAGCTGGTTAACAAAGCTGGGTTTATTTAGGAAAAACATGATTCCTTGGCCTTGTAGAAACATGTAAGCTACAGACTTCGAGATGGCCCCTCACTTCATTTTGAGCTTTTCTCTAAACCTAATTACAGATTCCACAGTTTCCAGCAATTCTTTGGAAATGCTGCTCACTACCCGATGAAGCTACACCCTGATTATTTCTACAGAGGGTATATTTCTCTCTGACTGGTATATCGGCAGTAGAGTGCAAACTTCCTTGAAGGCCCAAGAGTTAAAGAAAGTAACAAGTATAACCCTGGAGCTGCTCCTTTGTCCTGATCTGCGCCAAATCCCAATGAGTTATTTCGGGGCCCATGTTCCCTACTTCCACTAAGTTTTGTCGAAATCCTTTCAGTAATTTTGGCCAAAAAACAAACGGACAGGGGGCAAAAACAAAACTCCTTGACAGAGGTAATAAGGAAAGAGTTTCAGCCTGAATTAAAGAAAAGAAAATCCAGCTGCAACTGTTAAAACTCCAGTTTCAGTGTGAATAACGCCACAGGCCTCTCTACTCATGAATTCAACGAGGCAAAAAGAAAGTTTCTTCTACAAATACGTCTGAATTGAAACAGTAATTTAAAACACAGTCCGGCTGGAGTAGCTCCTCAGGACTTTGATGTCATGTGATGTGAGCTACTCTGGCAGCTCTGTGAAAAGCCTGCAGACATATCAGCCATTCCTAGAGGATTCCTTTTCATGCCAGCTTCCCTGGCCGCGGCTGGCAGAGGATCCATTTCACACAGCTGGAGTGGAAAACGCTGACAGCCACCGCTCCGCACACCCCGCCGGATCTGATGACCCCCAGAGGCCTCGCTGACAGGGCGGCTCACATTTCACAACCAGGTGACAGGACCTCCTAGAGATCACATGACCCCCCCCCCCCCCCGAACAGCAAATCACAACTTTAAAATATTCTGAGGCCAAAAAGAAATGCAGGTTTTAAAGGGTCAGGAAAGCCTGTGAGGATGTGTCACTGTGGATCTGACACTAAGACCTTTCCCAGTATATCAGACCCATTGTTTGTGTGGATTTTCTTTTATTTTCAACTGTCCAAACACTCAGCTACATTCAGTTATTGGTGAAAAAACTATGTCAGGTTTTATTGTCAGTCCTGCAGAAGCAAAAAACAACTTAGCATGCACATACTTTACTTGACTCATATAAGTAGGTGGTGGACAACGTTCTCCATTGGCAGCAATTCACCATAACAAACAGTAATTTAACTCTGTGGTTTCCAACCTGGGGGGGGGCCCTAATCCTTGTAAAGTACACCTACACAGCTACTGCAGCAGTTTATCAGGTGCTCTGGGATTTAACATTTTTTGTAACACATAAAATGCTGCTTTTCCTGTGTTCAACACCGTGCGACGCCATTAATTTGCAGTTTCAGTTGAAACTCCCCCGCTGGCTGAAAAGCCGTGCAGTGAAACGTCACGACCACTGCTGTAAAATGCACGGAATGAAAATCGCACGCTGTCTCTAGTGCAGTCAGGCAGGCTGAGTCAAACCCACCCGACCTGTAAAGTACAGTATGTCATCACACACGAGGAGGTAAATGCATTGTCATCACCCCATTCACAAAACCAGGACCCGCTATACCCAACCAGAGAAACACGTTCAACTGGAATACCCTTTATGCAACAATAACACGGATGAACTGACACATTCCTCTCAGAGACGTCTGGTTCTGTGGCCTGGAAACAATCAAATATCATATTATTTCAGTGGTATATCCGAGTCCACGCATTCTGAGTGCACGTCGGAAAGCAGCCGCAGAGTGAATCTGCCATCCCTGGAGCCAGGCCACCAGCACAGCTAAAAACAACCACGAATCAATGAACTCATCGTCCTCAAACCCAAATCATTACTCTTGTATTCTAGGTATCAAAGGGTGTGGATGTGATTCCTGATAAACCCTTAACCTCTGAGCAACAAGCGTTTAACAGGTGCGTCAAAGATGGCGCCCAGCAGCTCCTTGTCTCCCCTCCAGGGAAATCTGAGTGGGTGTCATTCCTCACAGGGCAGCTGTCAAACCAGCGACCCTGCAGCGAGCATGCCTGCGCTGCTGGATTAACACGGAGTGTGTCATTAGGCAGAGCCCCCCCTCAGGACGGGAGGCGCTCACTGCAAGCCACGACTTGACTTGGGCTTACGAGGGGCAACGCTCTCTGCTGAGGATTCACTTGCTGGGTTTAATGACTCGTATTTACAAGCTCGGCGATGGAGAACGTCCAAAAACTGCTGAAGGTTCATTGCTCCACATGCATCACGGCAAATGTGAGGTGACGACATTTCGCTGCCTTTGATTTGACTCGTAAAAATTATCCCAGCGCGTGTCACTGGCCTGTGATCTATTCAAATGCCTCATATGTCACAGTTTCTTGGTGTTTTATTTGAAGTTTTGACACATTAGAAGATATATTTGTGGTTTTAAGAACTGCACATGTCACCGCAATGTAGTTTAACTGTCTATTTCCTCTCTCGGACTCTGAGGCTCACTTCTGATTGGCTCTCTGAGACCTCTGGGACGCTGGTTTCTTTAAATGGGGATTAAAAGAAACTAAAAAGAGGCTATTGACTCTTTTCCCATTAACAGTAGAGGAGTTTACCTTCCTGTTTTTTCCCTCTGGTGAGTCACGTTCGACATCAGAAACACATTAGAAACAGAGGCGCTCTCTCACCTCACCATTTTGCCAAATTACCGCGCTCAGCCTCATGTCACGTTTCGATCAATGCCAATTGTCAGAGTCATTTGACCCCGGGAATGGGGTTTTTTTCCCGCTGGGAAAGGGGCTTTTGTGGTCGATGGCACTGAATTGCAAACTAGCGCTGCAGCTTGGTTAAGGGTTAGGGTTAAAGACAAAGGCGAAGGGTCAGTCAGAAGGGAAATGAGCTCAAATTTACACAAAATTGCTCGAAATGAATCCAGAACGAAGCTGAATATTGAAGCCATTTGTTCTGGTTTCCGCTGCAAACCCCTGGATCATCTGGCCGTGTCGTTGGGAGTGTGGCAGCGTCCAGACAAATGCATGTGAACACCGGCACATGCGTGGGATATTGGTTAACATGCATATGCAGAAAACAGCATCTGCCCATCACATTCAACCCCACGCGCTCATCTGTGAATTTACACCCTGAGGAACGAACGCAGCCCTGCCTCGTTTTCATCCTCCCTGTGAGCAGATGGAGACAGATCCTGGAAATAGAAGGTGCAGCGATTAATGGAACGAGCAGCTCTGGTGCACCACAGACCCGGGGATGGGTGTGGATTCGCTTCAGGAGGTCGACATCACAGGGGGGCCGGTGATAATCTTCTGTCCAAGCTGGACTGTAATAAAACGGGTCAGGTTGAACCTGGCTCCCCCTGCTCCGTAAGATAATCACTCTTTAGAAACTCTTTCAAAACCCGGTGCTGTGGACGTCCAGTTAGCTCGCTGGGCTGCAACTTGAGCCCCAGTTATACCTTTGAGCAGGAACATGTGAAAACTACTGCACTGATTTCCAGTTTAGCCTAAATTTGTTGACATTTTGGGAAATGGGCACCTTTAAAAATAGACCAAATTACCTATTAGCAGTCCCTGTTTGCAATTTAGTCCGAAGAAAAGGCCTGTTTCTGAAACATTGCAAATCTGGAAGGTTAAATAAAACAGTTAGATCTGACTTTGTTAGCACTCGTGAAAATACTATTGCAAATTGCAGGAATGACAGTTTTGAAAGCATCAGATCTTTGGCTCACATCTCGCCTCAGTGTTCGAAAACCTCTTCAGCTTTAGAGCATCTAACATCTGATCCCTACACATTTTGTGAATTATTTCTCTACAGAAAGATTTGATAGATTTCTTATTATGCAATTTAATTCTTTTTGTCATTTTGCAATTCGTGCCTCAACAAAAATATTTTGAGTCACTCATTGCAAAATGTCCCGACTGGCGTCACAGTGGGAAACACATGATGACATGTAAAATCATGCTGCTGCTGCTGACGTGCAGATTTCCATGTAATCATCTTAACAAAATGACCAGAGGCTTTTTGTGCAACAAATTTTTAGTTTGTAGTAATTTCTCTGGAACCAGAGAGCTTGGAACAGCCGTCACCCACAGTTGTCACGCTACCACTCACACAGCTTTTATTTCCAATCCAGCCTGTGGAGTCCCCAAGAAAAATCAATGCTCAGTGTGTGGAGTCAAGAGGGATAAACTCCACTTTGAAAAGGCAGCACATTCATACAGTTTCAGAATCTGAAACCTCCTCCGCCTGTGCCACCGCTGAGAAAACACCCGAGGCAACAACTCCATGTGCTTACCATGTGCTCGAGGCCTGTGTTTACTTTCATGGCCGAGCCCAATAACAGATATGGGTGCATTCTGAACCTTCACCTACTGACTGAGTTTACAGCAGAGAGACGTCCACATCAGAAAGTTTGGATTTAAAGTAACGAGGTTCTTTGATTGATCAGCGTACAGAACCATTTATATTCGGTATGAGATCACACAACCATCAACACATGTCACAGCTTTAGTTCAACCTGCTGGAGCGGAAGTTATTCCTCCACATTTGCCTGTCAAATGTTTTCCATCATTTATATAAAAAAAAAAAAAGGTTCAAGGTTGAATTTGCACAAACACCAGGTGAGTTATGTCAAGGTGAGCACGAAGTGAAAGAGGCATTATACTACTTATTATCTCACTATGATTAAGTTTGAACTGGTGAGAGTCGACACAAAGTCTGTCTGTTGGAATTAAAATGTTCATTCAGTGACTTTCAATGGCCTCACGTCATGATCATAATATCAAACTGCATCAAAAATAAATCAACATGAAATGAATCTACAAAAATGTAGTGAGAAAACAAGACATCTGCTGCTTCCTGGTTCTCGTACATGTCAAGTTAAGTCAGATTTAATTATATAGCACATTAAAATCACGTGTGGATATAAAAGGAGAAGAAGATAGAATCAAAAGCTGTGCAGAGGAAAAACAAAGTGAAAGACGCTGATGATTTGGTAAAAAGGAAATAAATCAAATAACGATTGACTAGAACAGAATCATGAGACAAAATCAGACTGAATTAAAAGCTATTTAAAGAGGTTTGATCGTGACTTCAATTCTCAGAATAATAACAGAAATGTAGTTTTGCCACTTTTACTGTGATAAGAAAATAATTGCTATTAATATTCTGACATAGATTTTCTGACCATAGCGACCAGCCCTTAATGACTGATGCTCTCAGTGGTGTGTGTGTGTGTGTGTGTGTGTGTGGGTGTGTGTGTGTGTGTGGGTGGGTGGGTGGGTGTGTGTGTGTGTGTGGCGGTGGTAGGGGGTCCGGATGGGGGGGGGGCGTCGACATGTGACAGTTGTAGCTCAGAAATCGAACTGATAGATAATCAATGGGTGGAAAAACACCAGGGTGGGGTGGTGACTGTGTGTGTGTGTGTGTGTGTGTGTGTGTGTGTGTGTGTGTGTGTGTGTGTGTGTGTCTGCGATAGATAACCTTCAACTTCACTCCTCTCCACCTTATCTGGAGCCGTTAGTGGAGGCGACACCCCCACCCTCACAACACTGAGACTTTTCAGCGTGTGTTTCTTCTGCCTGATAACAACCGAACGTTTTGGGAGCTTGGGCAAACAAGCGGAGGGAAATCAGGCAAGTTTCCGTCGTATCAACCAGCTGCGAATGTCCCAGACGCTGAGCTGCTGTTTCAATGTCTGATGCCGACATCAAACAAACAGGATTATTTATGGGAGAGGAAGTTGCCAACGAGGCCACTGGGTTATTTTCTGTCCTGTCGCTCATGTGTTGTCTGAGCAGTCCAACTACTGCTGACCATCATCACAGGGAAAGAGGAAGGTGTTGGACTCATGCTGACACACACACACACACACACACACACACACACACACACACACACACACACACACACACACACACACACACACACACACACACACACACACACACACACACACACACAAAACATTTTGAGCGAGCGAAACCTGGTGCAGGGGCTGGTTTGGAGTTGGTTCAAACCAGAAGAACCAGTTTCATTTTCCACAGGCTGGAGCCACTATAGAGCTTCATCATTATGTCACTATACATCACCACACGTCGCTCTATGCGTTGCTCTATACGTTGCTCTATATGTCACTTTATGTCAATCTATATTTGGCTGTATACATCACTCTACACGTCACTATATGTCGTTCTATACATCACTATATGTCACTCTGCATGTCGCTCTAAAGGTCGCTCGATATGTGGCTCTACACATAACTCTATAGGTCACTATATATCGCTCTATATATCGCTCTATATATCGCTGTATACGTCACTAAGCTTTGGTTGGTCTCATTGGTCAAAGATGATGCAACAGTCAGAGGAAGGGGTCAAATGCTGTACAGATTATTTTGTGCTATAGCTTATGAATCTAAAGCTGAAACTATTGATCGATTGATTAACAGAAAATTACAAGTACAACTATCTTGATCCTCCATTAATCATTAAAGTAATCATTTTTTCAACCTTTTTCCAAAACATGAAGCTAAACATTCAATTTACAGAAGCAAAAACTAATCGGTTTTGGCCTTTTAAGTTGAAAAGTCACTCTGATAACCTGATTGATTGTTTAATTAGTTGCCAATTCAGTGTATTCTAACAAATTGACTAATTGGCAATTATAAATTGAGTCACACACACACAATCACACAGTGAGTTACAGTCCTGATTTAAGATTCAACTCCCAGATTCAATGTCAACAAGCGGAACAGGAAACTGGATCTTCAACGTTCACTCGTGTCACCATTAACCTGCTGACGGATCAACACACACTCAGGTCTCTGGGGTCAGGATGCAGCACAACACCGGGATCACACATTGCGTAACGAGAGGATGTCCAGAGCAGGAGGCTTGGTGGATGGATTCCCTGACCAGGACACACACACAGACACACAACACACACACACACAGACAGACACACACAGAGCACCAACCTGCTCCTTGCGCTTCTGCCAGCGGCCGCACGGGCTCTCCTCCAGGATCTCGCTCTCATCCTCGCTCTCCTCCTCCTTCCCCTCCGATCCTGATTTCCTCTCCGGGACGGACATCGTCATTTTCACGCCGTATATTTCCAGAATTCTTCACCGGGACCTTGTTCTTCTTCTCCTTCTCCTTCTTCCTCCTCCTCCTCACCTCTCTTACCTCCCTCCCTCTTCCTCCCCTCCCCTCTCTCACTCCCTCCCGTGCTGTGTGTGTGTTGTTGTGGCGGAGGAGGAGGAGGACGCGGCGGGATCGGTGCGCAGCGCGGAGACGCACCGTCTGCGCAGTGGAGAGCCCCCCCTCCCCACCCTCCCTCCCAGACGACAGCAGCCTCTCTCTGAACCGTCACCGCTCAGAACATCCTGCAGGGGACAATTCAAATAACTGAAAAACAGCCGATGCGCATAAAACACCCAGCGATGCGCACGCCGCCGGGTCGCCGGAGGAACTGGTCTCTGTGGGGGAATTATATCCCAGACTTCCCGAAGGCTGCGGGCAAACTGGTTTTTCTATCTCCCTCCCGGTCGCGCAGAAGCAGCGGCTGAAGGCTACAAGTTCGCCCGGCGATGCGCAAAGGTTCCCGGTGCGCGCAATGTCCGCCGCCGCCGCAGATTCCGCCTGTTTAGTGGAGGACGGTCAGACTCTGCGTCCATCTCCCACACGCGTCATGTCGGTGTTGCTGCTGCTGCTGCCAGGCACGGTGCGCGCACACACACCGGGTACCGTAAACCCTCACACGACTGCGCACAAGACATTCAGGGAGCAGGGGGCTCAAAACCCAGGGGCGTATCTGGGATTTTTCTAACCCAGGGGCCCCAATTTACACGGAGGGGCCAAACTGTATATGTCCAACATCCGAGCACAATTCCTGATTCAGTAAAGTGCACGTTTAAGTTATTCCGTCTTTACTGTTTGCTCCATAACTTTGAGCAAACCCGCGGATCATTAAATATATTTGGAAAATTGTTCCTTGTTCATACTAAATAACGTTAGGATACACACATGTAAACGGCCCATGATCCTGACATTCAAACTAACAGACACACAAAAACTACATCTACAAGCTTGTGTGTCTTTTTGTGGTAATCTTTTTATCATCGTCGGCCTCCTTGTGGTTATTTTGTGTCTCTGTGGTTGTTGTAAGTGTCCAAATCATCACGTTGTGTCTCTGTATGGTTGTTGTGCAACTCCTTGTGGTAATTTTGCATTAATTTGTTGTCGTTTTCTGTCACCTTGTGGTATTTACGTGTATGTGCAATTTTTATGAGTGTCTCAGTCGTCATGTTGTGCATGTTGCCTGTCTATCTATCTATCTATCTATCTATCTATCTATCTATCCATCCATCCATCTATCTATCTATCTATCTATCTATCTATCCTTCTATCTATCTATCTATCTATCTATCCTTCTATCTATCTATCTATCTATCTATCTATCCTTCTATCTATCTATCTATCTATCTATCTATCTTAATTTCTGATACTTGAGGCACCTGTCACCTTCCGATCTTGTTTTTTACAAGTGCGTGTTATTTGTTGTAAAATAAACCAGAGTCAAACCATAAGATCTGGATTCAGACCAGGAACACTGCAACAGTCACTGACCATAAACCAGAACCTCACCCAGAGGAGGACCTGTTTGTTTGATGTGTTAATCAAGCAGAGAACTGGCCTTTTGTAGCTCAGGGCCTGCGGTCTAATGTGGTTCTGTTTGCAGGATTATTGATTATTAATAAAGAAGCAGAAGCATCAGAAGGTGTAGAGATGGACCAATTCATTACTGGTTCAAAATAAATATATATAATGTTGGCAAAAATGTCCATTCAAGGACCTATATAAAAAAATATTCATCCTAAGAAAAACTATACAACAGAAATAACAATAATAAATAATAAATTCCAAGGCCTAATTTTTTTTACAGATATTAAATCATAGTTAAAAAAAATCGAGAAACACAGTATTTAATCCTCTGATACCAGAAACTCAATAAAATAATTAAAACACTCCAGGTATTCAGTGGTATTAGATCTACAGAATCAAATAATAAGGTTTATTTGACAGAATATGTGTTTTATTAAGAATTATCTATTTTTAAGACATTTATTATTTTAGTTCGCACCATGATCATTTGGCCCATATTCCTAAATTAAATCAAATTAATCTAAACACAGAGTGGTGGTTTTAATCCAGTTCTGATCTCTGGAAATATATCTCTGGATAAATACAACAAAAATGTACATAATATAATTTATATTTTCTAAGAATCATTAATAGAAAAGAAAGGATGAGAAATCAAGTAACAGGGTTCAGTGAAATAACCAGTTTATGCTCTGTTGATTGTGTTTGGGTCTTTATTTTAAGTTATGACATAATTTTTCGATATTAATCATCAAAACCAATCAAATAAATCCTTTAATAAATCGTTAAATCTCTTGAACCACTGACTCAACCCTGATCCAGTGACAATAAGGATTTGATGATGCAACATCGCTGTGTCTCCACGGCCTGTTTCCCTCTGAGCCACTAGAGAAAGAATACGGTACCAGTCTGTGTTTCCAAGTATCAAGCAGAGGTTTGAATTACTTCATGGAAACTGTATTTCAAAATAAAAACTAGTTGGCCATCTAGTGGTTCTGGTTTCCATCACACCTGGAGTGACAGCAGGCCCTGATTATGTTCTGCAGCATTGTATTTGCATTTAATGTCTTGGATAAATATGAGAAAATATAAATTCTACATCGTCCATTTGCCTCCTCTGTGACTATTCCACTTCCACTTGTCTTTTCTGCTCCTCAGTGGAACCAGCATCAGATTTGCCCTCGTTCACTTCAGTTGAGATTTGTGTTGTAATCACAGTCTTTCTCTATTTTTAGTGTTCACACACAGAGTCTGTGCTCGGCCGATCCCTCTCACTCTTAATGAGATTTGCTCTTGGCACAGGCAGCAGAGACGAGCACACAATGGTGCCGTCTAGACGTCCGGGGCCCAGAGTGGCTGCTTCAGAGATGGCAGCAGTAACAAGGGGAGACACAGCGCCTCCATCTTAATGACCCGTTAACAACAAGGCTTGGCACAAAGTGGGAAAATCTGCTCTAAATGTGTCAAATCTATAAAAAGATTCTGTTCAGCCTTCTCAGACTTTCCTGTCACAGTTTGTTTGATTAATCAGAATAAAAAACTGGATTTTCAGCAGCAGATGTGACACAAGTGAGCAGAGGATTGTACTTTCTGCAAAGGTTAGATTACGTCTTCCTTCATTTTAGAGGTATTTATATATAAAGGAAATATATTTGGACCTGGAAGCACTTTATAATCTACTTTAATAACACTGCACCGACTCTTCCCACAAAATATCTTGGTTTAAATGTAAAATCATGGGATTTATTTTATTTCTTTTAAATAATTTCTAAATGTGCTTTAATTCCTCATCTTGGTCACATCTGACACTTCATCTTGTTTTGCAGAGTTCAACATCTGCAGACTGAATAATAATATCTATGATCTCTAGTTTAATTTTCATTTATTTATTCTAATTATTTGAAATGAATTTTATTTATTTTTTCTTTGCATCTCTGACATGACGAATTTCTTTTGATTTCTTTTTTTAAAAATTAATTGTTCATTGTTGAAAACCCAAATAAAAGTGAATAAAAAAAGAAAATATCTGCAAATCTTGGGTATTATTAATTCACCATTGGCAGATTTAAGTGCACATTTCAAATATATTAATCTTTTTTTTTACATGTTGGTTGCAATCATTCCTCAAGATAATTTACAGTAAATGCATTACAGTCTAAAGATTAAAAAAAATGTATATTGACTCCTGGGTTATTTCAAGTTTATTGAAATAGATATTTTAATAGATGATATTTCTGTCAGACATTTCTAAATCCTTACGTTTCCAAAATCCTCAACTAGAGTCACTATGAAGATTACTCAAATTACTCAAAGTACTGAAAGTATTCAAAGTAGTCAAGTGAGTACTTTTAATATTTTAATATTCAACTGTCCCAGATCAGTATAATAAATACAAGTGGACACACATGTGACTACAGAAGCATTAGAACGACACCTTGTGGTCAAGTGTTGCTGTTGCAATACTTTATGTCCTAGAGCAGATTATTTACAGATTAATAAATTCAATCTAACTAAATTCAATCAACTTTCATTCTCAAATTCCTTCATTTCCTTTTCAGCAAATCCCATTAAAACAGTTCATTCACAATTTTCAGGCTGATTAATTCAAATTCAAATTCAATTTCTTCGCAGTAACTTGGAGGAAACGATTTAAAGTTTGTCAAAGTTTGATTAAGGGTTGAACAATGTGTAAATAAAGCTGAAAATGCAGCTGATTTTAAACTGGAACGTAACAAAGGCTCAGATTTCCTGTGTCCAGCTGTTAAATTCTGTCACAGTGTTTTTTAATTTTACTGTTTTAATGTTTTATTGCATTACTCATTATGATCTGGCGTTTCTAGGACTTGTTCTCTTTGCCCTTATATTTGATTTTCTGAAGCACCTTCTAACTCTGGTTTTGAAAGTTACTATAGAAATAAACTTTATCATTATTATGTATTACTAAAAAAGAAGTGGATTTCAATTGTAGGCCCTCGGCAGTCAAGAGGTGAGAATTGTGAAAGAGTAACTTTATTTGTTGTCGTCGTCTAACAAGTCCACACACAACGCAGATACATTATATCACGGACTTCTCACAGATGAACACAGTCTGCTGGATTCTGCGATTGCAGATAAACCAGTTTTTAATTAAGCTCTCACATCTGGGACTGTTGGAGCAAAGACGATCTCTCATCAGAGCGGTGAGGAGCCTTCAGGGGACGTTGGAGTGAGTGATTACACAGACGCACGGAGCAGCTTAACAGGGCTATGGATTCTTAAGTGTGTTTTCAGATATACTATGATATGAGGCGTGTTATTATATCGAGCATGCTAGTTTGTTTCTGAATATATGTTTAGCGGACGCGTGAGGACAAGAGTGTCGGAGCGCCACTGTTGTAGCTCATTTTTTTGCAGTTCTCCAACCTGTCCATCCTCATTTGCTGAAACACAAGAGAAAAACGCATTAAAGGGTCAGTGTGTAGAATTTAGTGACATCTAGTGGTGAGGTTGCATGTTGCAGCTGAATACCCCTCACCTCACCCTCCCCTCCCAAACAAACTGTAGAAAAACATGGCGGCCTACGTAGAGATGGCCCTCTCCTCATGTAAATATAAAGTATTTGAATATTAAGGCCCATTCTAGGGTGAAGAAAACAACAATTCATACAATATAATTATTATTATATTCAATTTCTGCCAATAGATCCCTTCTCACCTATATTTACTTTTACTATTCTTCTAAGAGTTAAGAATGATTTCATGCTACAGAAAGGATGCTGCTGGTTTATTGGATCTTGTCCACGAAGCAGGAAAAACATCCGAACATTAAAATACTGTAAAACACTTTGGTGTGAGAATAAAACATGGTCGATATCATTGAAACCTATAAAGTGAAAAGTTCCAGAGAACTGTTTGTTGAGGAGACCCCAGCGAACAGATGGCATGATGGGTAATTACAATACCTTTGTAAGTCTGGGTTTCTGGATGCAGTTGACATACGGCTTGGGGTTGGGCTCTATCTGCTCGGCTGCCATTTTGTAGCAAACTGCACAATCCATCAGTGGCTGGGGGAGGAGGCAATTACAGAAAGAGCGTGAAGAAGCTGTCGATGTTTACGTGAAAACAAATGTTTGTGTCCCTGACGTCTGCTCACCCGGTCGTGCCTGAAGGGGCAGTTCAGAGGGTCCAGCTCAGTCGTTCCTTTGGGACACGTGGTGGGTTTCATGTAGAAGTGGTGGTAGATGTATCTCACAGTGAATCCGCCCTGGAAGAGAGCGAGGTGCAATTTCAATATGAGCTAGAGAAGCAGCAAAGAAAAAGCTGGAAACATTTATTGAAAAGGACGATATAATCTGGCAGTAATTATAAAGAATATAGTACTCTTTAATTGTTTTTATCTAATTAACCTTATTAACAATGAATTCCTGATGTAATCTAGAAATTATTTCATTCACTCACATCAGAGAATTTAGTTTGCAACAGTTCAAATATATAATAAGCAAAATATCACTGTTTTGCAGTTGCTTCATATTTCAGCGCTGGCGTTTGTCCAAGTCGACAAGTGAAAGCACTCGATATTAAAACCAGAAACGCTGCCAGTTCACTCTGAGTTTCAGAGAATCAGAGCGTAGGATGATGGGAGGAATGTGGTGTCCCTCCTCCATCTCTGCTGAAAACATGTTGACGTTAAGAGCTTCAGAGTAACCTTGACCTGAAGCAGATGTGAAAACCAGTATTAACCAGAATCCCCTGAAGGCAGAGGCAGAGGTGTCAAAACCCTGAAATCCAGGAACAGGAAACCGAAAGCAAGACAAATCTGAAACACATTTAAAGTGTATTTCCTCTCACTTTTTACAGGTTCAAGTTAACTGTTTAATTTCAAAACTTGAATACAGTCCTGAAAAGAACAATCTGGACTTTTCACTTTTCCCACGTCGTCTCATTCTACTGAGTCAAGTGAAGCTTCAAGCTGAGAACTGATATAAGAGCTGGTAATAATAATAATAATAATAAAAAACTACATTCTTGCCATGCACTTTAAAAAAACTTTAAAAGAACAGCAAGAGAAAGAAGGTGATAGGTGGGTTATAGAACACATTATATGTCAAATATTCATAAAAGCTTTGCAATGTAAAATGTTTTAAGAAGAGATTTAAAAGACATTATAAGGATGCTGCCTGTCTGATCTCCAGCTGATCCACAGATTCTAACGTCACCAAACGAGACCTGGGAACAACCAGCAGAGCTCCATGCACAGATCAGTGTGAACGCTCAGGCACACGGTGGGTTAATCAGTCCAGCATGTAGTTTGGAGCGAGAACATTTATCCCTTTCAAAATCACATGAAAGTAAAGGAACTCAGAGTTTACCGCGATTTCTGACTTAACCACCGTCTTCAAGAAGCGAAAATGATGCTGAACCCCAGAATGCAGGTTGAGCTGCTCGAACGCCAGATCCACTCCCTGCATGTGGGCATCAGGCAGCTCATCGGTAAGATCCTGGGCCTCGGCAGAGTGAAGCCCAGCTCCAGCACAGAGCAGCAGCAGCAGCAGCTCGGCAGCCATCATCCAGAGAGTGTGTGTGTAGATCTGAGCTGAGAGGATCAAGTCCCTCCTCTTTAAAACAAGCCCTATTATGGCCGCACAGTGACACAGGGACTGTCAAAGGGCCAGCTGCTCCAGCTGCTCCAGCTGTTTGTCCCAGTTCCCGTAAACACAGATCAAAACCTGTCCCAACAAAACACTCTCTCAGTGGGGGAGTTTCCAGAAGTGGAATTACACTCATATCGAGAAATGTTATCGCAGCCGTGACTTGGATTAGAAAAACCAAGTCCTGAAGGAATTCTGTCAACACAACTTCATCCTCGCTTGTTGCTGCAGGAACCGAAAAGCAGGTCATTTCCAGGAAACTGAGATTTTCTCTGAATTCAGTCAATGAGGTGGTTAATGAAGGTACCTACTTGTAGCTATTATTGACATTATACAAGCCTCTACAGCCCCTCACCCTAACCATAACCATCCAAACTAAATATCTAAATCTAACCCTAACGTAGACCTAACTCTAACCCTAACCCTGAAACCAAGTCTTAACCCCCGAACAGTCCATTAAAGCTGGGTCATTTGAAAAAGTGAGGACCAGTCAAAATGTCCTCACTCTGTATGATCTATTCTTTAAATGGTCTTCACAAAGATATAAGTACAGGAACACACACACACACACAAAAACTCGTCTTGATTGTTTCACAATTTAAATGTTATCTTTATTTTTAGAGATTGACGTGGAAAGGAAACATTTCATTGCTGAAGATGTGACACAAAAAGGTTTCTCAAATGTTTTGAGTATTAACGTGCAGATAAACAACGTTCCCTCACAGGGAGATGCAGTTAAAAGCTTCTAGTTCAAACAAGTCTTCAGAGAGAGAGCAGAAATCACAACAGTGTTTTTAATAATGTGTTCAGACGGCGTTCAGTCAGCTCCTGTTGATGCCAGTAGAGTTGGAGCTCCGCTGCTGTAGCCCATTCTGTTGCAGTGCTCCACTCTGCCCACCTTCATCTCCTGCCAGTCACAAAGACGGGATCCAAACAGGAAGAGGTTGTATTATTTACAAGTGAAAAGACTGAAATCACAAAGGAAACGAGGGGATTCTGTGGACTAACCTCCGTCAGGGCCGGTTTGTGGATGCAGTGAACGTAGGGTTTGGGCTCTTGTTCAATTTCCTCTCTGAAAGTCTTGTAGCAGACTGCACAGTCGACCAGCGGCTGCAAGAACGCACACAAACAAAAGACACCGACAAGTTAGAACAGGCAGTCGCCCTCTTAGACACATTTTTCAGTTGAGCAACGGCTCTGGAAATCAGGCCAAACTCACTCTGTCGTTCCTGAACCGACACGCCGAGGAGTCCACGGTTCCTCTTTGGCACTTGGTGGCTTTAAGGTAGAAGTGGTGGTAGATGTAGCTCACATCAAACCCAGGCTGAGGAGGAAGAGGAGGGTTAGATCTGAACAACTCATCCATGAAGGGAACTGTTTACAACAGAATCACCAGATTCTTTGATGAGCACGTTTCCCTGAGGATATTAATCACAGTTTATCACAAAAACTCCCAGTGATGAGTCAACTGCACAACCAGTAAATGCCCAATCACAGATATGACTGTACAAGTACCTCGATGTCTGACTTTGTAACGCTCCTGAAGTAGAGAAAATGTTGCTGGATCCCGGCGTGAGAGTTGATCTTCTCCAGAGCCAGATCCACTCCTCCCCTGTAGGTTTGGGGGAGTTTGTCGTACGCCTCCTGTGCGTCGGAGGCGAGGAACAAAGCTCCGACGCTCGACAGCAGCAGCAGCAACAAAGCAGCCATCTTTTTCCCTGTGTCTGTAACAGTGGGGGAGCTGTGATGGGAACCACCCCCCTTTATGAGCAGGGCAGAACATCCAGCCCTCTTTTTACACAAAGACTCAGAGCTGATCCACAACATGAGGATTTAAAGACTAAAGATTAAGGCCCAGACTATAAATT
Organism: Hippoglossus hippoglossus; assembly: GCF_009819705.1. NCBI lineage: Eukaryota > Metazoa > Chordata > Actinopteri > Pleuronectiformes > Pleuronectidae > Hippoglossus > Hippoglossus hippoglossus. The sequence continues at coordinate 15,519,127 of NC_047170.1, read as the reverse complement.
TGAACTCTTTTGACATCAGTGGATTATTAAAAAAAATGATGGATATTCTAGAAAATCTTCCTCAAACGGGTTTAATTTATTTGCAGGACAGACAAAATAGTTCTAAACAATATCAGACTCCCGGGGTTCCACAGGGTTCAATTCCTGGTCCCGCTTTGTTTCATCTGAAAACTTTTTTAGTCCCTTTATCTAATCTATTTTTTTTAAATCTAAGGATTATACCATTGTTCAACTTTACTCTTTTTTTGTTTTTATTATTTAAATCCTTCAGCTTATACATTTTTTTATACGATGTTATGCTTTTTATTTATTTTACCTCTTCTTCTAGTCTTTTTAATGAAAATTGTTGCTTTTCTGACTTGAATGATTTCTTTTAATTTAGTCTGTGTTGTTTTTAATGTCCCTGAACAGCACCTGGAATCTAAATGTGTGTATGAAATGTGCTTTATAAATAAATCTACCTTGTAAAAGCCTCTGGTCGGTCTGAATAAACCATTTACCACCATGTATATGTTTCCTTTCAGATCTTTAAATTAGTTTTATATTTTTACATTTGTGTATTTGCATAGTATTCGCTTCATTTATTTTTCTAATATTTTCTAATATTTTATTTAATCTCAGGGATAGTTAGGGGTTATTTTAATTTTGTTGTGTTGTCGTCTGCAGCCCTGTGACGACAATAAAGAATCTCAAATCTATTGAAAACACGAGGGAACAATCACCAGGATAAATAGAAAATAACTTTTATTTGTCATCAATATTTGAACCATTAATGTACAAGGGAGCATCAGCAATATCCTGTCAGACTTTGTATTGCTTTCGAAACGAATCAACACATCACATTTCACAACGTGGAAAACAAACACTTTGACGTAGGCGGACGACGTTCACTCCATCCACGGGCACAATAAGCAGACACACAACCGACTGTAGTTCTCCACTGCCTTCTTCTAATAAATATACTCTTCAGTGTCACGGCCGTGATGCAGCCACGAGATAAGGGTTTTGTGAAATACTCTGAATAAATCTTTTCTTTTTTTTTCTATAAAAACAGTAATAATGCCTCATATTGCAACAGATAAATAATGGAGAGATGTTTGATTTGTGAGCGTCTGAAAAGTGCAAACTATTGTAACGTGTGTCGCCCCGAACAAAGCAGCCGCAGACACGTGCGGCCGATCGCTTCATGGTCCCACAGGCACTTGAGATTTTGTGCAGCTTTGTGACACCGAACAGGCACAAGATCACAGCGACAGGCAGGCGGAGGTGGGACGAGGAGAGTGTCACATGCACAGAGCTTTAACCGTCCAATGTCACACAGACACAACTTGAAATTAATCACAAACACCGTGTATATATATATATATATACTTCTTAATTCTTTTTAAAAACCTTCCCTCTTAGTAATAAGAATATTGAGATTGTCTACACAGCTCGTGTGGAAATTTGGTCGACCAAGCTCATGAGTGAATAAAAATTGTTTTTAACAATTAGTTCCCTCCCAACCCCCAAAACAGCACGAAATTTGATAAAACGAGGAATGTTATACCATGAAAAATGTGTGAATTAGGCCAAAACAATACAGTTATTGAGATGACTGAACTGCAGCTTATTGTTCTGATCACAAAACTATTTACACGAGCCACGGTTTTGGCACTCGGACACAGACACCAATAAATTACAGCGATTCCCCAAAAACAACCAACCAACCAAACCGAGTGAGACGTCGAAACGAACCATCAGAACTTTAGTGCCCTAAACATGTGCGTGGAGACATTTAGAGTAAATTCATTAATGTGCAACTGTGTTTTTCTTACTTTCACAAAAAAAACGTGTGTTAAGATGTCATGGCATTAGTGTACTTGCATTTTCATTTACTGTTTTTAAATTTTTTGGTATAGCATTCAGCACAGTCCTGCAAGATCTCCCTCTGTTGGTGCTTTTAACTCACGACAGGTACAGACGTTGACTTAAAGCCAAAATAAACTGCTGCGTTTGAGCACAAAAAATTACGAGTAGTTATAGGACAGGCTAAAAATCAATCAGAAGCAATTAAGAGGAAAACTAAAGCTACGCTGATATCGATTCATGGGTTTTTAAGAGGACGCTAAAGAGATAAAACAAATCACATTAAAATACAGTCATCGTTCAGATTTGGTTTCTTTAAAAAGTGCTACGAGCTTCAGGAGGCGGGCAAAGTGATCAGCTGTCTACAATAATACAGGACGAGGAAAAACAAACACCTCCGTATACGGTTCATTTCCTTCATAAGGCGCTTGGTGAGCTTAAAACACGGAGAAAAGCGACAAACTAGAAACTAGCACAAGAATATAAAAGAATGTTTGACCCACATATTCAATGTGAATGAGAGCAACCTTTCAGGGCTTAAAATTAAATCGGTCTTGCACATCTATCTACTGTTAATTTCATTTAGAGCTTCAGATCACATGGATTTGATTTTCTTTCCCCTGAAATACCTGTTTTTTAAAAAAAAGTACGAGTGAAGCACGCTAACGACCACAAAGTGCTGCTAACCATCAGAGAAGCCTCCAACAACCTGATAAATAAAGCTACTTTAATAGTGAAAAGTTTGACTCAAGCAACAACCAGACGTTCTGTGTGCTGGTGACTTGAGGAGGATGATGATGATGATGATGAGGGTCGGCGGTGCACAGTGATGTGGCGTCAAGTTTCTTTACGAGGGCTTCAAGTTGGAGTCGCTGCATCCAAGATGTCAGTGGTTGTGATTGACAGATGACGGTGTCCACTAAGAGGAGTTGACTGGTACGACGAGGGCGTGTAGCAGGGTTATACAGGCATGTGCACCTCCGCGTACTCGTTCTGACAGTCGCGCTCGTCAAACTTTGGCTCAGCGTCGTCCGCGTCCAACTGGATGAAGCAGAGAGACGTCAGAGTTAGCACAAAAACACAGAAAGAGTTCGTCTCACTTGGAGGCATTTAGAATATATAAAGTTCCGTAGTGTAATGTGCGATTTAGTTACTTGTCAATTCTCTGCATCTTTCTAATAGTCAGTGGACAAAAGTAATTTCAAAACAAAAAAGTACAGTGTATATTGCTGCATCTGGGTCGAGGGTGTATAAAGCGGTGTATGGTGCCCCCCTGTGGTAAACTTACACATTCTATCTCTCTGACGGTGAAGATGCGGCGCAGCACGAACATCTTCACAGGAATGGTGAGTATGAGGACGAAGGGGAACGCCAGAGACGCCTGTGTCGACATGACCGCCCACAGAACACCCAGACACACCAGCTGGATGCAGGTGAACAGATGCATGCGCAGCGTTCGGACCTGCAGGAAACAGATTCATTATAAAACTGACACAAGCATTTAGGAGACTCCAAAATAATCGATGCAAGGATCTGAAAATTGTATTTCATTCCTCACAAATGGTGTTTGGTTGTTGTTGCTAGAAAAGTCAACGTGAACCTGACATCTTTCAACTATTTGACTATTTCATTGGTTCTCACATTTAGAAAACTCCTCTTAAATAACGCAAAAACGTATCTGAACAGACCGAACATCAAAATGACCATGAGCGTCTCACCTTGCGTATGTAGGTGTGGTCAGGGTGATACTTTGGTGGCATAAGCAGCAGCATCATCCGCTCTGTGAGCTGGATGCCATTGAGAGACATCACGCCCATGTAGAGGAAGATACCAAACAGGACGGCCAGGGGGATCTGACGCAACAGGTCAGCGATTACAATGGACATGCCTGGAGAGAAGGAGTTTAAACATTCAAAAATCCAAACAGGGGTCAAGAGCAGTGACGAGAATTCAGTGTCCGCCACTCACCAACCATGATGGCGACCAGGAGCCCAGTGACCCTCTGCTCCTTCACCTCCTGGATGCGAGGCTTGTCTCCAGGGGCGACGGCCCTGCTCATGACTGTGAGGGCGTTGACGTGGGTCACGGAGCGCACGGTCGCGGCCGCCATCCACGGCAGCCCGAACAGAGCCGAGGCCCCGCCCAGCGTCACGATCAGCAGCAGGTCCAGATGGAAACCAGAGCCCTTCACCAGCATCCGCTCCTTCTTACTCACTATCAGGCTGCAGGAGGTCGGGGGGGGGGAGCGGTCACACAGAGGGAATCAACAGACGTGTTCATAGATGCTTTTTAAGTCTTGAAGTATTTAGGGTTTAGTATCGAGCGATAAATCAAAAGCAAACACAATATTTTCTTGACTGCAGGGTAACTCACGTGGTGATCTGCGTCTCCATGAAGATGAGGATGAAAACCAGCATAGCCGGGAAACAGCAGGCGAACATCATCCAGACGGGGAATTTACCTTCCGAACCCAGAGGGTTGATGAGCCAGCCGCGTTTTTCGGGACTCGTCACAGAAAGTCCACGGGGGACACTCAGTTTCTGGAGAGAGGATGAAGATGAAGACGGGGATGATGAAGGTCTGTATTGTGACTTTTTGGTTCATTCATTTAAAGTTTCAGTGGTTTAAGTCTTACCTGTGTGTATGTGTCTTCTATGCTGTAATCCACCAGCACCATGATGAGGATGGCGATTGGAACCCCGAAATCTCCAATGATCCTGCGAAGCTAAACACATAAAAACACACATGTATCCTTCATGTACAATGATAAATACGGAGGTGAATATATTATAATTAACGCTGCAGGACCAGTGTTTGAAAGGGATTTCAGCTCCTCACCCTTCCAGGAAAGAACGCACTGTTCTTGAACTTGCGCAGGAAGAAAGCGATGAAAAATGTCCCGGCCATGAGGACCAGGGAGAGCAGCGCCGTGTTGGGCTTGCCTTGGACATTCAGCGGCACAGGCGAGGTGCTGTTGCTCAGAACCAGGGTGGTGTTTCCCATCGAGGTGCCACCTACCGTGCTGTTGTCAAGGGAGCAGTATTTCAGTGGGTGCTCCTTGAAAATCTGAGGGTGTGAATCAGAGCACAACATTGTTACTACAGAATACACACAAACGGCATGTACGTCTGTGTGATTTACTCATGAATCACACTTTTACGTATCACTACCACACTTTCTGGAAAAATTAAATTAGCCCCAAAACCAAGCGGCTCTCAAGTCGGGGCCATAAAACTACGGTAAAGCAAACCATCCAAAACCATAAGCCTGGGTAATGGTTAAACTCTAAATCCATTTAACTTTCAGGGCCAATCAATCACAGATGATTTCAGGTGCACTTGCTAGAAAAACATACTAATTTCGACCCCGGGTTTTGAATATCCTCCAAAGATTAGTCTGTTCGGCTTAGTGTCAGCGGCATAATCTCCCAGCGTGCCAACAAAAAGCTTTTGTAATCAGGAGTTGTTATTTCAAGTTTCAGGCGTACCCTGCCGAGCTTGATGAAGGTCTCGCAGATGAAGATGAGGGAGATGAGGAAGGAGAAGATCTCCTGGGTGAAGCGGGAGACGAAGCGGACCAGGAAACTGCCTTCGAACGCCACAGTGATGACCACGATGATGATGAGCCAGAACCCGATCCAGACGCGGCCTGTTAGGTACTCGATATCGTTCGAATTGCAGAACTGTGAAAACAGAGACAGAGAGTTTTACAGGTGATGGTCGACCAAGTCAAGATCTTTAATCGTTTTAGAAAAATAAATAACAGTTGAAACCAAGTTTTCAGGGGTTTTAAAAAAAACATCTACACAAACAACAAACTTGAAAGTACCTCAGCTAGATCTTCAAATTGTAGGAATATGCTATCACCTGGAGAATCTCTGTGTCAGGTGTTTGTAAGTTGATTCACTATTTTGGACTTACACTGTAAAATGCTTCTTCAAAAACGAGCAGGGGTCCGGAGAAGCCCACGACCAGCAGCGGCTGAGCCCCGAGCAGGCAGAAGATCACGCCCTGCACGGCGGTCGACACAATCAGCTCAGAAACACCAATCAGACCGTCCGTCTTCTCACCTGCAAACGACACACACATTAACACCATAATGGACACAAACAGGGTTTCAAGTTTCACTGATAGACTTCTCACGGAAAGCATGAAAGAGATTTGACAGTAGAGTTCACACGATGGCTCAGCTCCTGTGACACTCACCGAGCAGGCCTCCGAATGTGATGGCCGGAGAGAGGGCAGCGAAGTAGATGAAGATAACCGCAGCCATGCACTGACTGTTGAGGGCGTCCTTGAAGTCGCTGACGTACTTCGGGTAACGCCGCTTCACGTCATGTATCAGGCCACCAAAGGGGCGTCCTGTGCGCGCTAAAGGGTCGGCTGACTTTTTCAGAGGATCGAGGAGGGCCTCTGGGCGACAGGAGAGAGGACATTGTTAACCTATCTCAAAAAGACAGTAAGTCATGCTCCTAAAGTTTCTGATGTTTACCGTTTTCTTCGACGCTTATAGTCTCTTTGAGCAGTTTGACCTCCTGCTCCGCCCTCTTGCGCAGCATCTCCCGCTGGAAGCCAGCGACGGAGCGCAGCAGCTCGTCACCTCCCATGTCCGACGGCGGCAGCACGATGCTGCCGTCCAGGAAGCTGTTGATGGCGTTCAGCAGGTCCTGCCTCTCATCTGCCAGGTAGGCTACCTCGTGGAATTGCTGGATGATAATTCAGCCACAAATAATAAGTAATGTGTGTAGTTGTTTTTTATATTTTTCTGTGTTTGTGTGATTTTGGGGTTTATCTTTAAACAACTCCCTCGCTCACCTTGTCAGACATCAGCGTGGAGATGGAGCGTCCTATCTGGTGGTAGTCAATGCTCGTGCTGGGGGGTCCCAGCATAACAAAGAGGAACCTGACAGGCACAGGGACCTCAAGGACGGACTCCAGCTCCACCGCCTCCAGCAGCCGCACAAACGCCATGGTGGGCTGCTCCAGGAAGTCCACACTTCCTAGAAGACGGCGAGACATAATAGTCAATGAAAGGTTAAGGAATGTAAGTGAGTTTCAGTTGTCCAGGTGTCAAACGTCGTGTTAGTAACTCACCCACAAGGACAACTGTGGCCTCTGCATTTTCAGGAATCTTCTCCAGCAGCTTCAGCTCATGTTTGGATTTGGATCGATGCATTCCAGTCATTAAGGACGACTCCTTCTGCTGAGAACAAACAGGACAGGGGGTCAGATCAGGAGAAAGAAAAATATCAGTAATTGAGATTGTTGGGCCACACCTGAGCTTCAGAATTACCTGTCCATCGTTCTTCTCCACGTCGACACGTGTGTCCGTGTCCACCGCAGCGTGGACAGTGCCCATGAGCGGGTCGGTGGCAGACGGCTCTGGCTGATGGGCGTGGTTGGCACCGTGGTTGGCACCGTGGTTGGCACCGTGGTTGGCACCGTGGTTGGCACCGTGGTGGTGTGTTAGGCTGGCGGCGGAGATGTTCCTGGGGAATGGGCTGGTGTGCTCTTTCTCGTCGCTCGGGTGACTAGGGGAGGCAGGGAGAGGCAGAGAGAGGGTGAGCAGGAGGAAGAGAGGCAGCGACCAGGCATGAAGCCACCTAGTAGCAGGAAGTGTGCAGACGTTCGAAGAAGAGTTTCACGAGTGTGTGGCCCTGTTATTATCCAAAGGGGCATAATTGCGGCCTCTGGGATAAGACACATATCACAATAACCCACAGCACAGATTTTCCTGTCCACATTTGAACTAACATCAATTATAGGTAATAATATCCAACAATGACCTGTAAAGAAGTTTTTACCACCCAGCTGCCTTTTAAAATGTATAAGGTTATAACTAAGGTTGTATTCTAAGTGAGCAGAAAAAAATATTTTACTTCTCAGATTCTCAGACCATCGTCCAAAACCCCCAAATATTCAGTTTACAATAATACGAGACAAATAAAAGCATGTAAACCTTCTCTTTTGAGGCTTTTTTCCATTTTTTGCTGAAGAAACGATTAAAGCGATTCATTGATTTCCAAACTAGTTACCTTTTCTTTTTGTTGACTGACTAATCAGTTAATCAATAGATCGTTTCAGCTCCAAACCGATGTTACAAATCACCTGTGTTTAAGCAGCAGGGCCCTCAGGACGTTGGCTCGGTCTTCGGCTTTGATCTGATCAGAAATGATCATCTGCTCCACCACTTGATGTGCGATGCCGGGCAGGGTCTTCTGGTCCAGGTCCAGCAGCACCGCACCTGCAAACACACACACACACACACACACACACTGAGCTCTGTCTCTTACGAAATGACTCGTGCACACACTTGACTCGGTTTCTCCCTCTTACCATGCGAGATGGTCTTTCTGAGCTCCAGCAAACTGCGGAAAGACAGAGACGCCACGTGAGGTTTCCCCCAGCGGTCCGTCTCCTCCTCCACATCCTCCTCAAACTTGATCCAACGAGCCGTTTCCTTCCACTGCATCTCCTGGTTCTTGTCCATGGTCAGCTCGTTCAGCTCTACAAACACCTACGGACATCACACAGGAGCGGGTGAGACACGACACAGCACGTCTTTACGATCCAGACCAAACAACATGCATGTTCAGTATATGCACAAAATATACCACCTCATAGCAAAAGCACTGTTTAGTTTCCCAGTGGATATAATCACACTTGGATTAGGAGCCATGACTTCAGAGAAGCATCTTGTATTTTAGCATCAGAAAACAGACTTCATGCTTACTGGGATTCTCCAGGTTATTATCCCTTGATGTTCAATTTAAAAAAAGGCAGAAAAAAAAGCCAATAACATCTTTAAAAACCTAACACTAAAAAAGGCGAGAGAGGAGAGACACTAGTGTTCTGTGCGCCTCTTAACTCTCAGCATCAAATATCAATATATAATTCAGGTTATTAACTGAACACCATGCAGGTCAGTCACAGTCCGGAGTGAAGTAAAAAATGTCCAAAAAAACAGGCTTGGAAAAAAATAAATCCCCTAATTTGCCGCCATGTGCCGTTAAACACCTGCTGCATGCCAGTGAAATCACGCTCACACGAGTCAGACCTGACTCTGGCCAGTCACCCAGCCTCACCTTCTGGTACCGAGCCATTTTACCGGAGGGCATCATGACGCCTTCTGGCCGCGAGGCACTGCGGTACAGAATCACCGGTAACGGCTGGAGGAGCGAGACGGTGCAGGAGAGGACTCAAACACTGACACAGACAGCGGCACAAAGGATGGGACCTCACCACGACACACATAGCTAATAGTCCCCACAGCACACACACCTGACAGGGACCTGTTGGGCTGCTGGGGGCTCGGAGCACTGTATGAGTGTGTGTGTGTGTGTGTGTGTGTGTGTGTGTGTGTGTGTGTGTGTGTGTGTGTGTGTGTGTGTTAATAAAACATAGCTCTCCCGCCCTCAAGAGCTCCCAGTGTCTGGTTACTCAAGCTCCCCTCTCTCCCTCTCTTCTTCTTTCCGTGTGTGAAAGAAAAGAACTCATTCATTCATTTTTAATTGTCTCCATCCCTCCCGTTCCCATCCACAAAAAAAAAAGAAGAAGAGAGAGGGCTGCACTAAATGTGACAGAGGAAAAGAGATGGGGGACATTTCCCAGGATTAGCAACAATTTACCGTCATATTTGAGGAAATTATAAAGGTCGGAAGGAGAAAATAAAGATTCAAATATAGAATATTCTCCCACCGAGGTTCATCAAACTGAAAGGATATTAAAAGGCCCCCTCAGTATTTTTTCTGACCATATGAAAAACAACGATTAATTGTTCTCACCTCTTGCTCTGGAAAACTGCGACAAATTCCCTTTAGATTATTTTTCGGGTATTTAATAGACCAAACAATTAATTGAATTTGAGGCTATTTTTATCATCGTACATTTGGATCCTGATTAATTGATTCCATCCCTATGCTGTCGAATAAATAAACCCAGTCACCCTCTTAAATGACACTTTCCAGGTATAGTTTTGTGAAAATGAACTTAAGCACAGATATGGACCTGGGACAGACAGGTTTATATAAGCAGAGATTAAATGATGCATGTACAGTAATGCATGTCTCGCCTTAAATGCCGAAGAGGCTGTATGACAAGTGAGTAATGTTTCACCTCATGTGGGCTATGGTCCTGCTTGCGGCTGCGGGTGGTCGGCTCCTTGTGGTCTTTACCGGTGTGCACCACTTGTCCCTTGGTGCTCTTTCTGACCAGGTGTCTGCGCATGCCGGGGACATCTTCAAAACGATGACCTGGTGGAGAGAGAGGAAACGAGGGGGTGAGACTACACCTTTAACAATTTAAAAGACATTTAAAAAAAAGTTATTCCCAACACAAATCCTAAACGTGACATCCTGCCGGTAGTTTGCTCTGTTCAGTGTGTTTTCTTCAGCCTGTGACACGTTGACCTTTCACCCTGAGTTCAAATCTCAGCCCAGGGAGTCACACAGGGTGAGGCCACTTCTCTTTTGTCTCCACAGCCCCGCAGCAGAGAGTAGGGTTACTCATGGTGGCAGCGCACCGGACTCTGAAAAGGATGCTGAGAGAGACCCTGGGTGGCACAGACACGACGCAGCACCGCGGGCACAACTGTTTCTGTCAGGCGTTACGATCTAAAACATCAACGTGCCTGTCTGCACTCTGTAAACGAGCATGCAAATATAATTTCACAATATCGGAGAGACGCAAAAGCTGCAAAGCAAGGACAGAAAATCTCTTTGTGAATACCAGTCGTCTTACCTTCATCGGCGCTCGTAAATTCTATGTAACAAACAGTGACGCGTTTGAGGGTCTTCATCGATGTTCCTCTATCCTCTCCTCTCTCTACTTGGACCTGCACAATCCTCAACTCTTACTGAGAAGGTGCACTGTCAAGTTGCTCCATGATGTGTTCACTGGAGTGTGAGTCAAGTACGGTGCAGTGAAATGGGGCCTGACTGGCACGGAGCTCTTGAAGGAGGGGAGGAAGGACAGCGGTGGGCGTTGGGTTAGCGCTGGCACGGCCATCTGTCTACGTGACCCACTCAAACCGGACTGTGGGACTTACGCTAAAGTTTTGACAAGATGGGAAAAGTAGTAATTTCTTGACCGGCGTCCGACCCCGCGGAGACGGAGACTATCAGAAAGCATCAGCGAGCCGAGGTGTGAATTGGCTCCGGTTGAACAAAAAGGGAGGGGCGGTGATCTAATAATTCCTATTGTTGAGCAGCAGCCAGAGACACAGACTTTCCCAGGATGATTTACGGTGGCGGGAAGCAGATAAAAGAAGACACAAAATAACTGGTGTCTTCTTTTGAAGACTCCACTTTTTATTACTAAGCCTCATAAAGACCGAACACTGTAGCCGGACAATATCGAGCCTGTTCCTCAAACTCCAGCGTCTCCATCCTGCGTCTGAGGCAGTTTAACTATTCCGCTCGTTCCACTCCACTAATAATTAAAGCTTATGAACTTGGATCCCGTTTTCTCAATTAGCTACCATGATGGCTCGGGCCCGGGTCCAGGGGCCTCAGCTGACAGCAGGAACGGCTAATTTAATTATGCGAGCCTGTCTGCCACACTCTCTGATAAGCTGCTGCTGTCCGCTGAGGGGTCAGCTGCCTGACGTAAATCTCCCCGGCCCTGGACACAAGCCCACGCTGGGCCAGGGGGCCCGGGGACGTCAGTGCAGTGGGGAGCAGACTGCAATGTAGAAGGGGACTTGAGGTGGCCCCCGGCACTCGCACGGATATTTCTGGAGGAATCCAGACGACAACAAAGCCAGGACTTCATAACTGTTATTGTCTAATCACATAACAATGCAGAGGTAATGAAGCTACAAACTATTAAAGCCATTACTAATAATAAAATATAGATTATCTTTACAGAAACAATACGGAAAGCAGAAAGGATTATAGGATCATCCTTCCAACAAGTTTCATCGAAATCCATCCAGGAGTTTTGCGAAAAAGTTAAAGTAAAAATAATCTTTAGACATTTGGTCTATACTCACTCTTGATGCCGTCCAGGTCAGCGGAGGCCAGTGTCTGAGCCTCGCTCTCGTCCGTGGGGATGCGCTCGTACTTGGCCTGCTCGGTACCCGTCATGTTGCCCGTGCGCCGGCGGTCTTGCAGATCGTAGCTGCGGCTGGTGGATGACACCCGGGCCAGTGCTATGTGTTCAGGGGGCCCTGACTGAGAGGGGCTGGAAGTGTCGGATGTGTCCGGCTTACTGGAGAGAAAAGCAGAGAAACCAGGGCAGCTGATTTACTATTTTCCCCAAACATACCTTGTTTACAATTAGAAACTGCACAGGCAAATTGACTCTTCATTTGCCTTAAAACAACAAACACACCCTTTACTGCTCTTGTTTATCATAACTTTCTTTCAAACGATCAGCAAGTCAGCAGTTAAGTTAAAGGCCGCCTTGTGATCCAGATATCTCACCCTTCTATTGATGCTCCTTCTACAATACACACGATTAAATACTCAACAAAACTCTTGGAACAGAATGAACTCACCGTCCTTTTCCTCCAGTATCAAGACGCTCGCTTTCCCTCAACTTTCCCACCCTGGTATAAAAATCCTCTGTGACTATGCCCCTCTCCGACGGACTGAGAACAAGCAGCGTGCCTGAGTAAATGCAGCTTTATCCCAGCTCAGATTCAAACCCTCATGAAGTGGAGAAGTAAATGTCATAGGTGGAGCCTGCGGCAGCTGAGGTGTGTTGTGTCCTCTGGAGCGACAGGTGATATATGGGTCTCTGAGGAGAGGATTACTCTGGCCCATCAGATCAGGCCCAGCAGGCCCACTGGATGCCTGAGACATGGTAACGTACAGTGTGCGCCCCGCAGACCAATAAGACATTGTGTGCCTGAGCGGTCTAACCCAATCAGAACAGCTGTGAGAACACTTCAGCAACATGGCAAATAGGAACATTACGCAATCACTGCAGCAGGTAAAGTCTTATTATGAAGCCGAGCGTCTCTCTCACACAGCGTTTCTGTTTATTTACTGATTCCAAGAAGTCGACTCACTCTGTGGAAGTGACATCCTCAGCGTCTGCTCCGACACCAGACTGTGGTACGATGTCCAGCGATCGGGATGTGTGAGGGCTCTCTGTGCCCCGTGTGGCTGCATGGTCTTCATCGGAAACAAAGAACTGTGGAGGGAACGCAGAGTGTGAGAGCAGAAGATGGACCCAAAATGTGAACGGAGAAACTGAAAATAATCACTCCTCTCTTCTGTTCACCTTAACATCACAACTTGAGTACAGATCGACACTTGTCACTGTTCTACTTTGCTATTTCTGATGTTAATTTTTTTATAACTGAATAAAGTGCAGTCTCACACACAAACATTTGCTTGGAATGTGTTAAAATACGATCCTATAAATCCTGCGACAGTGAAAACTACCTAGTTACACCGTGATCAGGTTAAACCCGGTCCTGTTACAGCCTTTTGATTCAGTGAAGTATCATAATAACAAACACGAAACCCCCGGATGAATAATTCACTGTACTGAAATATTCATAGAGGAAAATATAGTAATGACACGACAGCGAGAAGACAATGGGCCATTTGTTCTGCATCACATTCCTGAACGGCCGTGTGAAGGAATTGATGCAGATAAAAAACAGACGCTTTACATTAACAGGGGTTCTACTTTTCTATGGACAGTTTGAGACACTGAAGGGAAACAAGATTTTAACACAAGCAAGACACGAGTGTGGCTAATACCAATGATCCTTGCAATTGTGTGTTTTACACGTTACAGTAAACTGGATATTTTAAGGTTTTTGATTGTTGGTCAGAGAAAAGAAAAAACTTCTGAAACAAGAACTAAAAAAAGAGGTTAGTTTTTTAAATTAATGAAAATATGATTTAGTTTTATCGATCAGATTATTACTGAGTCAGCAGAATAATCGATAATTTGTGGGTTTCATCCCTAGTTTTTGTATAAACAAGTAAAAATCGTCAATGAATAAAAAGACATTTCAGTGAGTCTATATTAGAATATTTTTACACAAAAGGGGTAAAACCATCATTATAAGACTAATATGAAGCCAAAGCATTACCTCCACATCCCTCGCTCTCTCTGAGTCAGATGGAGCAGAACTTGCCTCCTCCTCCTCTTCCTCTTCATCCTCTCCCTCCTCGATGGGGCCACTGCTGGGAACGTGGCTGCTTTTGTGGTCTTTTTCCTTCTTCCTTTTCTTGCCGCCCTTCTTCCTGCGTCCCTCTGAGGGCAGTTTGGACAGAGGCCGGTGGATGTGGTGAGACGAGTGACGGTGGTCTGCGGAGAAGAAGATGGAGCGGAGACGAGACACGATGATTAGCAGGTGCAGTGAATGTTAAAAGTGCAAACAGCAACTATGATCTGTGTGTGTGTGTGCTTACATTCAATGTCCTCGTCATGGTAGGGGTGGTGCTGCTCATCGGGGACGACAGAAGCCGGGCTGAGGATCTGCTGGAAGCGCTGGACGCCCAGAGATTTGTTCAGGTCCCCATCGTCCTCTTCCTCTGTGCGTGGCGTCCCGTGTAGTGACGAGGCAGCAGGGGCCTCTGGCTGCGACACAAACAACAACAGAACAAATAAGTAAAAATCACTACGTACTCAAAACCTGCTTTTCGAAACAGTATTGTGTTTGCCTTTCACTTAAACCGACACTAGAGGGCGGTGTGGTGCTGTGAACACACCAGACTCAGGGCACCATATGAGGAGTCATCTAACTCATGCATTCTTGAAAATAAGCTTTAGATTAGAAACAATGGCCCCGAGCTTCAAACAGTTCCTTGATTTCCACGCTGTGGTGTGACAGGGATCATGTGAGTGATAAGAGATCTGTTTTCCTGCAGCAGGACGCGTTGCCCCGCTGTGCCCGGCTCTGCTGGTGGGATGTTGTGATAAGGGTTGTCTGGAGTGATAGGTAGAGTGGATCGACTCCTCACCACAGAGTGAATGTTGCTATGACTACGGCGCGGATGCCTCAGATCCCGCGGCGAACCCAACCTGTGGAAACACTCAGGGGCTACACGTCAACTGATGCGCCCTCGGGTGGTTCTCAGGACACCCGACGTATCTGCCATAGATTAGATTTTCCACAGAGCAGCAGGCAGCCACAGAAACCACCTGATGAAATATAAATATCTCTCCTCCGACCTGCAGCTCCTGCTCCGCTCAGTGTCAAAGTCACACTTCAGCTGATGCACAGCAGACCTCGAGATATAATGTATCCATAACTGCAGTGATAGAAAGCAACTGAATCTTTTTTGACATTTGATCCAGTGTCTAGTTATCACGTTTCACATTTAGTACTTTCACGAAGGGAAATATCCCCTTTGAACATATCAGATGTTTTATTATGAATAGCTGTTGCTCACCCAAAGAGGCTGAGTGGGTTTGTTTCCTTCCTGTCGACCCCCTCACTTGATTCCTGTGCCGTTTACACCTGGACTAAACTAACTGTTTATAATATAGTTGGAACAAGCTCCATCAAGACCATATTCATATAATATACCTGTCAAATAAAGCATTTTTTTAGCAGGACTTGCATTCGTCATTGTAATATTTTAAACATGTTTTGCTGATAACGCAGCTACACTTGAGTAAACTTTTGATAGCAGAGGTTTTACTTGTTATAGAGTAAATTAAAGTTACGATATTGGTAACTTAACGTAACGTACGTGTGACAAATTGTTACAAGAAGCATAAATAAAAGTGGAACAAATACATTAATTCAAATTAACTCTTTCCTTTGACTTACACGGCATAAACAACAGCTGGAATCTACATACACATATGGAGTTTCATCCACCCCTGGGTCATGTATGTTCCACTTTCAACACATTAGGCTCATCAAATCCATCAAGAAGAGAAAACGGTTTCACAACACTCACCAGATGTTCACGAACTCAGGGAATGTCCGAAGAACGTGTGAAAACCCGACTCCCATGACCCACACGGCCGTGCTGCTTTTTAGCCTGACCTGTTTTACATGCCACACACAGGTGACAGGAGGAGGAAGCCCTGCACTGGGCTGCAGAGCTGCCGACGCTCTCCAGAGTCAAAGTAGAGACGGGTCAGCCTGTTTGTTCAATATTGACCCAAGGTTCAATTCCTCATATGGCTATTTTTCTGACAGACCAGCAAAGACAGTGAACAAACTCTACATTTAACTCCAGAACAAACCACAGAGACAATGCAGCGCTTTGTAGCCGCAGATGACTCTCACACAGTTTCTTTAAATGGACTTCCACATTAAAAAAAAGAAGGCCTGAATGGAAAATAAACTGCACATTTGGAAATAGATCTAACGTTTTTAAACGAGAACCTTTTTCTGTCAATGAGTCTCACCCTGCGTCCACATGACGTCTCAATATCTAAGTGGATGAGCGAATCAAGAAGCTGAAGAACACATCACCAGGTGACTATAAGCCCTCTGAGCACTGCTACACAATCCGGAGGTTTATTTTTACTGAGCTCTCATTCATATCATGGTTTCCCAGTGAATCCCTGCAGGTGGGAGAGATGCGCGAGGGATTCTCCAGGAGGTGAATTCTCCACAGTCAGAACCATGTGCAGAAAACAAGCAGAGGAGAGCCGAGCGTAAAAAAAAACAGAACTGACCAGAGGACGAAGGAACCTTTGACTTCGGCGAGGAGCTTCCAGAGACTTACCTCGCTCATGGCCCCGTGAGCTTGATCACAGTCGGTGGTTTTTGGAGGTAACAAGCGTCAGAGCTCTCCACCATGACAACACTGGAGCTCTGACACTCAACGCCTTGATTAAGAAGTGCAGGGGGGGGGGGGTATACCTCTGCCCCTGCTTATCAAAGCCTCGTGATACCCTAATCAGAGCCCTATCGGCCAACCTGCCACCTTCGCCTGTCCGCTCATTGTGCCAGGGCAGAATAAACAAGACTGTCAATCTCGCTTTGAGGACAAACGCGGCCTGAAAGGACACGGCGTGTTTGAACAGCTCGGAACAAAAACCTCACGTTGACATTCATCTCCACATTTTAACTTTGCCCCACGAAGCCTAAATATTGACCGAGGTGCTTTTAGTCAATGCGCCTTCAAGGGCAATGTAAATGCAGAGGAACTAAACATGTCACACTCTTCAAAGGCGCATTTATGATGGCTAATATTGACCGATGACATAATAAGAAACAGGCTGGAATGAAATTGGATTTTCAACGTTGTGTGAAAACCAATCAATTTCTACGTGACAAATAACTAAAACTAATATTTGAGCTGGATGGATTTGACTGGAGAGGAAAAAATTTTAATTGCTAAACTATATTAAGTCAAATAAAACAGCTCGTCGGTCTGCGTGCGAGATGGGAGCTTTCCAACAGAGCATAATTCAATAATACACTTCAAGAAGCTAATTCACCGCACTCATCCAATCGATGCATTAGATTATAAAAAAGACTATTCAGCGTACTGTCATGCATTTACATTTTTGAACCCTCATGATTTATGCCAAATATTGCGTTAAAAAATAAGCAGCTCAGGTAATTTCCCGTCTGCTTGAATAACAAATAAGACCTGAACAAGACTCAGAGCCTGTGGTCTGAGTCTGAGGATCACGGAGGCCGTAGTGATCTCTCCAGGAGTTGAGGTATTTCAGTCTGGACCAAAGTGGCGGACTGACAGACGGACGTTGGCATCCCGAGAGCTCGATGGCTAAGATTAGCATTTGAAATTTCAACCCAAGGAATAAAGTCAGCTGTAAAACAACTGTAGGGAAAATAAAGATAATGAAAAGTTCATCTTCAGAAGGAGCAAGTTTCTGTGTATGTGCAGAGTCAGTGTTTCTTCACGGGGTGACGGCGAGCAGACGCTGCAGAGGGAGATTATCTGTGTCGTGAGGTCGTCTCCAATCCCACACAGTCAGCACTGGAGGGGAAAGGGTGAGATAGGGCGGGAATGTTGTAGTGATCCCGGCGTCGGACTGTGTGACCGATGAGTGGCTGCATTACTTCATATCTTAACACGAGTCTGCAAGCAGATCCCAGTGGCTCAGGGTTTCTGATTATGATTGCACGCGACAGAGGTTTAACCCAGTTCTGTCCCACTTGTGCGTTACGCAAGCAGTGATTGTCACAATTCCTCCCATTGCATCATGGTTTCTACTATTTGCTCAGCTAAAAATAAAATCAAATCTAAACTTTCAGCCAAAGACAAACAGAGCATTTGCCTGAGGTAATGTTTTCTCCCCTTTTATCTCAGCTGAAGATGTGATCATATAATTGAGTAAGACGATTCTGCCGAGACGACCACATGCACGTCACAGGAAGTATATGAGGTTGTGATAGAGACGAGGGGGTGTGAACCTACTGATCCTCACTGAGTCACTGATACACTTGTACCACATATGGATGGAGACATGATGATGATGATATATTCTGCATGCACGACATGATCAGGACGCAAAGAAGAAACCAAGAGGTAACAAGAGGATACACCGCGCTACTGTGTAGATTTCAGTCCTGTTTTTTCCATCAAGATCCATTAATTATTCTCTGGGAAATCACTGAAAATGTCCAAAAAACCCTAATCTTGCAATG
Source organism: Hippoglossus hippoglossus (assembly GCF_009819705.1). Classification (NCBI taxonomy): domain Eukaryota; kingdom Metazoa; phylum Chordata; class Actinopteri; order Pleuronectiformes; family Pleuronectidae; genus Hippoglossus; species Hippoglossus hippoglossus. Next base: position 15,500,728 of record NC_047170.1, on the reverse strand, counting down.
TCAAAGAAAAAAAAGATTTTAAAAAGTCCTTTCTTGGCCCATGTTCCACCCTGTCACCAAGTTTCATGGATATCGATTCTGTAGTTTTTGCGTAATCCTGCTGACGGAGGAGAACGGGTTTCCTGAATTGTGTGAATTTAGAGAAGTTGAGAACAAACCATGTTTCCCTCTGTGTTGCCCTTATTATGATGAGTCAAGAAAATCTACATTACATGAAAAATAATCTACAAATGTTCTGGTGCACTGCTGACGGCAGATTGGAATGGTTGTTTTAATTTTAATGTTTACACGTGGGCTTTATCTTTATTTCTAAATCTTGGGGGAAACCATCAGGATGGTTTATTTGTCTGTTATTGTTATTTATGCAACTCTGGTTTCTGATTTCTCTCTCTTTTTTTTTTCAATTTATAAATAATTGTGTCTTTAGGCTGGGTACAGAATGTGCATGACACAATTATAAATATCACTCAAATCAATGTTTTGTTCAATCTGTACTAAAACAAGCAAAACACAGTAACTGGCAGCTCGTCACTTTTTCAAAAATCTGAAGTTCATCTGTAATGTTTCCCGAGATTATCTCAATATGTCACCACATGGTTAAAAATGGCCATAACAGGTTAACGTGTTCTGTTCTCCCGTCGAGAAATATTTCGTAATCCACCTGCATGCGGACATTAGAGGGGGGGGGGGGACTAATTAGTGACACATTAAGTTAACCGTGGTTGGTTGTAATTATAACCTTGACTTGCTAATAACTGGGAAAAGTCGTTCAGCTGTTGACAAAGCAAAGAGACATACTGGACTGGACTGAACGTTAACCAGCGTCAGAGTTCGTGCTGAGGTTTCACCTGAAGAAGCAAAGTCAGGATACACATCGGCTCAGAAAACGTCTATTTGCACTATTCAGGATAATGTATAACGACTGACCGGGGATGATAAGAGCGAAACTGAATGTCACGCACACAAACAGAAAGCCAACCATGCTTTAGACGCACATGTCGCGTAGAGTCCTCTGCGCTGCAACTGAACAAACTCACCTTCAACGCATAAAGATAATCCATCAAATAAACACACAGGAGCAGAGCTGCAGCCTTGAGCATAGATAGAAAACTATACTGTTTCTGTTTTTCTATTGTCAACAGCAAAAGCTAGAAGTGCTGCGGCCTCTTCTCTGGAAACTATTTCCCCACTTCAGTTACCCCGCGTCACATGACCGGGGCAGATCTTCAGGGTAGGAAGAAGACGTTACTCAGTTTCACAATGTCGGCCCTTGAAAATCTGAACAGGATTATCTGGACTCTCCCTGGCCACGCACAAAAACACACATTGTTAAGGAGATAATAATTAACTTGGTGCAGTTGGAGGCGAGAGGAACAGCCAATAACGGCGAGGCCAGTGTCACAGAGCAAACATGTTTTTATCTTCACTGAGCTTCTTGAACTCAGGGCTTCCTGCTGGCGCGTCTCATCAAGCGGAGTCACACTCTCGTCCACTGTGTCTCCATACGTTGTTTGTCTTTCCGGCTATAATTAGCTATAAAGACATGCAGATTATGAACAGGCCTGAAAGAAGATCCCCGAGTCATTCAACACCTTCACCGTGAAAAAATTTAAAGTTCAAGGTCGACAAAGTTGCTGTGGGTGTTGTACTAAGGATGGGCCGTGCTGACCTTTAGAGCATCTAACACTGATTTGTATGTGTCGTGACATCACACTAATGTTTTATTTTTTCATTTCTAACCTTCCTTATAACACATTGTTTTATTTGTTTTGTTAAGTTTGGTGCCTGTTATTGTTGAGATATTGTTGCCCCCCCATTTGTTTGTTCGTCAGCAGGATTACACAAACGGATTTCCACAAAACTCGGTGTAAGGATGGGACACAGGTCAAAAAAGAACCCATTAAACTTTGGCGTGGATCTGGACAAAAGGGTTGTCACCAATTTCCCTGGGAAATATTCATAGATCTTGATGAATAAAATAGGTAGAAATCGATAAGCGGACTGTGAACGTGCTCCACTGACTGCCATTCTAGTTTTAAGATGAAAATAGGAGGAAATAAAGGGTATTAAATAGCCCCACATGTAACGAGAGGGTGTCATTCTGTGTCAAAAGGGCAAAATAACTCGTTAGACACAGTTAAATCAATGACCCTTCTGTCTTTCTGCACATCCGTCATGGATCCACGGTCATGGATCCACTTCCACCTCCTACATACTCTGCATTCTCTGCCGTGACAGCTGGGATAAGATTACAAACTTGAACAACACACATGTTGTCCGGCGACCGAGCCCCTTCCAGACTCCGGAGCAGGTAGTGTGTGTACGCTGGGGCTGTCGCACACAGTCGTGGACAGTTGGGAGAGGAAGCAGCTGACAGAACACTGACAAAAGTGCTACGCTAAGAGAAAGCTCACGTTTCCTCGAATGGGGTCAGAGGGAAGAGCAGAACAATGCTGATGCTGCCGAGTGAAAAACCGTGAACGGGACGATTCAATTAGAATACGTACTGTCACTTTATCTCTCATAAGACGTCTCTCCAAGAAGCCTCTATCACTTGTTACTGAGCAGCAAATATCTCATTCAGCCAGCAGCACAGTGACTGATCAGGAAAATGCTAAAGTCAAGTCAGAGAGCATGAGATTTGAGGTGGTGAATCAGTAAGGAAAACACGATAATCCTTATTATTCCTGGAATAAAATAAGCAAAATAACTCTTGGAATTCATTAAACACTGTAAACTGATGATATCTTGCAAAATCAAACTATCTGTGTGTGGATTCTTCCTTTAAGCTTTCGATATTTTCTGCCTCAATATCTTAATGATCCGGGGATGAACTTCTTGAGGAGATCTCGAGTGGAGGAATGCTGCTTCCCTTGGCCGCTGACCAGCTGCCCCCCCCTTGGGCTTTGCCAGCCATGTTTACTGTATCACATCAATCCCACCACGCAGCCATGCAATTATGTTTTTCATTACCGCGTGCCAGTATTACTTTAGTGTTTCCAGCCTCTGGCAGCCCGTCAAGTTAAAGAGAAGAGGAGGGAAACTGTGTTAGTTGTGGGACAACTCACTTTCTCCCGTGCTCTAATGAAAAGGGATAATTCAACAGGCGTCGCTCTCTGTGCGGATCTGAAACGTTTTTTGAGCTATTCTGAACATTTTTTTATTGTTGCTGTCATAAGTACATCAGGGACCTGGCTCCGAGATGCGACTAGATTTGTACGTACATAACCTCGGAGGGATCGGCACGTCCAAAGTACACACTGCGGTGCCAGAGAGGACGGAGAGAGCTGATGCAGCATCAATGTTGCAGAATGTGAACTACAGTAAAAGGCAGGCTTGGAGCTGAGGAGCCATCGTCTCGTACATGAAACGATCACAATCTAACCTAACCTGGTTTGTCGCCGACTCTGGCTCAAGCGTTTCATTGTGCGGCTGATAGCGGTGCCCTGACTGGACAGACTGAGGCCTGTCTGCGTGGACTTACACTGTGAATGACCGCTGCCACGGCATCTGTAATCTGGCTGGGAGTGCCGGGGTTGCTCATGGCTCAGCAGTGGAGTTGCTGCTGGAGAGGAACTGGAAAGCTGGTGTGGATCAGTGCGGCTTTAGCCCTTCTCTTTCTCGCTGGGACTCAGACAGCTTTTGGGCAGCATAACCTGGAGACAGACACAGATCCGGGAGTTAGCTCACATGAAGCTGGAGATTCATAACTTACAGGCAGAGCAATATAGCTGTGGGCAGGTAATCTCTGAATATGAAGCGTGACCAAAAAGTTAAAGGACGGCTGTACAGTATATTGCAGGACATTGGATTTGAAATTAAAATAATATATTTGAGGTTTAAGGTCTGATTTTGGGCTTTCAGGATGTTCACATTCATATCTGGTAAACAATGTAGGACCTTAAGCCTCTTTTACACTACAACCTTCAATTTTAGGACATTGCAGCAGGAGTGAGATCATAAACACACATGGATAAGATTTTAAGGCAAAGACAGTGGACTGTTTTTCATGGTTAATCTCACGGCAAAAATATCCTGGAACAAGCGAGAAGTGAAAATTGGTGCAGAGCAGGTCAGAGCATCGAATGGAAATATACCAGGTGTGTTACTGTCAATGGATCATAAACTCCAAAAGGATATGAGATGAAATATGAAATATAAAGTCTTAATTATGATGAAGATTATGTTGTATTGTGCAAAATAGTTTGTGCCCTTAAATTATACCCAGACTATGAGTTTTCACCCATGCTAAATGCTAACACTACTTAGCAGTAAACACAAAGTACAGCTGAGGATGATGGGATTGTTAGTTTTGCAGTAACAGTAAGTTTTGATGTAGTGGTGGCACTGGTGGAAAAGTGAGTTAGTACAGTTCCTCCTCTAGGACAGTGGTTCCCAAACTAGGGGTCGGGACCCCCTGGGAAATAAATATCATTCTGGATAATGGGGGTTGCATGTCTGTGGTGCAGTTATTTTGGGGGTCAGGGGATGAGAAGTTTGGGAACCTCTGCTCCAAGTAACGTGGATGTCTGTACAAAACTTCATGGCAATCTATCAACTTGTTATATAAACACATTTCAGTCTTAAACAAAGCGTATTGACCAACAAACATTTGCATCCCTTGAGCTTTCGTCACTTCTCTACATGGATAAAAAGAACTGATTCCTACAGTTTATCTGACGTGGTTGTAGACGTCTAAACAAGTCAGACATCTTAAATCTGAGTCAGTTTTGCGTGTCACAGCCAGTGGGCTGAAATGCAAAGCCGAGCTAAACACACTTCACTGTCCTAACACTGTCCGTACTGTGACTCGCAGTCATCTTAGAAGTAATCAACAGTTCCAGGATTTCCTGGAAGGACCTCAAGTACCTTTGAGACCGGGATCCCACTTCACAAACACTAATGGCTTCAGCTAAATGTCAGATCTGTGATGTGGTGGAAAAACTTTCAGACGGTTGCGTTATACTTGAGACATAATAGCAACAGCGGCAGAGGAGGTACAGGCTTTTATAAACAGTGACACTCGCGTGTTTTGTCATTGTGCGAGTTATGATCTGAAGCCCTGCAGAACTTCCCCACCGCCATTCAAGGTCATTAACCATTACTCAGATAAGAGCCAGATAACACAGTGCTACTGTGTCGAGGAACCTTTGATAAGCAGAACAGCACGCGCCTCAGCTAACCTCCACCTCTGTCATTCCAGAGTCTCCGTTATACAATTGAACTGCAGGAAGATAAATAATCATCACTCAGGCAGCCGGAGAAACTCGGCCAGAGACAGATAAGAAGTTAATGGAAATACTACAAGGCGACAATAACGTACAGAAGTAATGAGTTCAGAGATTAAGACTATAGAGGGACACCCTTCGTCAAAGTGACAAGTGTCCCGCCCCCAAACCAATCAGATGATGCCATGTCATGGCTGTCAACTCAGCCATGTTTGTCTTTTATGATAATTAATATTATTCTAATTATTAACTTTTATTATAACATATAAACCCTAGACTGCACCCTTGTTAGATTGGAGATTCAAATTAAAATACTTGCTCACTACATTTATGATGTCATACTCTTCCGCCTCAATAAAATCTTGTAACATAACTAATTGATATTGATAAAATAACTGTTGATGTAATTGTAAAAGTGAGTAAAAGTAGTAGTAGTAAAATAATCCAAATTGTAGAGGATGTATTGCTAAACACAATATTATTAAACAAATTGAAGCAAAGAAGGAAAGAAACTTGTTTCACAGTTATTCTGATATTTAGTTCTGGAAAACTGCCCTGAAACCTTCTCAAAGTGTCACTCCAGTAACATTAACAACAGAGCAATGGTTCCCCTTCAGTCTCACAGCAGAGGAGAGCCCTCTTTGGGTTCACTTTCCAGAGTCACGGTTAGAAATCAAGCTCTCTGGCAGCAGCTATCAAAGAAACGATAAGCTTCCCTGATGCCTGAGCACAATCATATCAACGACCTTGTCGACAGCGAGGGACTTCTATCTACGTTACACTAAAGTACAATCACTGACGAGAGATGTGGGAGCATGAAGGAGCCGGACAGAGTGAACTTGTATTCAGACGAGGATTAAACAAAGACATCACCTTCCTCAGGGACCCGAAACTGAGAGTACACCACACACCGTTCTGGCACCGCTCTACGTTTGCTCTGCCAAACCACTTATCAATGCACCAATTGTTAATTACAAACCATCAGCTGTTCAACTGCGACACAACAACGTCAACTGGTTGGGGACATTGCAATCCGTGCATTGATTTTGATACAGGAGACTACTACGTTAGCTTGGCGTGCTCGAAGATTACTTTCTCAGTAAACCTAGACCCCGGCACCGTGGAAGAGGCTGGGCTGGCTACACAGGGATAAAGTTACAGAACCCTGGGATCCTGGGCAAAAACCATGGGAACCAGCTTATCTACCTCCGGGCATGTCTGTAATAATACTGTTAGGATAACAATAATGATCAGAAGAAAACAATAATACCAACTGCAATCGCCCGAGTAGGCTCGTACATTAAAAAACATAAAAGGTACAATCAGAGGGCTGCATAAGAAGGAACTGATTGTTCCTTGTGTAATATCTGAATTGCCCAAAAGGACGTGGACGAGTGCTGACGCTGCATGAGGAAGTGAGGACAAGATGCTCAGTGTTTCTCCTGGAAGAAGTTCATCACGTCTCCCAGGAGTCATCGGAGTGCGCACACCTCGCAAACTGTTCCTCAAGGAAGACGAGGTGTGTGGCATGTATTTTTCCTCCAGACTTCAAAACCTTTCCATACTAGATTTAGTCACATCCCCAAATTGTGCACACACAAGGGTTTGGGAAAACTATCCTTCTGGGAGGAAGTAAGTATGAAAACAGGAAGAAGGTAACTGCTTCAAACGGAGCCTTGTCACAAGCAGCTATAATCGTTAAAAAATGGAAACATGGCTGTCTTTCTAGTATCTATAATTTCAGACATTTGGAAAGAGTTAACTGAAAGACAAGCGTAAACATTGACCTGGACCTATATACCTGAGCTAATCTGGGTAAATAGAAAATGTGTTATAAACCCATAATGTCTTCCCTGTGGCACTATAGGTTAACTCAATGTGTGACAGCATAAGGAGCTGAGCTGTCATCGTCATCTGTCCCTCGGACAGACAGAGAGGACGGGAAGATCACGGTACACAACCAGGTCAAGTGTGTGAAGATGCTGCTTTGTAGCAAAGAAGTAAGTAAACAAGTAAAAGAATATCAACTCTCTTATAATAACAAAGAAGGAGATTAACACTCCTCCGTTTATATTAATCCTATTTGACTGATTTAACAGCTGACAGTGTGTAACCAGCTGTTTATAGCTTCTGCAGTAACAGGGCAGTGGTTCACTATCTACAGGCCGATCATATAAAGTCTGAGTTCAGGTGAATGTCATATATTGACATATGTGTCATATCTTTAGACGTAGGCATTAGATCAGGTCAGATAAGAGGTTTGGCTTTTTTGAGTCATTCGTGCAGATCTGTCATAAACACTTATGGTGACTAATCCCAGAGATAAAGATAAACATGAAAAGATCTCTTTGGTGTTTATTGATTATTGATAAAGGTGTCCTGGTTACTTCCTGAGAAGAACAATTTCCTGCTTTTACTTAGAATACAAGGTATTTATAGAGAATTAAAGGGGAGTAGGACAGACTTGGTGAAAACAAATCATCAGGAATTAGCCTGGCATCATAATCATAGTGTGTTTTCTCACAGTAGCATTGGGAAGTGATGAGTTAGCACAAAATCCCCACTGAACATCCTACAAAAGGTTAAATATGACCAGACGCTGTCAGATTTGTTTTAATCTAAGTCAAGACCTGTGTGTCAGAAAGGTTAATTTTGTTCCTGACGGTCTTTCACTGTCATCTCGTGTGACCTTTTGGGTTGAAAATAGAGAAAAGGTCCACAATTCCTCCTCATGAGGAGATTAACGTAAAGGAGTGAGACACTCAGACCACTGGAGGGAGTTTACGAGCCAACACAGGCCCGCATGCGACCAAAACCAGTGATCGGCCTGGACGCTCGGCCCGGGCCCGGCTTCAGGCGCCAGCTTGGCTCGTGTACGTTTGGCCACAGACTGAACGCTCGTCTGCAAATTCTATCAGAGAGGCATAATTAAAGATCAGTTCAATAAAATACACAAACTGACAATAAAAAACGTCTCTGCAGAAACGGAAGATTGAGGTTCAAACCTCGGACGCACAGGCCTGGAGGACGAGAGGACAGGAGCGGTGAACGGTTCCTTTAGAGAAATGGGTTTAAAAACAAGAGTGAGTGATTTGCTTTTGTTTAGCGGACAATGCATTATTAAAGAGAGTGAAAACAAGTGATTGTCTAGTTGTGATAATCCCAAGTGACCTGGAGATAATTTGTGGCCTTTTTATCTCACACAGTGACACACAGGGACATTCTGAACGCTGCTGTAACTTCCCAGTAATAAACACTTTTATCGTATGTGTTAGATATACGCAGAAGATGAAATATAAAGAAAATGAGCCCAGTGTTTTGATTCATCAATCACAGCTATCAATTCCAAAAACACTGAATTTAAAGTCGCTCATTTCTGATTTATAAAAGTGGAAAAGCATCTTGTGCCTTCTGAAACTCAAGTGGTGCATTTGGAGAGTTTCTCTGCTGTGCAACCTGTTGAACTTGATTTGTTTACAGCCGCTATGGCTTCACATCATCATCATCATCATCACGGTCCGAGCCTGACTCAACTCAACTCCTCATTCAAGTCGATTGTTAAGAAAGTGTGACACTAACAGGAAGAGTTTTGTTATGTTTGATTTGACCGGACAAACAGCAGCTCGGCTCTTCTAATTAACGGCCGACATAACACGAACAATGGATTAAATTGACCATAACTGCACAGAAAATCCACAAAGTGACAAAGGAGATCAATTGAAAACATGACAAGTGGTTAAGAAATATAAGAAACAAGTCCACGACTGTACCATACCTTTGTGTGCTTACTGCAGAGAAGCCACCGCAGACATTGTAGTGCAATTCTGAACTCTGCTGTGAAGAGCGACCCGATGCTGGTCAGAGTGCAGGACGAAAAACAAACAGAGGGAGAGAGGAAAGAGATAGGGAGACAAAAGAGGCGAGAGTCAGAGATGTGGCGAGTGCGCGCCGGCCGATCGTGTGGCGTCCAGCCCCTCGTCGAGCTGAGTGCTCTCTCAGACCAACATGCACCAACTGATAACAGCAGCCTTCCTCCTCAGGATTATGTTTCCTCCTCCAGCCTGCTGACAAGCAACCATGTGACTCCAGGACCCATTCAGCACTGAGTCAGAGAAGGCTGTTGCTCAGACACCCACCCGCACATACACACACACACACACACACACACACACACACACACACACACACACACACGCACACATGCACACGCACACGCACACTTGTGGAAAATCAATCCCAAAGATTGTTATCAATCTCTAATGTCTTGGTTGTACTTTTTATCCCTCATAAGAATACAGTGTCTACTTGCAGCTCCTCATCACTTGTTGCAAATTTCCACCTCTTTTCACTTCATCTGAATAATTACCTGCAATTTTGCACAAAAAAAAAAAGGATCAGGGGTAAGTTAATAATAATAACAAATTTTAACCAACGCATAAAGCAAAGTGTTGGACAGATTAAGATTATGACCTGATGATGGTGCTAGTGAGAAAATGTTTTTCATGAGGCAAACATTTTCCCATTTCATTGCAATTCCAATCAATCAATTCGTTTTCGAGGGATTTCTTTCAAAACCACAAATCTGAGTCTCGTAGGGGTCCTTCAATTTATCATGGGGACCTTGAGTAGACACGTTTATGTGGACACCAGTATTATAATACTCTGAACAAGACACTGACATGTAGACAGCCTTTTCTGATTACCTTAACCTGAATAAAATCATATTTGAAATAAGCAATAATCAAGTGTTTTCACAGCATTTTTGACAAACAACAGTTACTAACGTCCCCTGGGTTCGGGTGACGACGTAGTGAAGTCATTTTGACGTGCGTCATAATCAGACTCCGCTCTATGATATGTAAACAGGAATCTGAATGGGATACTCTACTAGCAAATAATCAAAATAAGGTCTTAGTCAGAATAAGATCAACAGTCAGAATATTTCCATGTAAACATAGACATAGAATGTCTGTTTTGTGCCAATCTGTAATAAGATGTGATGATCTTGTCAAAGTGGTGGACTGGCCCACGGACGTGGAGCCACAGTGCTGTCATGACTGCGCATGCATCAAATACGTGTTGTATGGTCCTTTAATCACATGAGGATTACATGTGTGGAAATACCGTATCTATTCTAAAACTGACTATTTTAAGTCTACGGCAGTGACAGAAAGTTCCTGTTGCGACACAGACAGTGATCACCTGCTGGAGAGAAGGATTCGAGAAGGATTGGCACAAAAGCCTGGTTTACCACCACGTTCAAGCAAACGATCATTTAAGATAATACAAACCGCAGGACAGCGGGTGAGTCATTACGAAGTTGAACATTGGGCAACTTTACTTCTCGTGAAGGGCAATGCAACTTGCCCCCAGGTTCTTAGCACTAACTTTGGACATGTTTATAAAGCTGCAGAGGATGTTTATTCATTTGTGAATATGTCTCCTCTGTTCATGAAATGAGCAGTGAAGCAATAACGTGTTACCAAATATGTCTTTAATTATTAATCGGTAATGACTTTCAGTATAAGTGTGGATGCAGAAATGTCCACACACTGTATCCTTAGGTAATTCAGAATAACGTCCATCAGGTTTGAATATTTTCACCTAGAATATGAGCCTGTTCTGGTAAAATATCAGTTTTGGTGTAAGTTTAGGGAATTTATACACACCGGGGTGCCGCAGGTTCTTACGCGTATTTGGCAATGGAAAAAATAACTTGTCATATACTGGAGGAATCAACACTATTACACAATTAATCCCACCCAAAGTCATGAAAGCCGCTGGAATAATTGTGTTTTGCAGCGAACAAAGAACAGTCCTGTGATCTAAACAAGTTGCTTACCCGTTCGCCAAAAAAGTGCTGCATTCCACATCAGCTTACATGAGCCTTAGGGCTAAAGAAATACCCAACCCCCGGAGGAGTGTGTGTGTGAGTGTGTGTGCACGTGCATATGTGTGCGATATAATTGTTTGTCCCCAGGGATGTGGACTTTACTGTGGAGTCACATGCATGTCTTGCGGGGAAAAGAAACACAGTCAAGGCCACAAGCAGCTACAATTGAAGTCCACTTCAAAGTCGGGGCTTTCCTCAATCCCAGCAGTGGGCTGATAATAGCATCGTCTGCTGTGGTCAACTGTATTACGTGGTGTGACTTCATGCATGCAAGGACGAGCTGCAGCTTTGTCTCAACCACGAGCATTAGACAATACACTCATTTCACAACACTTAACCTGCACAGAGAAGAGACACTGTCCTCACCCTTATGCTGCTTTGCACAATTTGACGGTTTTAAATTTCTTTGGATAAATGTGGTGAAACACAGAAATCGAGAAGATCCTCGTGTACAATGCAAAACAACTTTCTCTGCTGAAAGTTGTCAAAAGAAAAAACAACGTGAAACAACATTCTTTTTCTACACAATAACATCCCATGCTCAGTTTTCGAGCTATTATCTCAAACGTTCACACAACTCGGGAAAATTCTCTCTCCAGCTTCCTGTTATTCTTCTCTTCCTCCGAGTCTAAAACGAGGCCATATTCCGAGACATAGAGAAAAACACACTTACAACGTCCACAAGCTGAATTGAGAGAAACTCACCAGAACCGAACCCGGTGCTCTCACCCGGTCGAGCCTCCTAATGCAAACACTGCCCTCGGAGACGCTGTATACCTCGGACAGCTGCCCTGTTGGCGGGTCTCTAGGGGGATTTGGCAGTGGTGTATGTTGATAGCTGTGCCTCTGTTGCCTCCGAGTGTTTTAGCCTGAAATAGCTCAGCAGTTTAGAAGTCCCCCAGCCAAGTCCCTGAGCCTTTCAACATGCAGACATCTCTACCTCCCCGCTTCACAGCCCAGTGACCACACGACCCCGCTCGGGGGTTTGGCAGCGTCCGACACTTCGTCACGACTGTGCTAAGTTACTCTTTGTGCACGCAGCCACTGGAACGTGTCCAGTCTCACACCGCTAACAGCTGCACGTGGGTCAACGTATGCCTCATCTATATCTCCCTGTGTCTCCCAGCACAGGCTTCAGGCAGCGGCGGCTGTGCTCAGGGCTGAGATAGCACCTGTCTCGGGGGTGAAGAGGGATTAAAGAGGCAGCTAACATAATGTCAGCCCATTGTCCTCTCCACCTGAAGAGAAAATAAAAAAACACCCACCTGTCAAGCACTTTTATATCTTGAGGAGGGTTATGGTGCACGGAGAGGCAGGTCAATATTTTAAAATAGAAAATGATGCAATCCTTCGTTTGTCCGATTTTTGAAATGAAGTCAAGAAGTCAAGTCCAACTCCATTAAAAATGAATTATTTGACGCTCTAGTCTTAGTAATCTGACTTCTCACAGGTAAACCAGTTTATTCTAGAGATATCCAAATAGATGTTTATGTTTCAAATGCTGTATTTTCCACATTTCATAAATACGTACATTGTTGTCATTGTAGGAGTCTCTCTTATTTTTCAGGTGTATGTAAAGTTTACATAAATTCTGACCTATTCGCATATGGGTGCATATAGGTGCACATATTTTAAACAGAGAGGACATGTGACTTGAAAGGAGGTCATCTGCTTCAAAGTGGAGAAGCCATCCCTCAACTGAGGAGGTCAACGACTCCACCATCAGAAATACTGTCCTGTCATCTCTTCCTAGGAGATTTAACAACCATTCGCACAAGCATAAACGTAGCATGAAGTTATGTATTTTAAACTAAAACATATTTGTGCGGATGTAGCACAAAAATGGTTATTTGCACTTTGCACTTTCTCAGGTAGTATAACGATATCTGTCAGGCTCTAGACATCAGGGGTCTCGATACTGATCCCACAGAAGTTAAATACCTGGGTCAAGTACAACCAGGTCCTGTTGCCCTTGTTTCTTGGCTAATCTTAGACTTCATGTATAATATATTAACAGTATAAATTAGACAGGAGGTTTACTTGTTTTTTATATCCCCCTTACGGCTGCAGCGGTTCTGAAGGTGCGGCACTTCTGCTCAAAAACACATCCAGAGCTGCTCAGGTTGCACGAGCTGCACAAAAGCTAAAAGCACGTTCTCACAGAAACGTGGTAATTGTGAAGCTTAGACGCAGAATGCTTGTGATAACTGTATTTACTCTCATACGACTCAGACAGGGGGCCGGGAAGAAAATCTCCCCACGGTTCTCAGAACGCAGACAAAGGCCTAAAACATCTCACACTGAGGTCACACACAAATCCGCCATTGATCGATTTCCTGGGAAACAAGGTGATGTGAATATGTGTGTGTGACAGATGACACAGGGTTGAACCTTGTACTCCTGTGGGAATGGACGACGACAGTGAAGGTGGATGGAGGGGGAGTAGAGAAGATGGCAGACTATATATATATAGACTATATATTTATGTAGCTAAATGTTTAATTAGACGCTCAGAAGAGACGACAAACAGCAGACAGGTCAGGAGTAGCCTAAACTGTGCACGTTCCAGAATGTGTTGCCAAAGCACTTTAATGGTGATTGAATGCACATTAGCAGCAGAGCAACAACCAAGTAGGGAAACTGAATGAAGTGACTCTGATCTCCAATAGTAAACAGGCTTTAAATCAAGGGGGTTTAGGTCAAGAGATTTTTTTTAGATGTGTTTAGAGACAAAATATTGGGTCTGTTTATCTGCAGAGGGGAAGGTAATATAAATCCGAAGAACCGAGCACCTCTGATAAATAAAAACTTATTTATTATCTATCTCTTTTCCTTCCTTCTCTACTGCATGACCAAGCAAATCACGGCAGGAATGCGGAGACGGTCTGCTCAACTGTTTGTGCTCTGACGGGTTTTTTTTTTTTTCTTTCCTCAGTTAACAATAAGTCTGTTTGACAAATTCCACTGAGGCGAAGGAAAACAAACAAAAGCTGAGCGTGTGATCACAAAGATAAGATGTATGTATGTGATGGGTTCAAGCACCGGAACCGGATTGTGTCACAAAAAGAAGAAATTTCAGGTCGTATTCCTTTTAAAAGATCGAATGAGATCACGTTGAGTGAGATGAACGTTTCAGAATCTGTTATCCTACGAGTGTTGAAGTGCTCAGGTTATAAATAACATCGCAGTGGTTGGTTTCACTTTGATTTAATATTCTCTAGGTAAAGTGTTCCCTCAAATAACCTGGACGGCACATGGAGATGATTTTGCTGAGTCAGCAGAGGAGACGCATCCTTCCTCCATCCTGCCAGAGGGCACGTCCTGACATCTATTAGCCATGTGACACAAGGTATTCTGGGAGTATAAGGTTCCCGAAGTAGGGGGGTTGTAGGGATCTTGGAGGGGGGGTTTCAAATGGATCTATTTCACAAATAGTCAACAATTGAAATAACATTTAAATAACTATTTATGATAGCTTAAAGTGTGGTTCACTGACTGATTCAGTTGCATTCTTCTTTGGGGGTTGAAAAAAGAAATCATTGGTCACAAAATATAGAAACTAGACTTCTAAACCTACGCCAAGGCCCAACAGTCGCCTCATGAAACCACATTTAAATTCACCAGATTTTTATGTGACTCCGCACTAAATCGCACATACTTATGAACATCAGTCCCCTAAACATGCCGGACAAAACATTACCTTCCCACTGGGAGGTTATCAACTGATGAAGATGAATCCAATATTCATGATAGATTAAGGCGTGGTTCACTGACTTTTTTTAGTCACATCCCACTTTCGAAGTTGAAAAACAAAAAAACTCCCCAACCGATAATGCGATAACATTTATAACAATCAGTAGCAGAATTTAAACCTGGCTAGCTCCAATCTTGGTGGACTCGCTAGTTTCAGAGCGTCTACTTTTCCTAACGTTTCCAAATAAACCAGGATCCTAATATTCAACATCTCAGCTCCTGTGCACCAATCAGCAGTGGGATCAGTTACACATGTGTCAAAATAATGTCTCCTGTTAAAAAAACTTCTACTTCACTATTTTTCTACCTTGAACATGCAGAGAACAACTTCATGATAATAATCCTGATTTATATCACACGATTGTCTCATATTACCAACGCTACAGTACAACAGATGTACACAACACACTGTAACTATTGTTATCTGGTTATCTGTTGATCATTTAATCGATTAGATGTTTGTAAAAATCCATAAAACACTAATGCCCAAAGAGACATCTTCAAATCCCACACATTCAGTTTACAGCGATAAGACCGAGAAACTAGAAAACAAACATTGTAGGTGATTTATCGATTATTAAAAGTAGTTTCAGATTCTTTTCCTGTCAAGCAACCAAGTGATTATTCGACCACTTGCTGTCATTCAATGCAAATCTGCGGACTTGAGAATCTATGAGTGTTCACCTCATCATGGAAATAGTTTGTGGATCAATAGCTACATTAGCCAAAATCCACAGTGAACGCATTAAAGTTGCAGTCGTGTTGTGTCTGTATTTCCTCTCATGCGTGAATACGTCCCCCCCTTCCATACGCACACTTGCCACAGAGACATCTTTGTTGTGCTCATGTCACCTCATGACCTGGGAAACAAAAGATACTCAATCCCAATGAATGAGTGATGAATGAATGAGTAGAGCTGACCACACCTCGTCCTCCTCAATGACTCACTCGTCCACCGAACTCGTAAAATGAAACGTAAAATGGGGACATGATGAGGTTCGGATCACGCACGTTCATCACCTGATTCCCCCGCAGCTGTCAGGAGCCGTTTGACCACAAACCCGCCGACACGGAGCCGAGATCAGCCCGGGGCTCGAACGTGTTTCTGCTGCTGTTCCTCCGTGTTTTACCTGGTTGTGAAGCCGAGAGACGAGGAGACGAGGTCCAGAAGCAGAGGACACGTTCATGTCTGTGTGGCACTGTCACAATAAGACACCGGCTAATCACCGGCTAACGGTCTCCGGAGCCACGTCGCCTCGAAACAACTTGAATTTTTTTCGGAGACTCACAACAACAACAACAGCAGCTTATTAAGAGTTATTTACTCACCGGTGTGTTTCTACCTCAAACTCTGTGTGAATGACCTGCTGCTCCACCGCTGTCACTGCGCCATCATGGAAACAGACCCACATTCGGGAGGGACTTTCAAAATAAAGGTATAGGGGAAGTACTCAGATCCTCCCCTGGAACCCAGAACCAGTGAAAGATATATTTTTTAAACGTATTATTATGTTTATTCTATCTGTTTCCTATGTCGTTCATTTTAAATGCTGTGGTATTATTTTATTTGTTATTTTTGATTTTCTATGATTTCATTATTTCATATTACTTTTGATGTTTTGTGTTCTTGTTTTTATTGTCCTCTTTGTGAATTACTTTGTAATAGCTGTTATCATTATTATTATTGTTATTATTATTATGATTATTATTATTACTATTATTATTAGTAGTAGTAGAAGTAGTAGTTCAAGTACAAATACATAAAAAATACGAAGCCTGCAGTGCGAGTAATCGTAAAAAAAAACAATATTATATTCGAGGGAATGACCTTATAGGTAAATTAAACATACCGAAGCAGTATATATGCTGATACAAATGTAGATTTGTATAGTCATGGATTTGGGCCTTTATTTTGGAGGTGACATCTATCTGTTTCCGGTCTCCCTTTGATTATTTCTGTTACTTTGTCACCACTTCTCCAAACTCAAGTTTCTGCGCCTGCGTAGAAGATGATTCACATTTCTGATGAAAGCCTCAGGGAGGATGATGTTCCCGTTATGATGCAGAAACATGACCTCTAGTATCGGAGATTTCATCTGCATGATGATTCATTTATTGTGTAAAGTTACTTCAGGGGCTAAAAGAAAGTCGCATTGTCATTGTCATCATCATTTGAGCTGAACATGATAAACGATTAATCACTGGGCACAAAATCAACCACAAAAACTGTTTATATAAACAATCAAAGCCACAAGTTGAACTGATTTCACTTTCTCTAATGTGAGACTTGGCTGTTTTCAGTTGAATAGATTGTAAAAACTAATACAATTTCGGAAACTTTTAATATTTTGCATAAGCACATGCCTGCCACTCCTTTCCCGTTGTTAGTCATACTATATAAACCATTGCATTAGCTGACACACACGTGGCCACATAACAAACTGACTAGTGGTTCCTAGCCTGACCTGCCTGCATCCTTTCCATGTAGCTGACCTTTCTGACCTCCTACCTTCTGTTGTATTTGAACAAAGACCAAGTGAGGCCTTTCTTTTATGAACCTATAGGTGTCTCTGTTTCCTGTTTTCTGGCAGTGGTGTAACTCTTTGCGTAGAAAGACCTGTACAATTCATTTTGACTTGTCACAGCTCACTTTCACTAAGTGTCCCTCGTAAATGTTCCAGTGAAGCAGCAGGTTCAGCAAGCTCAGATCATCATAGACTGGTTAGTGTGAATGGGAAACAGAAATGTCTCGGCTCTGTGTTGCGTGCGAGCGCGCCCACTAATCACGCACATGCTGTCCACACCATCAAAGTGTAGACCACAAGGTGAAAATGTTATGTAATTGAATTAAAGTTGTAAAAACGAGGCTTACCTCCTTTTGGCAGTAGTTTGGTGCTGTCAACTTGTTCAGGGTCAAAAAACACGCTTTTGTCTCTTTTTCAGATTGTATACATCTTTCACCTTTGCAACATTCTAACACATCAAAGGGATCTATGACCACTGACACTGTGAAGGACATTAAAGAAAACTGACACAAGGAATTATTTGCTTAATGAATCCTTTGAAGTGTTCTTTTATATAAAGGCTTGGATGGAGTTGAGTAATACTAAGTCACAAACAAGTGTTATTCTTTCAGCTTAACCCTTTGATACACAACACACAAGTGACTGCTCAGTTTTTATCTTTGCAGTGAATGAATTTCATCATTCAGTATATTAGGTAATCCCCAATTAATCCTTATTTGAATTTTTCCTTTTTACTACAGAAGTACTTCAATATCTTGTTTTTGATTACCACAAATCAGTGTTTCCCTTTTTCATTTCTTACTTAATAAACAACATTTGTCTTATCACTGTAAAGTTTATGTACGTACATTTTCAATCAGGCCTGACGTGCCCACCAAGTTTGGTGAGGATTCGAGTATGTTCAAGCTGTCAAAAAATTCGATTCATTTTCCTGAATAATCAAACGAACAGCAATAGGGCCTCACACTGTCGGTGCTCGGGCCCTAATAATATATATTGTGTGTGTGTGGTATTTTGCAATATCTTACCCTAATATACCCTAAAACCCAAATATATATATTTATTGTACTTTGTATTAACGTAGATGATAAATTACCACAACATTGGGCTATATTTTTTACAAATCTCCCTCGTATTACTTTATTTGCCTTGAACATTGTAAAAGTTGATAAACGGTCACAAAAGTTTTATATGTTTTGATTATACAAATGGTAAAATCAATATGCAGAATGAGGGCGACCCCTACTGGTCGTTTACTGCAACTGAAGCCAGAAGTTATATCTTTTGAACTTTTGAATATGATTATAGCAGGCTTTCTTTCTTTCTTTCTTTCTTTCTTTCTTTTTCTTTCTCAGATTTATTTGTTTTTCTTTCTTACTTTGTCCACAGAATAATTTGTATATTTTTTACTTTGTCCACAGAATTTTTTTTTTACTTTGTCAACAGATTTATTGTTTTATTTGTTTTACTTTGTCCACAGATTTATTTGTTTATTTTTTACTGGGATGACTGAGGTCAGAGGTCGGGCAGTGGTTGGGGGTGGGACCTTGACTGGATTGGTCCGGGGCCTGTGGGCGGTGTGTTCTCTCCGCGGCGCTGATTGGCTGCTGCGCTGTGGATTTCCTGTCTATCTTGAGCTGTGAGGGGGAGGGGTCAGTGCGGCTAGCATAGCAAGCTGCGCTGCACAACCAACCAGGAAGTCAACAAACTTCCTCACAAACACCAGTTTCTATCCGTGTTTTTCTCCACGGTGAAGCCCAAACAACGACATGAGCTCCGCGCCCTCTTCGGTAAGCTACGCACCGCCTCCATGACACTGTAATGCACAAAATATATTAGCTTGCTAGCTTGCTTTTAGCTTCTATCCTCGCCATCGCTCTCTCCAGGGGCTAGCAGTTAGCCGTCATGCTAACGTCGGTTGTTGACAGCCTCCACTGGACCAACGGACACAACAACACGCCCGGCGCTAGCTCGGAGCTAGCTGGTTGGTTTTCAGTCAATTCACTGACATCCCTGTGACTTGATGCGTTGCACCACGACACAGGCTGAAAGCAACTGCTGGAAACTTCACGTTAACGTAGATGCGGAGAGTTTAAAAAACGTTGAAGTGTGGCTCAGCCTCACTGCATGACGCAAACACAAAGAGAAAATAAAATCTGCCAACTTGTTGTCCTCGCTGGACACACAATGAAATGCAATGCACGATGATATTAATATTGTGGCGTTTAAAGGCAGCAAGTCAATGTAATCGCCCGAAAAACACTCGTGACGTATTTGGGAGAAAACGTGTAATATAAAGAGTACACGTTTCTATCATAGTGGTTCAATGTCATAATCAAAGCAGAGATACTTGTATATACTACACTGTAGTAACAACTCATAAAACTGTAGTAAAAACAGTAATAGCACATTTATTTGCTGTCAAAGATGATATTGATTATAATTTGCAGTCATGATTGGTCATGGCAGAATTAAATATAAGCTGAAAGTCGAGCCTATAAACAGAACCAGAATATTAATCTTTTTTTATGAAGATTAACCAAGTTAACCTTGGTTTGTGATCTATACAATGAATGATTGAGTTCTCTTATGTACCGACACTGTGTGTGATCAATAAATTAGGAATCTAAAAGGTAACGTGTGGATAATTGTTAGTGCAGCTGATGATGATACGTCACACGTCGCAAAAGTTCACAGACATGCAATAATATAGCTCTTAATGGAAATCCGCTACAGACAGTATGAACGACGCAATCTGCCCTTCAGTGGTCTGTTGTTTCCAGAATCACTGATCAGGGATAAAACAACCACAAAGCTAGTTTGGTCAACTGGTGCTTACGGCCTTTATTGGCATGTTAGACAGCTGCTAAGCAGACTGATTGATTTTGTTTTGCAGACTGTCGGGGAGTTATTCCTCATCCTCAGTGAGATGGGTTTCACGGAGGAAACAGATCCAGGCAGCTATGCAGGCAGGACATTTCTCTGTGCCCGATGCAGCTGAGTGGTGAGTGGACCCAGAGCCTTTTCTCAGTTCCATGTGGTTATTGCCATTCAGTAATGCTCTTTTCAGTCCTTAAGGACAACACCCTTCAGTAAATGCTGTGTCCCTCTCTCATATGTTAATAGGCTCTTGCAGGGTCAGTATCCACGGCACAGGTTGGTCAAGCAGTCATCACAGCCCGCTGAAACGCCATTTGCTGCTTTCAACCCACCGAAAGAGGCAGCAGGCACTTCAGAGTCACATCCGTCTCCCACTGGAAGTGGAGGTAAGGCACGAGACGTTTTGACTTTAGAGTATCAAAGCTGTTTTCTTTCTTTAACGCGTCAGTTGGACTAGATATCGATAAATGTATGTCTTAATTGTAATATGACATTGTTATCATACTATTAGTCTGTTTTTAAAATGGCCAAAGAAAGGATGCAAAATTATCTCATTGGACTGTCTCTGGCTTTAACAGCATCCCCTTCACTGGTGTTGAAACCGTCACAGTCATCCAACCTGTCCCCGGACCTGCTACCCCTTGAGTCACGCATCAAGCAAGACAAAAGTGACTTTGAAGACCATGAAAGACAACGTGTTGCTCAGGAGGCCAAGGCAGAGAGAATTCAAAAGAAACAGGTCAGCTGTAAAGAAAAGAAGGACTTGTGACGTCTTCTAAACAGAGCTAACTCAACCAGACTGGCAATGGAGAACAAAATCTCTTAAGGCAAATGTCTGATTCTTATTTGTGGAGTTGAACATTTTATGTGTCTTGTACTGGCAGGAACGCGAATTGGTGTTAAAGCGGATAGCTGAGGATCGGAAGAGCTTGCAGAGGAAGATCCATACCAGCGCAGTCACTGAGACGTCTCCTCCTAGTGGTCAAGTGCAGAAGCTTGGAGGAAATATTCAGACTAATGTCGATAACAACTGCATCCTCATGGTGAGGCCACTGACAAACCTTATTTTCTGATTACATGTGTCAGAATTACAAAACAGACAAATTACAGAAATTGCGGGTTTTGTGCTCTGCTGCAGATTCGGCTGCCGTCCCGGTGAGTCAATCCGTGAACGTTTCCCGGCTGATGCCGCCTCTGCGCAGTGTCATGGAGCACATCTCCGGACGTCACCCCTCCCTGCCCTTCCTTCTCCCTCCTTCAGGGTTTCCCTCGGAAGCGTTTGGGAGAGCAGAACTTGCTTGCTCGCTGCGCTCTCTGGGCCTAACACCCAATGCCGCACTGTGTATTCAGACCACTCCTCCAGAGACGCCTCAGGATCCGCCGAGTCCTGCAGATCCACCGTTAGCAGTACAGAACGAGCCACCTCAGTGCGTTGAGCCTCCCCAGCCTCCTCAGCCTCCTCAGCCTCCCCAGCCTCGTATCCCTGTCATGGAGGGAGCAGAAGGGCAGGACATGGCTCTACCTCCTCCACTACCCAACCAACTGTGGGAAGAGGCAGTCAACTATGCAGGGATCCCTGAAGCTGGTGCTTCACTGTCTGGACCATCTCACTTCTGGGGTATTTTATCTTTTTATACAGAAAAAACAAAGGGCAAAGAGATTTACAAACACATTTTCTTATGTACCTCAGACATGTTTCTTCTTTGTCAAAGCTTGTTTGCTGTGTATTATTATATTAGTAGCGTAGAAAAACACAGGATGTATAACCTTTACTGCAGCCAGACACCAGGTGGTGATCGATATAACCATGACGATGTCATATTGTCCATCTTAAATACAGTCTATGATTTTAACCTTTGACTTTTTTTAAAATTAGGCTTTTGTTAATCTTTACCCTTCCGCCCATTGTAGTTCTCCAGCTATGAGTCACCACACGAGTGACTACATTTCCCTCTGGAACATTACAGCTCGTCCCAGTTTGCAACTATGTGCTCAATTAGTTCAACAAAACCAGAATATCGGATATTATTTACATATTATGTAAATAGATGCTTTATGGTATTTCTGGTGCCCCACAGGACGAGGCCAGAAGCTGGTTGCTGGTAATGCAGAAGAAGCGGCAGGCATAGAGGTCGATGAGGAACCAGAAGCAGACGAAGAACCACCTTACATGCTGAACGGTACTGCTCCCTTTGTCTGAGGTTGTTACTGACACTTCACCCCTCCCTTGACCTTTGTTTGGCTTTCTTTCCCCACCCTTTCTCCTCCCCTCTTCCTGTTTCCACATCTTCACACGTCATCCTCTCCTATCAGAAACAGATGGCCGTGGCCCTTCACTCTCAGCTGTTGCAATAACTCTCATTCAGTTTTATTCTCCCCCCAGACGCCATGTGGGGGAATACGTGATCCGTATAGCCGTCTGTAATTATGTTTCCTGAGTAGACATTTTTTCATGTAACTTCACAATCATGTCAGTCAGGTAGAGAACTGGTGCCTCATGAGAGGATATTATGACTTCTGTTAACTACGATAGCACCAAATTATCTGTTCTATTATGTTTTGTGTGCCGGGGGATGTGTCATCTCATGATGACTCTTGTTCCGTTCATTACATAAGTTTCTCAGTGTGCAGAACATTTGACTGACTGCCATAGAAATGTGTTTCCAGTGTAAGAAAGATTAGGATTAAGAAGTATGTCGGTGAATGCCCCTTCCTGTCAAACATACAGTGCTGAGCCCGACCAATCAGATCTGAGTCCTTACTGTTGGTCAGCCAATCATATTCTGTGTTTCAGCATATGTGGTTTCATTGTGTGTTCAGGACACAGAGGGAAAGTATATTCACGGTTGTAGCTTTCCATAAAGAGAGAATCACAAATCCAGAACAAAAGATGCGGATTCGAGGTGTGGAATTTAAAATTGCGATTCCCTGTGAAAACAGTGGAAACATTTGAGGCTGTAAACGATTCGTTTTGTGGTTCAGTCTGATGATATTGGAATATTCTTGTGAACTACTTTTTGTCACTTGTGTAATTTTCACAGGAATGCCAAGGCTGCCCTTCTTTCCAGAGAACCGGATTCGAGTCGGATTTGAGCCAAGGCACCACTGGCCAGAACAAGGCAATCGACTCAGGTAGGTGTCGAGACAGAACGGCACTGATGTAATGTAAGAACTGTAATGTGCACGTGGTGATACTAGATTATATGGATGACAGCAATCAAAATATACATGGTACTGCCTTTTTAATGTTGTTCTTATTTTTTTGTGATTCCCTTGGTAACTTTGTTAAGAACAGTGCAAAGCATCATATATTATTAATGTAATAGGACAGATACTAAAGTGCATTGCAGCTAGTTGTCTACTTCACAGTCTGATGAAATTCAATTGTGTTGGACAATGTTATCCCAACGAAAACTAGAACACGACTAACCATGCATTCGGCTCTAGGCCCAGTGATGTTCTGATATAAATGCTAATGTTAGCATGCTACATGTACCGAATGACAGTGCTAATATGCAGGTTGTGTGAAGCAGTGTTAATCATGCTCACCATCTTCATTTGGTATTTGCTGTAGTAGAAGTGTAGCTGAGGCTGACCGGTTTCATGGGTAAGTGGTCATAAACGCAAAAAAAAAAAAAACTTTTGAGTGCAGTGAGCGTGGATGACTCGCACACTTTCAACCTTATTTGCATTAAAATGTTCCAGGGAGGGCTCCAGCAGAGGACCCAGCAGAGCCTGAGGGGGCAGGAGGTCGAGGGGGCCCGTGGCTGCAGGTCTGGCTGCAGTGGAGCGTCTTCAACGTGCCGCGCAGCAAGAAGACCCCAGCGCCTCCCAGGGACAGCCGTCGCCACCTAAAAGAGCCTTCAGGACACCCAGCGTACCGTCCCTATGTGCCTTGGCTACTCGAGCAACTGTGCACCTCATGACCGGTGAGCTGCAGCTGTATGACTCACTGATTTTTAAGAAGTGGGGTCTTGTTGCCTTGTTTACTCACTGTGGTCATTCTTGGCTCTGTCTCTACTCACTCAGCTCCCAGTATGCGTACAGCAGCAGTCTGGCATGTCTGACCCCGGAGCTAGCAGAGCTTCTGCTCAACCACATGTCCCGTGAAAGGCTCCTTCGTCCGCGCACCCTGGAGCTCTTCTTCGGCTGCCCGTTGCAGAAGATGGTCCTTAACTGCTACCCTTACTCCACCAATGAGCTCCTGCGGCAGTTGAGGGCCTTTACGGCGCTCAAGCATCTGAGTCTTGTCAACTCACCTCTAATCACTGGTATAAAGCTTTATCCTGGGATGTAGTTTCTGGACTGGATTGGTCAACGTCTGTGCTAATTTATGTTTATCTCCTTCTAGACTCTGGTCTAACAATCCTGTCCAGCCTGGTGAAACTCCAGCACCTTAACCTCGCTTCCTGCAGTAAACTAACGGACTCCTGTCTGCAGCATATCAGAGGTCAGTAGTCTTGTGAACGAGGCTCAGACAGTTATTATACAGGGATAACAAATCATGCAACACTGCTTCACCAGCAGCTACAGTTACGTGCAAGAATGCCAGACCCCCAACATAAGCTGCTCTGTGTTAAGTACTTGTATTAAGTGTTAAATGAGGTTATGATTTTCTTGCTTTCAAGTATTTTTCTTCTTCTTCCCGTGTCTTCAAGGTTTGAACAGTCTGTGTTTCCTGTCACTGGACCATACCAAAGTGACCGACACCGGGATGGTGTTATATCTCCAGTCAGCTCCGTCCTGCCTCTCTCAGCTCAGCCTGAATCAGACGGCGTGACAGAAGCTACGCTGGCAGTCCTTCCTTCATGTGTACCACAGCTGCGACTTCTCAGCATCAAGCAGACAAAAGGTACATCAGCTCTTCTGGCACATTTATATCTTAGTATTGTGTTTAGCAACGTGCACTGTTCTCATGATCTTTCCGTGTCTTGTTTTCCCAGGTTGAGGATGTGTCCGCTTTGGCAGAGATGTCCAGCCTGCAGACGCTCAACCTGGACGGGACACGTGTGACAGAGGCGTCACTGAAGAACATCGCCAACCTCCCTTCCCTGTCTTCCCTCAGTTTGGCGGGAGTTCCTGTTGCTGATGGCAATCATGCCCTTCAGATCATCTCAGGTCCGTAACTGGGAAGGAACAAACGAGATGAAAGAAAACGTCTGTGTGGGATCAAACTCTTATCGTGGGTTTCTACTTTCCTCCCCAGGTCTCAAGTTGACTCACCTCACCCTCCCTGGGACGCCACTCAGTGAACGACAGCGGGGTTGGCGTACCTCTCGGATCTGTCCCTGCTCTCAGAGCTGGACCTGACCGACTACACACAGGTCACAGACCAGGGAGTCAATCAACTCTCCACCATGAGCAGGTCATTCCCATACTCAATAACTGATATACTGTAATGCACACATCTTACTGAGTACTGTTACAACAGGGATGTTGAAGAGTCTCTTGTGTATATTGTGCGTAGGTTGAAGAGCTGTCACTCAGCAACACTCAGGTGACAGATGCGGGGCTTCCCTCTCTGCGCGGTCTGCAGGAGCTGCAGGAGCTGTGTCTGGACCGAACAGCAGTCACAAAGCCGAGGAGTTGCTGATCTCATCATCTGTCTGCCGCACCTCCAGGTAATTTCTCTGCTGGAATATGTCTATTTGACTGAGGATAATCTTAATTCTGACCCTATGTGATGATATCTCATAGAAAACCCAGTGTACAATCACATTAACGTTGATCACATTTAAATGTGATCAACCACCAGCTTTAAAAATGAAAGGGTGAACCTCTGCTCAAGCCTGTCTACTTAATTAACTTAAAATGAACTATGAAATGTAGGTATTTTCTCTCTTTCTGCTTTGTGCTCCTGTTCATTGTACGTCTTTCTGCTTTTGTAGGTGTTGGGGATTAGCCAGCACTCAGGTGGGAGACACAGTAGTGAGGAGAGGTGTGATCCGCTGCAATCAGCTTGTTAAAATTAATCTCAGCCGCACACGCATCACTGACCACGGTAAGCCTCCTCCACTGCCATCTGGGCTCACCCTCTACACGCACACACGTGTAATCTCTGCCTGACTTGGACCAATGTCATCGCGTGTGTATCTGTTCTCCTCAGGCCTCAAGTTCCTGAACACATGCACCTGGCTCAGGTGAACCTGGAACGGCACCGGTGTGAGTCTGATGGGTATTGCGAACCTCCTCTCTTTCACCAACATCAAACAGCATTCGGGCCAGCAACACCCGAGCCATCCCCCCCGATGAGGCGTCAGACGAGGAGTGGGAGGCCCAGTGAGCATCGATCCCCCGGCCCCCCCCCCCCCCGGCTGGGTCGGTCCTCTCATATTGCACCTGAGCGCAGCCTCTGACTGCTGCTGTCCTCTTTTACCCCCCGCTGCCTCCAGGATCACCTGGGAACGGTGTCACCAAAAACACTCCTTCAACTGCAACTAGCGCCACTAATCTGTCAATCACCCCACGCTACGTTGAAACCTTAAATGGGAGGCTTGTGTTTAACAACTAGGGCCGTTAATAACGTTTACATACTGTAACATAGAATCAATCAGTATTTACTCACACTGCAGCCCTTGGTCTCTGGAAGGAGACCACCTGACAAACGTTATAGCTTTAATGTGCAGCCCCTCGTATGTTTGAGACAACAGTGATAGGCAGAAATGTACTTTTTGTTGGAAACGTATAACAGCATGTATTTTCAGACTGTAATGAATACAGATTATTGAGACTAGAAATTAAATGACAAACTATTTAACTAATTGTCTTTTGACCAAATGTGCTTGGTTCAAATACAGATGTCCACCACTGTTAAGTTTGAGTGGATTAAATCATAGGCTGTATATAGAGATGCATGACGCGGAAACCCTTCTGCTTCACGCTTGTCTTCCTCTTAATATACAGCCCATGTTTTAGATTTACCAAGATCTGGGTTTTTTGGCCATTAATGCCCCAACATCACAGTTCTATTTCAGTTTTACCTGAAGGGGCGTTAGACCATGAAGGAGATTTAATACTTTTGGTTTTACTTTGGAATCAGACCCATATGGATGTTAGGTGACTTTTTTTTTCAGACTGCATCCTGGAGATGCATTGGCCTCAATTGATGTTTATAAGTTGGCTTTTCAGATTCTTATTTTATCAAGATTTTTGGGGGGGCAAGCATGCCATTTTCAGATACTTAGTGAGAAGAGTATATTGTAGTGGCTGTATAGATGTAGATGGTTATTTATGCAGCCTTGGGCTCACATCGGAATCCAAAGCAACTTATCATTTCAACGTTTGTCCTTGTTTACAGATGTTGAAGCAGTGTGATTTTTCCCTAGAAGCCTTTGATTTGAAGATACCAGCACTAGTATTCATTAAGTTTAGAATGAATAAAAAGACAACATAGTAGACTAGATGTGCTGTTTTTATGTTCGTTTATTCTGACAAACTCTTTATTGCATTACATTGTTAAATAAGGCAGAACTGCTTCTACACGGAGGGAAAAAAATAAAATAATAATAAGTCAACTTTTAAATATCATAAAAGCTGCTGCATACGTGATGGGATAAAACAGAACATTTGGAAAAAATAAAACTTTTCTATCAACACAGCACAATGGAATGCATTCCAAAATGCACTGAGATGCTTCAGGTGAATCAGCCAATCAGAGTGCAGCCTGAGGTGAAGGGGGGAGAGGGTTGGTGTAGCACGATGCAGCACTGTCGAAACCGAGATGGAAATACAGTACAACATGTTCAAGAGACGCGTCTGAGAAGATGCATAAAGAGATTGTTTCAGTTCTTGTCGTTGGGAGATTTCCTGCGATGCAAATCCGGCTCATCCCGTTGTGAGCCTATGGGTCGTTATACAAGATAAAGGAGTGGCTCAGTGTGATGTTGAATTAGATGTCGTGTGCTTGCTTTTCGATCTTTGATTTCAAGTGCTCCTTGTATGCCAGGATGTCCCTGTTCCACTTTGTGATGGTCTGATTCTCGCACACCCAGATCTCCTGCGCCACCTGAAGGAAAGATCAAAATGTTATAAATAACGGCTCAACTTCACAGCTCCGTTTCAAACCAAACATCCCATGAATCCATCAAATGAATGCGTACCTGCTGAATTAGCCTGAAGTCGTGGCTAACCAGCATCGTGCCGCCGTCAAACTCATTGATGGCCTCTGCCAATGCGTCAATGGTCTCGATATCCAAGTGATTGGTTGGCTCGTCAAGGAACAGCAAATGAGGGGTCTGCTGCGCCAGCCAGGCAAAACACACGCGACACTTCTGACCGTCGGACAGGTTCCGGATTGGACTGACCTGGAAAACACTTCAGGAGTCAATTCAGCGCAAAGACCAAAAAGCCAAAGAGTAAAGTCACACTTTTTGAATCAGGCATCATGTGGAAAATCCTATTCCCACCTGCTGTTTTCCCGTCAGGCCGTAGCGACCAATGATCTTCCTCATCTCCTCCTTTTCTTTGATAGCAGGATAACACTTCATCATGTAGTCCAGAGGAGACAGGTCCAGCTCCAGCTGCTCTGTCAGATGCTGTAACCGAAGGCAGAAATGTGGGAAACCGTCAATTTGAGTGTACGTGCTACTTTTCAAGGTGCGACATGCTGTGAAATGCGATGATTCAGATGAACTTGTGCACTGCAGCGTTCAAGTGCATTTACCTGATGATATCTGCCAATCTTGACGTGAGAATGTTTGCGGATCATGCCGTCGGAGGGTAGGAGCTACAAAGAGGAAAAATATTAAATATTTTCACTCTGAAAACAGGAAGTTGTTGCAGGGTCCTGGGGATGCGTTTTGTACCAACCTCTCCCATCAGCAGCTTCAGTAGCGTTGACTTTCCTGCTCCATTGGGCCCCACCAGAGCCACTCGGGTGTCCAAGTCAATACCAAACTCCAGGTCTTTATATATGTACGGCTGCAGGAAACATCAACAGATGAGTGAGACTGAGAAATAACTGAATTCAGCTGTGTTCATGCTGTGATATGAAGCGTACTCACTGTGTTGTCACTGTACTTGAAGCTCACATTCTGAACCATGATAACAGGAGGAGGAATCTTCCCACAGGCGGGAAAACAAAACGTCAGAGTCTGCAGAAGGGGAAGAGAGGTATTAGTATCAAAAGTGAACGCCCCACCCAGTGAGTGTCACCAGGTCAAAACCACTGCTCGTCTTTAATGAGGTGGTTTGCTAACCACCATTACGAGCCTACCAGTAAACCAGCACCGTACCTTGTCACTCACGACTTTTTCAGTCAAGCCTGACGCCACCATCTTCTGCAGAGTCTTCTCTTTGCTCTGTGCCTGTCGTGCCAGTTTCGCAGAACCGTGACCAAACCTGGCTATGTAATTCTGGAGGAGAGGTGTAAACAGAACAATGAGTGCACATCTTGATTGAATCAGCTGCGAGATGATTGTTTGAAGCCACTGCTTAGAAAACAAGATGAGTCACTGGCTGTGTTTTCCCCAGCAAATTGTTAGTGTCGCGTTTGCTGGAGCCTACACCCTGTCAGCTGATCAAATTAACTTAACTGCCTCAATAGCCACAATAATGGCTAAGAATGGGTTTTGTAGTGCGAAATGGCACCTGTGTCCTTTTTCTGTTAATAGGATTAATTATGCATATTCTAAAAATGTATTCAGTACTGTACAATATGATTACTGGCACCACGTAGTAATGGATTATCTTTTTTTACCTTCATGTGTGTTATCTGGTCCTGTTCCCAGTTGAAGCGCTTCATCTGATTCTCCTCCAGCTCCTCTCTGGTCTTCGTATACTGGTCATAGTTACCCTGAAGTTAAAAATAGATTGGCACGGTCATCCAACGGGTCTTCCCACACACAGAATTAGCAACAGCCTACCCCTGGTTTCCTTATTTAGCAGGAGGAAATCGCAGGAGGCATTTCAGTTCAGGATACGTCCAACACCTTTCCGATGATGCCAAACTTTCTTGATTTTACTTTAAGACACCAGCAAGGGATCTTACCGTGTAGTATTTCAGTTTTCTCTGATGTAGGTGAATGATGTTGGTGCACACACCATTCAGGAAGTCTTGAGAGTGTGAGATGAGCA
Source organism: Hippoglossus hippoglossus (assembly GCF_009819705.1). NCBI lineage: Eukaryota > Metazoa > Chordata > Actinopteri > Pleuronectiformes > Pleuronectidae > Hippoglossus > Hippoglossus hippoglossus. The sequence goes on along the minus strand of NC_047170.1, from coordinate 15,470,375 downwards.
CAAGGATTCGCTTGAACCTGACAAGAACCAACAGGTTGTGTTAATACACATCTCCGCACATTCATCATATATGTACATAACTGTTTGGACTAATACAGCAATGAAATAAGTTAACTTACGTCTTGAGCTCCTCTTCCAGCCACACACAAGCATCCAGGTCCAAGTGGTTAGTGGGCTCATCCAGCAACAACATGAAGGGCTTGATAAACAGAGCTCTGTAAAAACAGTGGATACTTATTTTAGTTTAAATTACAGAAAATGTCACAGAAACTTAATGTATAAGCAACAGCTCTTTAATTTCAATCTTGAATAATTTGGTTCTAATGCAAATACGAGAAAATGTGTGTCCATATATGGGCTACTTCTCTTCCATGGGTGTTACCATAAATGTGTGACGGACACCTGTGTTAGCGTCCAGTGTCGCTCAGAAAACCGTCTTGATTTGAGAGCAAAACAGGAACATTCTGAATTAAATGAGGTTGGTGCCAGATGCAGCTCTGCTAAGAGCACATTTAGCTGCACTTGACACAAAGTAGCTCACATACGATGCCACAGAAGCTCGTGGTCTTTACCTGGACAGAGCAACACGCATCCTCCATCCTCCACTGAAGTCCTTCATTTTCTTCTGCTGCATAGCAGCGGTGAAACCCAAACCGTGGAGGATCCGTGAGGCGCGCATCTCTGCCTTGTCTGCATCCAGCTCCTCAAGACGCTCATACAGCTCCATCAGCTTCTCACACTCGGCTGTGAAGGAAAAGAGATACATTTACTATGGATTTCATTTAGCTACACAAGTATATGCAAGACCGTTGTGAAATAAGTTTCTTTGCTGCATGTCTGTTTGCTCAGGCCAAGTTGTTTTGCGTGTGCCCTCACCGTCCTCAGCGCCAAGTCTCTCTGCCTCCTTCTCCAGCATAATCCTCTGTTCATCCACCTCCATTACACACTCCAGAGCCGTCTTCTCACTGGGGGGCATCTCCCGGGTCAAGTGGTAAATATCGATGTGCTCGGGAATGGGAATCTCACGAAGCCCGATGGCTGACAACAGCATGGATTTTCCTGAACAGAATAAAAATAATATTACTAGCGGTCACAAAAATCTTTCTTTGGGACAACTGCTGGTGCTTAATGTCAACTCAGGGAGACCATCCTGAAACACAGGAGATACACAACTGATTGGAAACATCCTCTGCCACATAAATCAATTACCTGTGCCGTTAAGTCCGAGGAGGCCGTAGCGTCTGCCGGAGTTGAGCTCCAGATCGGTGTCTGAGAGCAGCTCCTGCCCGTGGAAGGTGAGCGACAGGCTGGCAACGTGGACATCAGTGCTGTTGGGGTGAGAGGCCAGAACGCCCGTCACCGCCCGCGCCTCCGTCTTCATGAGCTCGAACTCGTCGAGCTCCTTAGTCAAACACGCGATACCTGTCGAAACAAAAAAACATTGATTCAGAGTTTACTCTCCACATCTGCCTCAAAGTGTGGTGTGCCAGAGTGCCTCTCAGAAAGGGGCTGTCGAGATAAAACTGTGTGTATTCAGATCGGTCCTCTCACCATTGCTCTGAGCTCCGTTACTCTGGGGCTCTGGTTGTTCACCAGCCTCATCGAGCTCATCAGATTTCTTGGTGCGCTGTCGGCCTTTGGCGGCCTCCTTCTTCTTCGCTGCCTTCTTCTTGGCCAAGTCGGATGGCATGGTTGTTCAGGGCTATTCAAACAAAACACAAGAGGACTCAAATCGTAACTGCCCTCACATCGCCATGTTGTGAAAGGGGAGACAGACTCTCGAGGATGCGCGCGAGGATTTCACCATAACGCGATGCCTCTGATCGCTCCAGTCAAATCGGATCAGAGTATGAGTCAGGGTGGAAATGACTAATCGTTGGCGGATGCTGACGTCGACGGGGGGAAACACTTACCGGTTAACGCGTACAGCTCAATTTCAAGGGAAAAGGGGGACCGGTGTTAACAGCAAAAGGCCTAACGCGATTAACAATGGTGGCCGCCGGAGAGCCGGGGATAACGGTGACGCTAACCATGACCGCATTTCCCTCTCGAGTGCCTCTCGGTCCCACCTGCTCGCACGCTGGGGCTCTGCTGGCCCGGCTGCTAGCGGCTACACGGAGCCGCTAAACCCCGCTAACATCAGCATCAAACCATGTCACTTTTAGGAAGTGAGCCGGTGATGATACCGGGACACCGTGGCCCACGCGCTGAGCCTCGGTGTCACACGCGACAATGTACACCACGTCCATTCCCCCCCCCGCCACTAAAATTGCCCCGGGTTAGCTTTTCCGGCTAAGCTAACAACGGTGGTTAGCTTCAACTACCAGGCCCCGCGCCGCCGGAGCTAGCTTGACGCGAGGCCCGCCCGGCTTCGACCGGCCGGCTCCCGAAACGCGGCTAATTCAGCGGCAATCACATTTATCGAACCCGCGTGTAATCCCGCAACGACCGGCGGGTGTTATTCGTTCGAGCCGCCGCTGTCAGTCGCCATTAACGCCTGAATTACCTGTTCAATGAGTCTCTGGTCTCCGGAGCACACCGACGTCTCGTGTCCACTTTTCGCCGGGTGGATGTAGCCGCACGTCGAACCGGCAGACGGACCATATAAGGGGCCGAGGGGCGGTGAGGATCCCGGGCGCCTCCCCTTCCCACAGCACTGCAGCAAACTGGACATTTACAACGAGATTTAATTCATAAAATAATGTTGTGACTGACTGGGACTCGATATTTCATCTTCCTCCAATGCAACTTTTCCACTAAGTTCATAAACCTGATCATGATATGTTGTAAAATGTGCAGCACTTGAAGTTTATAATCAATAAAAACACTTTAACTCAGGCATCTCGATCTCAACCTGTGGAACAGTTTGAATGTGGAGTAAAAACAATGTCCCAACACAACCCAGTTCAAAATAAAGTACAAAGATATGTTTGTTCACAAGGTGCAGAGGATGTGACAATCACTACTTTTATTTTGTTCACTTAATGTTTATTGTTCCTTCATTTATCTTCCACTCTTTTTTGCTATAAATAACAATGCAAATTTGTCTATTTTTGATTTTGGGTATGTAGATGTATGAGTTTGTATATATGTATGGAAATATATAGCTTATGTGTATTATTTATATTGTATTTATTATTACATATATGTGTTGTGCATTATATACAATATAGAGCACAGGTAAACAACATATTTATAGATGTATAGGAAGCTGGTTAAGTACAAGATGATTATTAATAATTAATGACATGTGGAGAAGGGGTGAGATTAAATAAGTTTCTCATCACTTTTTGTAGATTATACTGGATGTGGGATCTGTTGCATTTCTCTCTACTTTTATCAGGTCAATAAACTATATATTGTTAATTTCCTCCGTTTCAATTACAGCTGAAGTGAATAACAATTATATAAATGTGTTATTTCCTCTGTTTATAGTTATAGTGGTGCTCTTATTCTGAGAGAGGGGGGGCCAGCTGGAGTGATGCTGCAGCAGAGCCTCAGTCAGTCAGTGATGATGACGAAGCTGATGATGAGGATGATGAGGGACGTTATTTCTCCTCCGTGCGTGTGTGTGATGAGTTTTTTTTTTTTTGAGGAAGTCAAGTAAGAAAATGGACGACTCCCCCACGGCTCCGCTTCGCGACTCTTTACCGGAACCAGCGACTCAAACTGGGATCTTTACCCTCAAGCCGTCGGCGGAGATGGACTGAGAAGCGACGGACAACAACGATGCTAACATGCTAGCCCGCTCCTCGGTGTTTGTTTCACCTTTTGAGGGTTTTAAACTCCACTAACGACACCTCTGTCACTCATTTAACTTGTTATTCTGTAACGCTAACTAAACCGTAGGTGACAGTTAACTAGTGGTTAACCCTCACCTGGTGACACATCTACGTCTCAGCTACGTTAGTTAGCTCACTTCAGAAGTAGCTAGTCCCCAAAAAAACATTGGTTAAGCTAATTAACGTGGCGTTAGCTTGACAACATTGATGTATGACTAGTTCGTTTATTAGACAACAGGGAAGTCGTATTAAACGCTAATGGTTGTCGTGCTACAGGCATTCCTGTTGTTTAAAAAAGGGGGAAACTAGGTTAAAGAAGAACTTAGCATCACCTTTTACTCTGGTATCTGAGACTGTGAGGCTGGAGAGCATCGTCTTCTAAACGTCAGCTCTGGGATGTGTTCAGATAACCTCTCATCAGAAGATTAGAAACTCACAGGAGGAGACGATAAGGATAATAAAAAACAATATGGGTGATTCCGTGAGCTTCTCCTGACATGTTTCCATTCAAACGTGCTACGCTAGCACAGGAAACCTGACACCTCCTCACATGCTCTGCACACAGACTCGCAGGCAGCACATATTTTCCAGAGCAGCCTCATCAAGCGGAGCCCAGATATGCGTCTGTCCTCGTTGCTGGCCCTGTTCAGGCCTGCGCTGCCCCTCATCCTGGGGCTGTCCCTGGGGTGCAGCCTCAGTCTGCTGATGGTGTCCTGGGACGCAGGGGGACGCCGACGACTCGTGCAGGGACGAGCTGGGCAACGGAGGCTCTTCCAGGGCAGAGGGGACAGCCAGGGGGTGTCCAGGGATGAGGCCGGAGACGAGGACATCCAGCCCCGCATTGTGCCCTATCACAAGGACCCGAACAAGCCGCACAAGAAAGTCCTCAGGTGAGTGAAGGGGGGTCGTGTTTCCTTCATAAACACCTCATGAATGAGCAGAACCATATTCTCCATTAGGTTATAAAGAGCTGTGTGAAAAGTCTGTTTCAGCTGAAGGTTCACTGCAAAAAGTTCAGACCGTTTTTTGTCTTTAAATCGTTGTAGAACCTCGAACAACAAGTTTGATTAATGAAACGAGATGAGTGTTATGAGGGGCATCCTGTCACCTTCATTATGTTTGTGCTTTTATTTTCTCATTTTTGTTGTTTCCATTTCTGTGTCTTTTCCCCTCCTCTCCAGAACCCGATACATCCACACTGAACTGGGCATCAGGGAGCGCCTGCTGGTGGGCGTGCTGACCTCTCGGGCCACGCTGAACACGCTGGCCGTGGCGGTGAACCGTACGGTCGCCCACCACTTCCACCGCACCTTTTTCTTCACGGGTCTGCGCAGCCCCAAGGTGCCTCACGGCATGACGGTGGTGGCCCACGGCGACGACCGCCCGGTGTGGTTGATGTACGAGACGGTGCGTCACCTCCACCAGCACTACGGCTCAGACTACGACTGGTTCCTCTTAGCCCAGGATGACACTTACCTGCAGGCAGACCGTCTGTCTGAGCTCGTGGGCCACCTCAGTGCAGGTCAGGACCTGTACATGGGCCGGGCGGAGGAGTTCATCGGTGGGGAGGAGAAGGCACGCTACTGCCACGGGGGTTACGGCTATCTGCTGTCTCGCAGTCTGCTGGCCCGCCTGCAGCCCCATCTCGACACATGCCGTAATGACATCCTCAGCGTGAGACCTGATGAGTGGCTGGGCCGCTGCATCATTGACTACCTGGGTCTCAGCTGCGTGGAAGTGCACCGGGTAAAGAAAACCTTCAAATTATACATATAAGAAGAGTGTTATTAGAAGTTTAAAGTGCTTCTGACGCTGAATATCCATTGTAACGCTTCTTGTTCTCCGTCAATGTTTGTGTGGCTCACAGGAGATGACCTACCGCTACTTTGAACTGGGGAAAAACGCCGATCCGGAGCGAGAAGACAGTACCCAGTTTAAAAACGCCTTCACAGTGCATCCTGTATCAGAACCGAATCTCATGTACCGCCTGCACAAACGCTTCAGCCAGATCGAGCTGGAATGGACGTACCTACAGATCGAACAGCTCCAGGTTGGTAATACACTGCTCTGCTTTTTTCACTTTAACTTATCTGATGGGACAGAATCCAGTGAGCTCCCACAGGGATGAGTTCTGTGTCACGGTGTAATGTTTGTTCTCTTCACCAAACCCGATGTGAATCATTGCTGAAACTGCTGACTGGTGCAATTATTGTCAGAAAGCCCAAAACAAAGAATACAGCGTTTTGCTGGAACATGACATTTAAAATTTCTGTGGCATGTTATTGTGACTATGATCTGCTGAAGAAGCTTTATTGTGTAAATATAGTATCTGCTGATGATAATAATGGTAATTAGGGCTGTTTTGACTTGATTATAAATATACGTTACACCACAGAGAAAGTCATGTTGTTATTTAACGGATCCTTCTCAGCTTTGGTATGACAGATTTCTGTGTGTACTCTTCAGATGCAGATCAACAACCTGAGTGAGCGGACGCCAGAGGGAAAGGCCGGAGTCACGTGGCCAATAGGAATCAACCCTCCCTTCAAGCCAAGAACCCGTTTTGAGGTGATCAACTGGGAGTACTTCACAGAGGAGCACATTTACTTGTGCGTCGACAGCGCTCCAAAGTGTGAGATGAGAGGGGCGGACCGCGCGGATGTAAGCGCCGTTCTGGAGATCGCGGTGGAGCGCCTGAACGAACGCTACCAGCCACAGCTACGCTTCCGCAAACGCCGTCTTCTCAACGGGTACCGGCGCTTTGACCCCACGCGCGGTATGGAGTACATGCTGGACCTGGCTCTGGAGGCCTATACCCAGAAAGGCCACAGTCAAGTCATTGTAAAACGGGTCAACCTGCTGCGGCCCCTCAGTGCAGTGGAGATAATCCCCATGCCTTATGTGACGGAGGCCACACGGGTGCAGGTCATCCTACCCGTCACCGCCCAGGATCAGGATTATGTCAGCAACTTCCTCGACATGTATGTGATGAACACTCTCGACACCCACGATAACGTTTTGCTCACGTTCCTGTTCATATACGATCCGTTTGACGCGCAGCGAGTCAGCCAGACGGACGTGTTCGCCGGCATCAAGGCCATGATCGGGGAGGTGGAGAAACGCTACGGCGACGTGAAGATTCCCTGGATAAGTGTGAAGACGGAGGTGCCCTCACAGGTGAAGCTGATGGACATCATCTCCAAGAAGCATCCGGTGGACACACTGTTCTTCCTGTCCAGCGTGTGGACGGAAGTCAACGCGGACTTCCTGAATCGCTGCAGAATGAACGCCATCAGCAACTGGCAGGTGTTCTTCCCGATCCACTTCCAGGAGTACAGCCCCGCCGTCGTCTACCGCGACCAGCAGCCCTCCGCTGCCTCTTCTTCTTTCGCCTCCGAGTCGCTGAGGGACGGCCACTTCGACCGCCATGTCTTTGACGAGGCCTGCTTTTACAATGCGGATTACATGACCGCACGGACCAAGATGGCTGCCGACATCTTAGACAACGAGGAGCTGCTGGAAAGCATGGACGTGTACGACATATTTGTTCGCTACTCGGGCTTACATGTGTTTAGAGCCGTGGAGCCGGCGCTCATCCAGAAATACGTACGACGAGCGTGCAACCCGCGGTTCAGTGAGGACATCTACCACCGCTGCGTGCTCAGCAACCTGGAGGGTCTGGGGTCACGCTCGCATCTCGCCATGGCGCTGTTTGAACAAGAGCAGGCCAACAGCACCTAGATCTCACTGGGACCTCTGGTACGTTGTGGTACTTCGAGAGCGTTGAACCTCTAACACACACTCTCTGCCTCGAGGAAAGGAAAGTCACGCAGAATAATGTGAATTTTAACACGGTACTTTTATGATCCACACACTGAAGTTGTCACTCATTCAAACGGAACCGTCTCGTGCGTGGACTCTGACCGAGCGAACGTGTGCTGGTGCTGAGCTCAAAGGTGTCAAATCTGACTTATGAGTCTATATCGAGGAATCTGTCACGTCTAGAGGAAATATGACTCATCAAAGATTCTCCTCACATCTCGCTCCCCGATCGAGGACACAGACAGAACAGTCAATAGCACCGTTGCTGTTCTAACTGGAGCTGAAGAACAATATTTACACTCCATTGAATATATATGAAAAATAAGTTAATAAAAAAAAAAGACTTAATTTCTTAATAATTATTTGAGGAAAAACACACTTGAGCCACAAATCTTCTTTTGGGAAGATGTTGAAAAATAATACTGGAACAAGCTGAAGCTGCCTTTATTTTAAGATATGTTCTTTTTTTTTTTTTTTTAAAGAGGTATTATTATTAAAGAGTGTTATTGCCGCTGTGAGTTGTTTCTTCATTCATTCCACAGAGTTTTCACCAAAATGATTGGTTTCAGTCTCATGAGACAGAAAGGTCACTGTTTAGAGGATCTGTGTTGGTCACTAATGATTCAAAGCTCATGTTCAGAAAGTTTTCTTCTCATAGAATTAATTCTTCCCAGTTTGCATGAAAGCTTGAATGCGGCGCCCGGAGGCAGTGAACAGTTTGTTCCAAAGCAGCCGCCCCCCCCACCTCGTCCTCCCACAGTCAGGCAGTAATTCTCCACCCCTCCCCGGGCCTCCCTGGGTTTTTTGGACAACATGTGTCTTTGGGGAGAGAGAAGTGAACCCAGTGCCCAGAGGGAGGGCCGCGTCTACCTGGTCCAAGCTGTGCTGGGGTGGTGGTTAACCTCCGCAGCGAGATGGTTGAACAAGCTGAATGGCTCTCTTCACACAGCCCTCTCCTCCTCCTCCTCCTCTCCGATTGGCCCCCCCCCCAGCTGGCCCCTCATGTGAGGGGTGTGGGCTCAGGAGAATGGCGGAGCAGCCGAGTGAAAGAGGCTCTTTCTGAGGCTCGACTGCAGTCAGCGTTTGTACAGCCCGGCTGCAGTTCCCAGTGAAAAGGCCTCCACCTGCTTCCTTGTGGTGAGACGGCTGAACAATAAAACGCCTGTTGGCCTCTTACTGATGCAGAAAGTTTAACCCTCCACCAATGAGCTTGAATGCATCACCAGCACTTACATAGTGTGAGAGTTCTTTTAAAGAAGGGCTATGTAGCAGTGAGCACAATTATTTGTATGAATATGGAGAATGTTTCCTCTTTCTTTCCCACTTTACTTACTTAAGTAAATGTGAGTACTTGTTTTTGAATATATGTAGAATATTAAAAAAGTACTTTCTGAGTGAAGGCTACTCTCTGATGCAACAGTCTTGCTTCATTATGGTTGAGCCTCGGCGGCGGCTTCTCATGCATTGCATAAACATAGTGGAGTAAAAAGTAAACATATTTGCTCATATATGTAGTGGAGCACAAGTAAAAAGTACATTAAAATAAATCTACTTGACTTAAGTACAGATAATCTGAAAATATACTCAGGTACAGTAACAAAGTAAATGTACTTGGTTACATCCCACTGCTGTAAAAAGGTAGAAACAAAAGTAAAAGTTAAAACTACTGAGAGCTCTAGTTGCACATGTCTGAGGCAATGACTTTACATCTCAGCGACATTGAAGGACTGTTTCCTCAGAGGATATGAATACATTTTAATTTCTGTATGCATTGAGCTTTAATATGTTAATGTTTACATATTTTGCAGCAGAGCACAACACAGTAAAAATCACTTCTTGTTCCCATGGAGGTGATGAGGACAAAAAAAAAAAAGACACCTTCAGATATCATGGCATTTACAAACTTTGGCAAGCGCTTCTTTATTTACATCCAGGCTGTCTCGCAGTATCACAGCTGTTTTCCCTTCTTTTTTTTTTGTTTTCCTCCTCTTCGTCTTTTGTAAATCACCAAACAAGTTCTGCTCTTTACTGATAAACAGTGTTATGCGTGTGTATACCCTAATCATCCTGTCGGTGACCCTCAGTGTAAACAGAGAGAGGGAACACATGCAGGGGGACATGTCGACAGGTCACCAGGCTTCAGTAACAGGAGACACAGTAGTCATGGTGAGTCAGATAAGAGCCTGGTACTGTGCTGCTCACTGCCGGGGAGCTGCAGCTGCGACTTTCCTCCACAGGAAGGTGCTAGTGATTCAGTGACGACAATGTGAATGCCCTGGCCATACAAAGAAAAGTCACTCTGGGTTCGACACAGGACTAAAATACTACCACCGACTACTGTTCCTCCTCTAACGAGTGCAGTTAATATAACTTAGACCTAGTAACAAAAAACACAGACGAGAAAGTAAAATCACACCTACAGTTAGTTGCTGGTAGGGCACATCATTTTTGGCAAAAAAGTTTCCCAGAAGGCATTTCAACGAGTCTTCACACAGACGGCTATGCCAGCTTCCTTTTCCATATATGTACACAAACCGTCCCATCAGCTGTATTAGTGAACGGAGCATGCATAGGTCTTTGTGAAATCGTCCAATCACGTTTTTGTTTGCTGGGATTAAAAAAAAAACTAAACAGTTACAGCACAGTGCAAAGAAACCCAGAAAAGGGTTCCAGCTAGAAACTGACTGCTGAGAAGAAATCCTCCATCTGACCATGTATACGTACAAGCCGAGTGTAGTGTTAGAAAAAGAAGTGTAACATGAGGTGGTGTGGATTATATCGTGTGTTACAGCTAACGGATGGGGTCGAGAGCGAGGGAGGTCTCCCTCAGCTCCCACGATAAACATGATGGACCTAAAATAAACCACCCCGACCCGAGAGGGGACACAGAGGAACGCTAACATTCCTGCTCTACTAATTCAAAACTCATGGAGCTCCCATCCTGCACCATGTAACTCAACCCGCCCGCCTCCCGCCACATCCATCCCAGAACCCCCCCCAAAACAAACCAAACACATAATCTGTCGTGGACTGTACAGTCGGCCCTCTGCAGGGAAAACAACTTATTTACATTCACATCTCTAGAAAACAAAAAAAAGATATTCATGTAACAATAAAAAAGTGTAGAAATGGACAAAGCTTCAAACCGGGGCTTTTTAAGTGTTTATTGCAATTAGTGTTCCCTCCGCCAAGGAAGTCATCTCTGCAGAACAAAACTACTGAATGGATTTCCATGCGACTTGGTGGAAGGATGGGACCTGAGCCAAGAAGAAAGCCATTCAATTTCAGTGCGAATCTGGACAGAGAGATTCAGGATTCCCCCCCCATTTTCTTTAACATCATCTATTTCCCAGGGAATAATTCATGGATCTTGATGAAAATAATCAGGCACATTTAAGGACTAATAACTATGAGCGTGTGAAATTTGGTGCAGCTTGATTTAATTGAAAGGCTCTTTTGGGCCTTGGCGGAGGTACAAGCTCTACTGAGTTTGTTTATAAAGAACATTTAAGACCAACCCACCCAAAGAGTTTTTCTTCCCGTTTGCAATTTCAACTAAAAACCAGATCTGGATTTTTGTCCATTTTCCGTTTCAGTTTCTCTTCCTCTCGTTGCAACCTTTGGTAAAACCTTCAAACCATTAACTGGCCAAACAATACGACACGAGGAAGAGGCAGTGAGTGTCAACATGTACAAGGAACATCTTGTTTTGCTTAAGGGAAGAAAAGATATTGTGACAATGATCAATACTTGTTTTGTCCTTCATTAAAACACAGACTTGGATCTGCTCGTGTGATAATACTCACAGTTAACTCATCTAATACTGTCGTAGGAATCGCCGTAAAAAGAAAAATCAGTTTACCGGCGAATAAGACTTAAGTGAGACACGTTGGCTGTCGTCAAACTGATTCCTTCAAACCTGAAAATGAAAATCTCAGGTTTATCGATATCATTGATTCCCTGCAACCACCCAATGTGTCCCACCTCCACTTTGCTGGTGTAGTTACTCCTCAGTGTTTCCACAAACACTCTCCTCATGAGAACAAATGAAAAAAACCACACACGGTCGCACCGACGATCAAACCTCCCCGAAAAAATGATTAAGAAAATAAAAAGGTGACACCAGGTCCGAGCTCTTCTGAGGACCAGAGCAGTCAGGTGAGTTTGACTAGACAGGGAGAGACGGTGTGGTGGTGGTGGTGGTGGTGGTGGTGGGGGGGGGGGGGGGGGGGGGGGGTTTTGCTAGTATTTACAAAGCGGAGAGAGAGTGATGATGAGGAGCGTCGTTTATCCGGCAGTGAGACGGAGGATGTCGACCTCTGACGGCTAAAAACATGCGATTAGCAACGGTGTCCTCACGGCTCTGCACAAAAAAAATAAAAACAGAAGACACGAACGCAGCGGACGAGCGTCGGAGGTCTGTCTTCCATTCATGCACATCGCTGCCGGCTTGTGGAAACCCCCCTCAAATTTCCAATTTCCTTTTCAAAACCCTTAAAAAAATGTAATCGCTATCACAAAGACAAAGGCTGCGTTTGTTTTAAGTTACTGACACTTTGAGAGGTATTAGGTTTCAGCAGACTACAGCGATGGCCTCACACACACACACACACACACACACACACACAGACACACACACACACACACGGCTCTGAAATCAGATGCAGAGGTGCAGGAGGGCCTTGGTTTAGGTGTTGCGGACAGCTAAGGCCTGTTCCAGCTCCTGCCTCCTCTGCTGGATCTGTCAGGGAGAGAGAGAGAGAAAAACGTGGATATATGACCTGTCCTCTGCATCTAGAGGAAGAATTAGAGGAGTTCAAAGACGCCGAGGGGCCGTCTCCTCACCTTGCAGTAGAAATAGCGGCTCACGGCCTCCTGAGACCAAGGCTCGTGGTAGAACGCAGACCTCCTCTCCTCCTCAGGGTTCCCCACCACGTCTGTCATTAGCTACAGGAAGTGACAAGGCACAAGCATTCATTTTAAGACTAACATGAAGTATATCGACTTGCAGGTGGAACAATGGAATCATCACTTTGAATCAATCCTCCCTCTAAAACCTGCTATTTTGCTATTTTCCTATTGTTTCCGAGGGAATTTAAGTTGTGCGACGAGCGGCAGTGTGTGTCTGTCTTTGTGTACAAATACAAATAGCAGCTTTCGAACCTTTAAGTCCCTGCTCTGAGATTTGAGCCAGTCCTGGATGTAGCCCTTGGGATCTCTGGAGAAGCTGAGCATGAAGTCCCTCTGGATCTTCAGCTGGTTGATGGACTCAATGGTCTCGTGGATCTGAAACATGAAGAAAATTGTTACGTGTTATATCGTTAATGAAAAAGTGTGTCTCTACACCAGCAGCACCACAACATCCTGCCGTCATAAAATGTGTCTGTTCCCAGGAGGCAGCTTAATTATCACCTCTGCGAGATTTACAGCATCCAAGTAACACAATAATGGATTCAGAGGTGTGTGTGTGTGTGTGTGTGTGTGTGTGTGTGTGTGTGTGTGACGCCGCTGATCTCACCTTGTTGTCGAGTGAGGCGATTTCCTGCTGGTTGGCGGTGGAGAGGAGGAAGCTGCTCATCTGGCCCTTCAGGGGGTCCTCCACCTCCACGTCGATGTCGTAGCACGCCGTCTTCTTCTGGTCATTGGGGTCCACGCTGGCAGGGGTGGAAAAGGAAACAGAGATTAATGGATCAAACCTTAAACTGTTAAACATTTATTTATGCAGAAGTGGCAGACAGGATGGGTTTTCAGAAAATCAGCAATGAGCCTGAAAAGAAAACTTCAAATAATTCCTTAAAGCTTCACCTTCAGATTTTTCGTTTTTTAGATTTATAACATTTTATTTCAGACTAAAAATATTAAATGTCTAAGAAAAAATATAATAAAAAGCTTGAGCAAACATTTAATTATAACAAAAGTTTGATGGTTTAAGATTCTGTGAATAGCCGTTGAATTGAATATATTCAATAGCTTGACCCTGACGTCAGGAAAAAAAGGTCTCCCCAAAAACTTCAGAATTTCAATATGACACAAAAGGCAAAGGACTAATACAAAGAAATATGTATAAAACAAACTCTTAAGTTAAACTCTTCTTTTTAAATACGTCTACATACTTTGACTCCTTGTTATTACAGCCTATCTGAGCAGAGCGCCTCTGGAAAAGGAGATTTTTAAATCTAAATGACAGTTTTCTTGTTAGATGAGGTTCACACAGTACAACAGCAGGAATCTGTACCTGATAACGTGGTTGATGACGATGGGGTCCGGGGGCAGAAGGAGGTTGGTGAGACGCTGGGGGATCTCGGAGAACTTCAGCCGCGGGCAGTCAAAAATCTGCAGAAAAATGTGAAAGTTAAATCATATTTTCTAGCCACACTGATTCTAATATTCGAGTTGTAGCCCAGCGACAGCCCCGTACCTGTTGGAAGTACTTGTCACAGTTGATGTACTCCTTGTCGTGGGAGTCCTGCAGCTTGTTGGTCTTGACGTACTGCCACAGAGCCTGGATGATGCAGGAGCGGGTCTGAGTGTGAATGCCGAGCAGGCGAGCCAGGCGCGGGTCCAGCTTGAACTGCGGAGGCTGTGGGACACGATAACATTGCATCACAAAGAGCCTTCACATCGGCTCCATCACATGGGAACAGATATCGAGCTGTGAAGTGGATTCTGAAATGTTTCTGCAGAGCGGTGGTTTTCAGTTGTGGTGTCATGGAGAAGTCACAGAGTTGTGACAGAGGAGTTCCTGGACAGTGAGGTGTCGCCCTCACCTGGTAGTCAAGCATCAGCAGCAGAGTGCAGCGCACGCTCACGTCTCCGGGCCTCTTCACCTGGAAGCCGTCCGTCTCCTGGGTGGTGGGCGTGCGGTGCCACTGTAGGAGACACACATGCACACACACACATAACACCACATGTTTACTACACACCTCAAACTCAGCCGGCTGAATGTTCATTTCACAATCTATTAATCATAACAGTTTTAATTATTTCACACAAGAATAAGTCTTTTTCTCCACCTCGAGGCTTTAATGTCTCGACAACTACAGGATGAGTTGTCATGAGGTTTGTGTCAGACGTCCACGTCTCCTCAGGATGCACTGTAACGGCCTTGGTGATCCTCTAGCACCACCATCAGGCCAAAGAGTGTAGTGCCGACATGCTACACTAAGACGATGCTCATGTTAAACATCAGCAAGTTAATATTGTTAATTCTTAGGCTGCTGATGTTAGAATTAAAACTCAACGCTCCACTGGGCCTCACCGAGCAGCTAACATGGTTGTTAATCCTGCAAAGGGTTGAACAATGTCAATAACTAAGGATGTTTTCACTTTAATTGTGATTATTTCTTAATATATATTATTATATAAGAAGTTTTAGAGGTTTTAAAGAAAACGTGATGAGGCTGTCAGGAAGTGGAGCATCAACAAATGTGCAAATGAAAAGAAAGACATTTCAATGCACCTGGATCGAGCTCATCTGGATCTCATACTTCAGCTTTCTCTGTGGTTTGGGGCGAGGAAGATTTCTGCGTAACTAGCGACGTGTGCTGAGAAAACCACGAAGGTTAACCAGCAGCTGAACGTTATCTCAGTCAGGATCAACACCATCAGCAGACACCTGATTTCACAGCTAAACCAAAGAGCAGCCTGGCGGAAAACAAGAATGTGTCTTTGTGTCTTGTGTCTTCCAGGACCTCCTCCTTATCCGTCTTATTTACATCTCCATTTTATCTTAACTGCTCAGCAATGCGAGAAGCGAAGCACTTTAAACAGCACATCGAGCGCGGTGGGCGGCAGCCGCTCGGCACACAATACACAGTAATGTTTTCCTTCAGCTCTTCAGCTGACTCATAACAGATTAAGTAGTGATTGTACCTCAAGGCAGAGAAAAAATTCTTTTGATGGAAAATCATTCAGAGTGAAGCACCTGAGTGCCTAACTCAAATATGCTCTTAAAAAGAGGAACCTTGAGAAGTCATAATTTTCCCTCTGCAACTGCTAAAGGGAGTTTTTCTTTTTTTTTTTTAAGTCAACCCATTTTGCGAAGATATAAAGTCAAGGGCGGCTTATGGTTGTTTTTAATAAGTACGCACTTGTTTTCTCCGGCTCTCAAACCTGCATGTTAAAACAACCTTGCAACGCTGATATAAAAAAACTCTCCTCTCTGTTGTTGCAGAAAAATCTATTTATTAAAGAAAAGAGAGGACGGTTCACCCTCTCATTCTGGTTTATTGTTAATTTACTTCATCCAACTGGGAGACAAAGGGGAGCGCGTCGGGTTTGGCTGATTGTGGCGTTAAGCAGACATCACTAAATAACCATTTGAGGAGGAGGTCGTCAAAGACCCTCGTTATGTCTCTGCTGCACTACAATTCAAAGGAGGACGTATTTTCATTTAAATTAGTGTTTAAGGCTCGAGAGGAAAGAAAGAAAGAATGATGAGATGGACGAGACATTTTTATACGTTACTTCGATTTTGCTGATGCTTTTTACCAAAGTACGAATAAGAACATTTTTACACGGTTATATTTGTAACTCCCTCAGCAATGGATCTGAAAACTCTTTTTCTCTGTGAAGACGAAAAACCATAAACCTTTAACTCGTAATTCAATAATAATTTGGTGCAGATCCAATAAGAAATCTGGATCTGGTGGATTTCGATGTGGTTTCATGTGCCTTTCTATTGTTTTCAGAGCCGTAGGTCTGTTTGAGACGGGGAAGAACCCATTAACTTTAGGAGCAGTTTTCATTAAGGGGCAGATGCAGGATTCTTTTTTCCCACTTCCTTTAGCATTGCGCCCTCGGAGAGCCTCAGTTCAGCTGTGTTGGAGCAAAAAATTAGTTTTGTGACTGAAAGCAGGAAATTGGTGCGAGCTCTGGTGGCCACATAGCGTCGATGGTTTGATTCCAGCTGTGGACCTTTGCTGCATGTCGTACTTGTACTCCCCCCCCCCCCCCCCATTATTTCCCGTCCGCCTCTTTGCTCTTCCAATGAAATTAAGCCTAAAAGTATAAAATTAGATACATGGAAACCAAAGAGCCGTCATGATAAGAGCTCAAATGTCTGCAGCCCTGTGGTCGGAGCAGGTTAAAGGTTGAGGAGATGTGGGTGCGTGGGCGTCTTCCTCTGTGCAGCCATGTTGGAACTGACCTCGACCAAGTGGTTGTCAGGACCGTACAGGTCTTTGTCCAGCTCGATCACCAGGCTCTTAAAAAAGGAAGAGAACTTCTTCTTCTGCTTCCCCGGCTGCAGAACAGAGAGACAGACGTGGTCAGTAAATGTCTAAAATGAGATACACACAGAACTCTGTTTAACCACATATGTAAAACACTTGTCTTCGTGTATTTGCTTCTGGCAACATAACTAATCAGAAACCCACAAGAGGCAGAGCGAGATCAGACGGAAAGTGAGACAGTAGGCATTCTCAGGGTCCACTTCCCCCGAGCTCGACCAGAAATATTTGTGGTTTGTGAAACTTAAACGCTTCCTACCGCTGTGAAATGACGGCCTTGCCCCAGACTGCTGAGAGCATCACAGGCGGCTTTTTGAAGCAACGCTTACAGCGCAAATGTATGATCACTCTGTGTTTTTGTTTTTTTTCATGCTGCATCCTCACTCCCTACAAAACCACTTTTCACATCATCATTTTAAATTCAGAGCCAGGAAATACTTTTCAGCTCAGAGTTGTTTGAGCCCCGTCGTGACTGCGGCACAAAAACGACCCGGAGCAGCTCCCGGATCAAAGTGCGGCAAACTTTTTATTTCTAAACGGAAACATTATGATGTCGGTTACTTCAACAACTATTTCCCTCAAACGGAATTAATCTGCCAGAGATGACTCGACATAAGACCCTGAAGCAGAAAACTATATTTTTATGTCGTGTTTAAAAAGGCTATGAAACAAACCGTGTTTTAAATACAGGCGTGAAATAACAAATGAAACTCACATCATCGAGCAACTTCCCCTCAACTCGCAGCTCCCAAGATGCAATGCTGCCATCTGAGTCATCGGCGTCGGGTCTGGCGGGGTTGAAGGTGTTGGAAATGTAAAGCCTCAGTTTACGCTTTTGCTGCTGACACAAGGGCATATTGAAAATCCATCGTTTAAAAGGGGCATTTCACCAAATCTTGGGATAAAATACATGTCACAGAAACCTGAACCACTGAGCGATGAAGTCAAATGAGTCTCTCTGTGCTTTAATGAGACAAAGAAACATTCCCTTGTGGCAGTGTGTCCTCGTGGGGCATGATTTTTTGTCCTAACCTTCATTGGTCTCTTCAGCGCCTCCTGGATGTCCACACGTTTGCGCATGATGGTCTGGTCCAGCTTGCGCTCGAAGGCCAGCAGGTCCATGTAGGCCTGAGACTCCGGCACCAGCTCACGGATCTGCTCAGTGAGGGAGAGAGGACACGCTGACATTAAAATCTATAGACGGACAACGCGGTGGATTAAGAAGTCAGATTTTCTTCAAATATATCATTGGAATATCTCTGAAGGGCTTAAGTGGATTAGCTGTGTCCTGCCTTGGTGCTGGGGGGGGGGGGGGTCCACTCTCCTGTTTCAAGGACATTTTAGCTGCGTACATTAAGTTTCCTGTGACTTTACCTCTAAGTAGCTGTAAGGCTTTATTCAAAGTAGCACAGCCAATAATTAAATGTACGATATGTAACTTCGGCCACTAGGGGCCTCTCAATCTAGTTTGATGACATCCTGAAGCCGCATGGGATCATGGGAAATGTTGTGTTCACCACCTTTGCTGATGAAAAACCATCTTGTCAATAACTAAAGGTTAAAACTAATGAGATATTCAAATCCTATCATGTTTTTATAGCTGCACCATCACATCTACTTCAACATTAAAAAATTCAGCCTGACTTAAAGTATTGGGTGTTTTTTTGAATGTTTGGGATCAGAAGTTTAGAGGTTTTGAATAAAGTTTTAGCTGCATAACATCACCTTGGTGTTAGTTAAACTTCAGGGACCATGGTGGCGTAGAGATTTATACCATGTCCTCATAAAAAAAAAGCCTCATGAGATTATTCATATTCAAAATGATTAAAGCACAGAGAAGTATAACCTTTGATTTGCTTTAATATTTTCTACGTATAAAACTAATTTATTTCCCAAATCGTATTATTCTTGCACGTATAGAACGAGGACATCAGTGGAAATGTCCCTGTGCTGCTGCTCATCATTAATATGGTGCTCCACACCATCCCGGAGACCCAGTGGGATAAAACGAGGTGTAGGTTGTGCCGATAAAAGTCCTCAGAGCTTCAAGGGCTGCTGCTTCCCAGACTTTGCACACTCCTGCGCCTCGCTCCTTCTCCTCCCTCCCTCCCTCCCTCTATCTTTCCTTTTTCATGTTTCTTTCTAAATGGCTGCTTTCATTGTTGCCTCTCATTCCACCTCTATCTGAATCCCACCGCCTTTCACCGTGGCTGAGGTGCCGAGCAGACGGAGGAGTGTGGCAGACATTCCCTGTCCCTGACTCATTATTGTGGAGTGGCGCCCCGGCCATGGCTGTGCCACAATCTCCCTGTCTGGGCTGGGGGATAAGACCTGAGTCCAGACGCTCGCAGTCTCCAGACCTCCGCGGTTCCAGCCCTCGGTGAGCTCGCCAGGACGTGGTGAGGTTACGGCGTGGCTCGGGGCCACAAGCTGAGACCACTGGGTGAGAATCAAACCTCAGTCGGCATAGACTCACCTGTGGAAATGTGGTGATTCTGTCGCCTTTTCGCTCCTACTTGTGGTTTCGCATGACTGTTCCAATTTAAATCAAAGAGTCACCTTACAAATAACAGAATGAAACCCTGAGGACGAAACCCCAGAACCTGCTGAAGCCTCCCCTCATCCTCCCTCTTTTCAATTGGAAATAGCACAGAATCATCTGGCCCTCTGCGCCTTCCAAGAGCCTCTGACATCAAAACCCTGGCCAGGATTCATCTGTTCTGTGCACAAAAGATAATAACACACACACATTCGCACACACACACACACACACACACACAGCAACAAAGGTAAAAAATATGCAGCCTCACCCTTTGCGGAAGAATCTTGTCTGCCATTTTCCTTCTCTTAGCACTGGAGAGAGGGAGAGAAAGACAGAGGGAAAGAGGAAAAAGAGAGCATGTTACTATGGTGACTGATAGCGTAGCACCCAGGCCATCTGCTAAAATGCTGGGCCATATCCAGCACCCCGGCGTCCCAGCTGTGTGTGTGTGTGTGTGTGTGTGTTGTCTTTATGTGTTCTCTGAGATGCAGCGGTCCACCTGGAGAGCGAGAGCGATCCGACAGCCAAAAAAGTGCCACATCGCACATCTTTTGCTTGAAATGTATTACACACACACACACACACACACACACACACACACACACACACACACACACACACACACACACACACACACACACACACACACACACACACACACACACACACACACACACACACACACACACACACACACACACACACACACACGGTATAGATTCACTGGGGCCGCTGCAGCAGGATGTAGAAGGTGACAGGTGCGTTACGGCGTTTTTAGTTTTCAAAAGTATCACAGAGGAGAATATACAGTGTGTGTGTGTGTGTGTGTGTGTGTGTGTGTGTGTGTGTGTGTGTGTGTGGGTGTGTGTGTGGATTTTTTCATTCATGAATCACAGGCATGTCCTGCTGTCTGACAACACGTATTTACTGACACCGTGTTTTTTTTGGGTCGTATACTTACCGATGAGGGAATAAGAACAGTTGAACGATCTGTACCGAGTTGTTTGCCTTTGTCGTCACTTCAGTTTTCTTTTCCTTTTTAAATTTCTAATTAGAATATATTTATTTATTTATCTGTGATATGTGGAGCACCCGTGTAAATTCATGCATGTGCTCTTTTCTTGGTGCCTGCAGAAGGACACGGTCT
Source organism: Hippoglossus hippoglossus (assembly GCF_009819705.1). Classification (NCBI taxonomy): domain Eukaryota; kingdom Metazoa; phylum Chordata; class Actinopteri; order Pleuronectiformes; family Pleuronectidae; genus Hippoglossus; species Hippoglossus hippoglossus. The sequence continues at coordinate 15,449,852 of NC_047170.1, read as the reverse complement.
AAAAAAAAACTAGATGGCACCACACTGCAAAAAGAGAGATTACAAAGAAAGTCTGAATTATGTATTTTTGGAAGATTTAATCTTGTTTTTCTAATCAAAGAGAAATGATCTTCTCTGGTGAAGCTTTGAAAGGTGTAAATAAGCAGAGGGAGTTTTTGATCCTTGGCTGTGCTCCTGTTTTTATTGACTAAATTTAGCTGCATTCACAGAAATGATGAGCATATTTATAGTGAATTACTAAAGATTGGTTGCTTTTTTCCAAGTGATTTCAAGGAATGGTTCAAAACTTTTTCAGATTTTGTCTTCTAACAATAACTACAAGTTTGTAGAAAAGAAAAAACAACAAGATAATATAACCATACCGACATGAGAGTGGTATCAAGCGTCTCATCCAACTCTTGGTAAGGAAGCAAATTTATGAATGACTCAAAATGTCAAACTGCTAATTTAAAGGTCAGATACACAGACTGTGTATTAAGATGGACGACACGTCTTCACTTCCTCTTACTGTCCAGAAATGAAGCTAAATATCCTGGATATAAACGCTGCCGTCTTTTTGGAACCAGACTCAGTAGTTTGTTTCACCCCATTTTCATAGCATCAAATAACTAATCAAAAGAAACTTAATGAAAAATTGAAAACTTGAATGAACACACGTCAGTCTGATAACAACTGCCTAAAATGTATTTGATGTGAACTTTGACTTTTTAGTTTGGCCCATGTCCCATAAGAAGGCAGGTTTATGACCTCTACAGCAGCCAGCCACCAGGTGGCGCTTGAGTCGATTTGGCTTCACTTTTGGGGAGCAGTCATATCATCCATCTTTATATACAGTCTATGGACAAATCTTTTATCGCATTCCAATTTTAGATTGTATTTTATATACAGTAACAGAAAAAAGATTTTTCGTAAGGATTCAGGAAATTAAAATAAATGTTTAATGTCTCATTATTGCGAGATTATTTCTTTAAATTATACATATTCATGAGATCTTTCTGTCGTTATATAATTTAATGCAGATCCACATAATAATCAGGACCTGGTAAAAGAAAATGTTTAGCCTTGGAGGAGCTTTGCACTCTTTTCTACATTTCCATCATCTCACTGTAAATAACATAATTTCCTCCGAATCTATTTGACAGCAGCGATATTCTTCTAAATCACAGAATAATTTGCTTGTTTGTAGAAGGGGGATTTTTCTTTTGCAGTGTGGAGAAATGTTCTACCACGGAGCACTGCACTGATCTGTGGAGCAGGATGTTTTTATCAGCATGCCAAATACTGGAACAAGCCTGCTGCAAGGAAAATTGAAAGATCCGGGGGTGCAGTGCAAAGGGAAACACAAACCTGCATCACAACAATCTCCATTTCATTTAAAAAGGGACTTCAGATTCTGGATTCTACATGTTCTTAATGCTCTAGCTTCAAGTAAACCGTTCCCATCATGCCATGCTCCAGTCCAAAGCATGCACCACTACATGTTATGGAGTCATCTTCTAGGCCCGCACGTACGTTCGGCCAAAACCACTCATTCAGGGAGTGCTGGGCTCGGGTGAAACTACCAGGCCAGAGTCATCAAACGTAAGAAAACTGACATGCAGCAGAATAAACTCCTACTTGGATCCGAGCGTGGGATCTGATTGGGGCTCTCTCATGTCCATCTGCCTCGCCGGCATCTCATTGGCTCCGGGGAATCCGACCGGCTTCCTGAGAATTGGTGAGGATTCGAAGGTTGTCCGATTAGAGTCGACACACTCAGTGGCAGCAAAAAGAGGAGCAACACCTGGTGGTTTCTGGCTGTTTGTGTGTGTCTGTGCGTGTTGGATGTGTGTGAAGTTCAAGGGTCTATTAGTAGGTGCACAACTCCAAACTCAGACAGAGGGATGGGCGTGTGACTGAGTCCATGCACACACAGAGTGCAGCAGACGAGGACCCGGGGAGGCGCCCTGCTCGTCCGAGGGACACGCTCACTCAACAAAGTTTCTCCGTGAACCAAAACAATCATGCTTCACACACACAGACAGACAATACACTGATAATGGACACACTGTGAACTTCAATGGAGACGGAGCAAACAAGCAGTGTGTGAGTTTAGAGTTTTGGTTCAGAGTCTGAATTTGCGAATGTTGCTTTGATTATATGCGATGGGTTCAGAGACGCAGGTGAAGACAACATGCACACATTGTTTTTGTTTTATGCACAAATACCAGAACATTCCGCTCTGTTCAGCGCCTTAAATCTTCTGGTTTATCACCGACCTGCCTCATTCCTGCACGAATCTCACAATGCTCCTAAAAAACCATCAAGTGTCCTAAGTAACCTTTTGTCGTGAGCGGCGAGAAAAGGTTTTGGGTCTGACTTCAAGGACAAACGCGGGGGCAGGACAAAAGATCGGAACAGCGATGCGGTTTTAAAAGGGAGATAAAAGACGAGATTGAAAGTCCCTGTGTGCAAAAGTCAAATTATATGAGGCGCTGGATGAAGCTGTGCTCTGAAGAAGGAAGCAGCAGATCGTTCCAGAGTAACACAACAACACGATGGAAACCATGAAGGAACAATGTTCGTCTGCACTTAGTCTTTTGGAAATGATCATAATAAGCATTATAATAAGAATTGATATAAGCATAATAAAGTATAAGCCATGTTGTTATTTTATTATTTAAAGAATAATTATTCCTGTTTTTTATTTGAAGCAAAGTTTTTAGGAACACAAACATTGCAATTGAATGTATTAATGTGTTACGGTCGAAGTTGTGTAACCTCATCACGGGACTAAGGATGAGAAACTGGTGTCAAGGTCAAACCTCCTGCATCCTCTCCGACCCCCTGCCTGTGGGTGATGAGCAGGACGTACATGTAGTGCTTCCTACGTAACAGAAATACAAACTGTATTTGTGAAAACAACAGTTGTATACAAACAAGCTTGTTAGGACACAAGGTTGAGTATTTATACCAAAGCAAACCAAAATCAAATCCTATTTTTAGCTGCAGATTTGCAAATGAGAGCGTTGACTCTGCAGAGCGAGTGCAGCCGGGACCATAAGGTCTCAATGACACTGCAAACACAGGTGGTTCGTCCTCAGCTGGCAGCCGCCGGGGGGGGGGGGGGTCTGAGTTTTTGTCCAACACGCTCACACAAAGCACCAGAGAGTGAAAGGGACGGAGACACCTGGACCGGTCACCCTGGACCATTGATCAGAGCCAATGCGCAGCCCCGCCGGGCCGCTCTGGGGGTCGAGGCACTGACGCAGGACAACATTTCCCCCGACCTGTTCGACAAGTCAGCTTAATTGCACGAGGATCAATTGTGCTGCAGATACTGAGAGAATGAAACGGAGAAAGACAGAGGTCCACAGAGGGTGCACATCGATCGCCTTTCCAATGACCACACCTGCCTCACACTTGTCTCCTTATACAGAAGATATCAATCCACTCTGTGTGTGTGTGAGTGCGTGCGCCTGGTTTACTGATGCTCAAAACAAAAACGCCAAAACACGACTAGATCCTGACCGTCCTCAGACAGCCGTGTGGACGTCACAAGGATACGACAGATCACCCGACTCTGAAGACACGTGAAGCCTGAACAGAGGAAACGCTCTGACACAGCAGTGATGGGGATGAGCAGGGTGGATGCACACGTGAAGCAAACTGGGGGGGGGGGAATGGGAGAGAGGCTGTGTGCGAGCGTGAAACACTGACGTGAAAGCTGAGAGGAGACACACACACACACACACACACACACACACACACACACACACACACACACACACACACACACACACACACACACACACACACACACACACACACACACGGGTCACGGTTCCACTTCTCTTCCGTGTAATCTTTGAGATTGGATTTTTTAAAAACTGATTTTAGGACAGTATGGAACTGTTGTTGAACAAGATTTTTTTATTATTGATTCATTTATCATTTTCTTTTTAAAAGTTTGAGATTGTTCTTTAAATAACTTCTTTTTTTCTGTGAAGTGAAAAATGTTCCGCTTACAGGGACGGAGGAAAAAAAAGATAAAAGCAGCAAATTCTCACGTTTGAGAAGCTGGAAACAACGAATATTTGGCATTTTTGATGAGTTATGCTGGTGGATGGAAAAACCCACTCAATAATCAGTTACAGTTTTGATCTGTCCACCAGTTCACATATTAACCTGTTTATAATTTGGCTTTTCATTATCACCTCCACCGATGTGTCTGCTCGTTTATTAGCAGGACGATGCACAAACAAATAAACCTGATTTCCACCAAACTTGTTAGGATGAGGCCATTACATTTTTTTTGCGGATCTGCTTTAAGGGGCAGATCCAGATATTTTTTCTCTTAAACTATGTTTTGTGACAAATAAATAATTCCATTTATCAGAAGCCTTTCTTTCTTTTTGTTTCTACTCTGAGAACTAGACGATTGTGTCGGATTGTTCGGCCTTGGCGGAGGAATGTGCTCCACTGGGCGCTATTCAAGTTCGAAATGTTTTGACACAGATACCAGTTTAATACCTGAAAAGCCTTTTTTAAATTTAACACAATAGGCCCAACTTCTCGAATGCATTGTGTTTCAGGTTGACTCATCACAAAGAGCCAGAAAATTACTTTTTGCTTTGTCTGAAATTATCCACTTGTGTGATCAAACACTTAATAAGAGCGACTGAGAAAAGAAACAATTTGGCACGTTCGAGTTTTCACAAAGAAATATTTGGAGATTTGGTTCCCAGATCTTTTTACGTCGGTTGCACCTGATTCCAGAGCAGTTCCATACTTCCATAAAATATGAGTCAGATGTGTTTTTCCTTCAGACTTCCAGCTCAGTTGAGAGTGTAACCACAGCTGATGATGAGCGGCTGCTGAATCAAAGCCATGCAGTGTTAGGGTGGTGATGTGTGGGGGGGGGGGGTGGGGAGCTGGACTAAGACTCACTTTCTGGCCCGGCTCTGGACGGACTGCTGCTGCTGCTGTTGCTGCTGCTGGACCTGCTGGGAGGGGGCGGGCCTCTTGCGACTGGGCTCCATCACCGGGGTGGGCAGGCCGGGCCGCACAGCAGGGCTCCCTCCGTACGGTGGGCCGGGGGGGCCCATGGGGGCGCCCTGGTGGGGCATCCTCGCTCCAGACGGCATGCCAGGACGCTGGGGAGAAACCGAGAAAAAGGCGCGGGGGTCAGACGTGTGTAGAAAACAGTCTCCAGTGAGGTTTCTGAATAATTATAATCTCAAGTGAGTGTTTCTAAAAATACAAGAACAGAAATATTACATCAATTGTAACTTTTATGCACTTCACACAGGTGGATTAAAGACCAACTGGGGAGAATTTTTTTGTAAACATCCATCTTATCTGACAAAATCCTGAAGTTGAGCATCAACAAAGGACTTCACCGACGACGCCTGACAGATATTTCCTCTTTCAAATAAAATTCTGGTTACAACTGGTTTGACTTCCAGGCAAAACCAGAAACTCAAGATCAAAACACAGACAACAAAACTCACCACCTGACACACGTCACCTCTCTCCTGCCTTTGGCAACCTTTGGCAACCATTTAGAAATCAAACAACAGCTTGGTCGGTAAACAGAATTTCGTAATTCAGTGACGTCAATGTGCATGAATCTGTTTTCAAATGTGTGTTCAGCAGAATTGTGAAACTTTATATGGGGTGAAATTCAATGTGGGATTTCTCATTGTCACACACATTAGAGAGAACATGAGCCGTGTGATTTAGAAAACTTTTCTGAGAGATGGACACGTCTCAGCAGATCGTTTTACATTGGGAAATATGGAGTGATTAGAGCAGTGATCGGCCTTGTGTCCATACTGGTGAATAGATACTGAGAGTAATTTACAGAAAATGCAGTAAACAAGAGCAGCCGTGCTGAGGACAAGAGGAACTGTCATGTCCCTGTCGTGTCTTCTGCCTCGTTCTTGCCTCCTTTAAACAAAAATCGGACTAAATGAAGACTCTTTACAACACACACACACACACACACACACACACCCACACAGCCACACACCCACACACACACTAAACAATGCAAACAGTGTCAGAAGCCACAGTCCCACACTCTCGTCTTGACGCCTGGGAACAACTGGGGAACTCTCACCTGTGCTTGTCACTCACATGGCAACAGCTGCCTCCCGCCTCAGTTTATTGTATGAAAAAGCAGGCGGCGGCGGCGGCGGGGGGGGGGGGGGGGGGGGGGGGTGTTTCGCTTGATAGAGCGACATCTTTTCACTTCATCCAGAGCAGAGACCTCCCCTCAGAAAACTCTAAACATCACAGACGTCTACAGAGAGTTCCATCAGCAGTGGAAGAAGAGGTCGTTTGAGTTAAAGCAGAAATGTGCTGCATTCAAAGTCTTCAGCCATGAAATGTACTTTAAGTATTTAAGGCAAATGTACTTTTTGTGTGTGTTGTAATAATTTGATTTTACAAAGTAGACATTTATTGACCAAAAACTAATGTTCTAACTATTTGCACAGCCTCTTCCCCTTGATGTTATACTTACTTTCTGCATACACTTGCATTTAATTAAATTATAATCCAACTAATTTGAGGAACCCAGGGAGATAGGGGAGGGTGGGAGAATCTGATTCGGGGCCAATGAGGCCCCCTGCTGAGTTAATCCTGCCCTGATATATGTTGCATGGTTTGATCTATTAAAATGCATAATACTACACAAACTCATCATGTAGGTGTAGTAGTTTTAAAGTAACTAGCAACTATAACTGTCTAAGAAATGTAGTGGAGTAAAAAAACGTTAATTTAGAGGAGTAGAAGTACGAGTGCAAGCTTTTCAAGCACGTACTTGAGTAGATGTAGTTACATTTCAAGAGTGATAAGCATTATAAGGACCAATGAACCCTAAACAGCAGACACGGTGTCGTGTTGGACATTTTAAACCATTACATATGATGAGATTCAACTACAACAGATTACCACTGTGCACTTGTGTGGCTACAACAAACATTTAAATATATTTATTGAGCACAGAAAAAATTTCATCGACAACAAATTCACTTATTCACGCAATTATATTAAAAAAGTAATTTCCATTTGCACAAATGAGACACAAATAAAACTCTACATCTAAACCTTGCTGTTAAATCATACTGAAGCAGCTGCAGATCAGCACAACACAATATAACTTTAGTAATCTTGTAGGCAATTTGGTTGAGGGAATTTAAAAGAAGGCCAAAAAACAAGATACAAACATCCACTGCAACAATAACCCAATAAAAACGCCATAGAAAAGCTGCTCAGCTGCATTGGGCTGAAATTTCTTCGAAAAATACTTAAAAAAAAGCCATGACACCATTTTGAACCGTCCTTCTGCAAAACACAGAAAACATCTCATTCCAAACCGACGCAGGATCTGTCCCCAGCGCGCTGACAGAACCTGTGAGTGATGGAGAACAGCTGAACGCCACAAATCAGGAGTTCCAGCTCCTCGCGTGCAGCTCACGTTTTTCCAACATCTCACAGTGTTTGTCACGTCTAAATGTGGATTACACACACACACACACACACACACACACACACACACACACACACACACACACACACACACACACACACACACACACACACACACACACACACACACACAGTGTCCAATGATATCTTTAGACCGTCCACAAAACACCCAGACAACAAACAAAGAACACGGTAATAAACAATAAAAACAACTAGATATTACACCACAGACAAACTACATATTAAACTGAGTCAGAATGTGAAAACGTATTCACGGGAAGACTTAATAACTCAGGTCACGACAGCTATCGACAGGCCGAGGCCGACGTATCATGTGCCCTTTGAAATGGTGACCGAGCACAGATCCTGTGATAAGGAGGCCGAGCAGGCGGTGCTGTCACTCTGGCTTGGTGGAGGTGTAGAGGTGGTGGTGGTGGGGTGGGGGGTGGGGGGTGTCGAAGCAACTGAGAAGGGTCTCCAAACAGGGGAGGATAAAACAACATATGGTTGGGGGGCCTCCTGCCTGATTGTTGCCACCTTATGGAGCCTTAAGAGACCCCCTTATTTTTCTGTCTGTCCCCCACCTAAGCTGGACACCAACACCCAAACAGAAACGAGACTCTGAGCGGCAAGACCCCCCCCGCCCAGACAGACTAACAGACAGACAGACAGACAGACTAACAGACAGACAGACAGACAGACAGACAGACAGACAGACAGACTAACAGACAGACAGACAGACAGACAGACAGACAGACAGACAGACAGACAGAGTTACTGTTACCACCGGCTGTCTGGAGAATTTAAGCTCTTCAGATAACACACACAGCCGTAGCTGGGTAATGTGTAAGATGAATTTCCCCTAAAATCCACACACACACACACACACACACACACACACACAAAATGAGCGGTGCTCTATAATCTGACCTGCTGAACCGACTCCAGCTCTCAGCCCAGAGCTCCAGCAGCCAGCCAGCCAGCCAGGAATCGAATCCGCCATGTGGATGGATATCTGAGAAGTGTGTTGGCATCTCTGGGACGGCTGCAGGGATTTGAAGAGGCCAAACTTAACCCACACTGAACTAAACATATGAATCTGTGGGTTGTTACACGGATTTCGACTGGCACCCAGAAAATCTATTAAAAACTGGGGATGAGGTTCCGTGAATGGGACGTGACTCAGACTACGGATCAATGTCATTATTGATTTATTGGGGAATATCTCAAGTGTCAGAAAACGTCAATCATTATCTCCCAAACCCAAAAGATAACATAAAATATGTTTTCTTATATTAGATTTTCATCCCCTGGTTTACTGAATAATGCTACTTGATGTTGTTTTATATATGACAAGCACCACTTTCAAGGCATGTGGTGTGTTTATCCATTATTCAGGATGATTTGTTAATACTGTGTCATCTAACTGTCGTCTAGTAAGGAACATAGTAAATGTAGGATATTTAAAACATGTTAAATGTGTTTTTATATTTTATATCTAATTTAAAGTCCTGCATTCTTGCTTTTACCATTGTAATTTCATAGATCAAACAATGGATCGATTACATGATAAAATAATGAGCAGATAGTTGATGATTCTTAGTGGGACACTGCATTGAGCATCAATTGAATAACTTAAGTGTTTATTCTGATACTGATATCAAACTAGAATACCATCTCTTTGTATAACAATATTTCAAATACAAATCAATAAGCTTGACTGATGGGAATTTTGGATTCTTATTCGACTTTAACATCAGTGTGATAAAGAACTTTGACTCTTTACCATATCACAATGTATTTTGATGGATTTTAACTCCCTGCCTCTACTATCAAACACATGCTAATGGCTTTAATGACGTATTATGATATGTTTTCTCATTAACCTCCAGTGGAATCAAACCACACGGACAGAGTTGGTTTCATGTGCTGATGTCGAGATGTCGTCCTCCAGCTCAGGAGAACTGAGGCGAATGAGACTTAATTTGTGAAACTCAACAAAACAGAAATATGAAACTGCTCTAATCCCTCCACAGAACCCCCCCCCCCCCCCCCCCCCCCCCACGACTCTATTACAATGTTTGTTTGGACTTTGAAGTCACTTCAATGAAACCTGATCATGGCCGGGTCTGTGGATTATCCATATGGCTGTTGACTCTTTTTAAAAAATACATTTCAATGCGGTGAGCACCACAGATGAAATTTCTTTAACCCCAGTTGTTTTGGGGCAGATGCAGTGAAATGACTTGTCTTGTAATTTTGGATACAATAATCTAAACACCAAAATCTAAACCCTCATAGATGAGAGGGATTGAACCTTTTCTGCTAATTTGGGCGAGCTAACCCTTCAAGTGAGGGATCCAGATGTGAGGGGGGGGTGGGGTGAGGTTTACGTTCAAAGGTCCAATCACTCGCTTAAACACAAACAAACTCCGAGCTGCAGATGACAAAGCTACACTGTGTCGTATTATGTTTGAGCTTATCAGGGTTTCCCATGCAGAGCTCTGGAAGGCTTTTCTCATCGCCGCAGCCCTTACTGACCTCCAAACACACACACACACACAGACACACACACACACACACAGACACAGACACACACGCGGCAGAGGACCAACAGCAGGGGGAGGTAAGGCAGATAATGAGAGAGAAAGAAGAGACCTCACCCAGACCTTCAGCCCACCCATCAGTCCTAGAACCAGACCTCGGCCAAACACTCTCCCCCACAACACACACTCACGCAGCTGCTTTGAGGCCAGAACACTATGACCTCTGGTAACCACAACAATGGCGTGCACGTACAGTATTTACATATATTTCTGTCCGAATAAACGCAGCGACATGTGTGTTTCTGTGTGTGAGAGCTCTCTTTGCCTCAGTCAGCCACGAGGGGAAAGGAGAACGTCATCCCTCGCCACAAGCTAACTAGCTGCGCCAAATCATCGCCATATCCCACACTATAAATATTTCTGCGCTCTGCAGCGTACACAGAGAGGGAACCTGCCACAACTATTATAACAAGACTTTTCCATCTTAGAACGTGGGGGAGAGACAGAGCAAAGCACGAGAGAAAAGAGGCAGAGGGAAATATTTGGCTTGGAGCAGCCAGAGCCTCATCAAGGTTAATTGGTCTGTTGAGAGGACACACTCATTCGTCTCATCAATCACTTGGTCCATTGTATCCTAAAGTCTGTCTCCGTGTGCAGGACTTCGGCACCGAAGCCCCTGTAATGACCGCTCCTGTCATAGAAACAATACCTCATCTTGTTCCAGTGTATAAATCTACGTGGTGTCACCGTACGGCCCGACATCGGCACTGATTCAAATAGAGTCACGTCTTAAAACCGGAGCCGAGCCCAGCGTCCTGGAGACATGCACAGATTTGACGAGCTACTGCCAAACAGTCTTCTGGACATTCTCGACGTACTCGAGGATTAGTCAAGCGATGCCAAGTTTCTGAATCAGTGTAAAGGTGAAATTCAGTTCAGCAGAAAGTGGAAACCACAGCCTGGAACTGACATTTATGACGAGAGAGCTACGGTCAAGGCCAAACTTATTCACACAGTCACACTTTTTTCTTTTTCACTCCTCAGGCTCTGAGCTTCAGCACATTTTTATGTAAAATAAAATAATGGATTTACATTAAAGTGCAAATTTTCTGTTTTAATTCAAGTGGGTTTACATTAACATTAAAAAGAGCTGTGTGGGAGTTTTAGCACTTTGAATACAAAGAGGTCAAATTTAGACCGTTTTGACATTTTAGCTGAAAAACGCAACTTTGTGAAACTATGAAAACAGGTTGACTAAGAATTAATGGACAAGCCCGGACATCAGGACCCCAATGACAGGTCCAGGATCAGTTTCACAGGTTGTCAGAGAAATTTGCAGTAGGAAATTATACAAATATAATTCTGTTTCAATGGTTTTTTGACTCCTTTCCTAGACTTTGCAGTTTTCTCTCTTAAGACTGCTTAAAGTGACCAAAATCAAGAGGACCCCGGTGTCCTAGGACTTTGAAATCATGGACCTCAACATTCTCAACGTTCTTCATCTCTTTAAGTTTCAATTTAATACCAAAGGTTTAAAATACACCCAAATAAATGTATTCAAACGAAACAATCTGGCAACGGGGGAATAAATCTTACCCCACAGTATATTTGACCTTCTCCGTACACTTGAGGATTTAGGAAGTGACACCAGGTTTAAGGAAACATGTGCAAAGGTGAAATTCGCTTTAATCATAAAGTCGAGGCCGCGCAGGGTCTCGCGGAGTCAGGTGGACTTGTAAATAATATTTATGGTGAAACGTGTTTGCTGCATAGTTTTGTGTCAAACTATACAGTTCTACCTTTTAAGGTCATTACAAATCGTCCTGTTGGCCGCGGGGGGTTTTAAAGCCGTGAACTGTAATGTCCCTGCTTCGACTCCGGCCTTGACTTGTGTTGCATGTCCATCTCTCTTTTCCTTGTCATGGCTCGACTGCCAGTTCGCTAATACAGAGACATTTGACGATGTCACCTTGAGCCTTGTGAAGTTGTGTTGGTCATTTCTTGACACCGCACCACACAATGAATCTCCAGGCAGCCCCGGCTCTTAAAAATATAATTAAATGAAATTATCCGAGAGAGGGAAAGTCACTCCGGTTGAACAGAGGTCAAACACAGACACGGCTTTATGTTCAGGTTTGGAAATGAATGAGTCAATGTCACAGTTGCACATCTGTTCAAACTCTCAAACAGCAAAGTGTCACTTAAAAAAGACTTTACACACTCTATTTCATTCAGCTCATTACCAAAACAAACCACCCCTGTGCTCCCTGTCCTGTTTTTCACGTGCACCATGAAGCTTGTGGCAATAGTTGCCTAACCTCTAAACCGTGAGCAACACTTGACTTGACATTTCATGCTCGCTTCACATGAATGGGCTGATTGTTCTGCATGATTTCCAGGATTGGCCGTCTGCCTCGGCTCCGTCTCTGCGATACTACGTCCGTTTGTCTCGTGACCTTACAGGTTCAGATCCCCCCCCCCCACCGTCCCGCAGCACAGCACGCCGCCTGGAAGGCTACTCTGCCTGTGTTGTTGTGAGTGGACTCGTCATTTCCCCCCCTCTTCTGTCTGTGACTCCCAGGGAAGCATGCTCAGCGTGCTCCTCTGTTCGCCAAAGGGGGAGCTGGCTGCTTTTTGCTGCTGCTGCTGCTGCTGCTGCTGCCACCGCTTAGCTTCTATTTCTACATATTATCCATTTTCTGTGTGTGTGTCTGTGTGTGTGTGTGAGAGAGAGGGAGAAATCCTCTGCTCCCCATCCTCCTCCTGCTCAGCTCCATCCATCCATGCTGCTCCACTTCTTGTTCTCTCAAGTCATCTCCTCCTCACAGGCTGGGATCCAGGGGGCTGGAAATAACCTTCACATGGCCAGCTTTACCCAGCTATCTCTCGCACACAGACTGCTGCTGCTGCTGCGCCGACTCATGCACACACACACACACACACACACACACACACATACACACACACACACACACACACAGATGCATGCCAGAGCTCAGCTCCTTTCACAGGAATGACGGACAGCGCCACTCACCACTCCATGGACCAGGAACTCAAACAGTTTGCTCTTGGTGGCTTTCCTGGCTCCCCCCGCCGTCTCCTCCGTAGCCATTTGCTCAGTCCCCTCCGTTCACCCTGCTAAGTCTCCCCTCTCCTTCTTTTGTCTTTCCCTCTCCCTTCACCCAGCCTCCTGTTCCCCTCCCCTGCTCCACTTTCCTTCTCTTTGTGCTCTCCTTTTCAGCACTGCCTGTCCCTGACTCTCCTTCTCTCTCTCCCTCCCTGTCTCTCTCTCTCTCTCTCGCTCTCTCTCTTCCCTCCCTCTCCCTCTATTTTGAATGTGCAGCAGCCCTGCCGAGTCTCTCACTGTGTGTCTAGCTCACTTTTTAGTTGAGCTGCCTTTCAGGAGCCCAGTAGGTCCCTTGGAGGTGGAGGTGGTGGTGGTGGTGGGGGAGCCGTGCAGGGGTCTGGCAGGGGGGTTTCAGCCAGCCCACCCTGCTGCTCCCCCGCACAGCTGTTGCATTCCATTGGTAGATAAGGGCACACAGCCGGAGAGAGGCTGCCGTTTGGTCTCGACTGGGGGCTGGGGAGGTTAGAATCAGTAAGCCATTCCCTTTTTCTGCAGCTTCCCCCTGGTGACCAACCCAGAGGCCACGGTCAGCACACACAGAGCTCAGAGTTTGGACTCATTCTCAAAAAAGGACATTGGGCTCTTAAAGGGGCCACGCTGCATATCATTAGCGCATGTGTACGCTCACAAACTGCCATATATGATCGAGCCGTGACGTGGTGGCGATGACGAGGAGGAGGAGGAGGGAGGAGGGAGGAGGAGGAGGGTGATGTTATTTTCCTCAATTAAAAGCAAAAAAAAAGAAAAAAGGGGGACTATATTTGACGGTTTCCCTCTGAGTGGAAAGCATGTGTCACAATGGGAGTGAGCTCTACTGGCACTTCACAAAAGGAGAAGACCACAGCAAGAGCACCTTCATCTCCCATGTTTCTGTACTGGCCTTTGTAAGAGTGCATTCACAGGTTAGGAGAATTTCCTCCAGCCGCCTCATTAGCTTTACCTTTCACCCACTAGTCGGCTCAGAGGCTGCGTTCAGGCTGCGGAGCCATGGCAAACAAACAAGGCTGGTCCGCACAGCAAGGTGACTGTGTCACTTGACACGTGTAATTAGGCTCTGTTGTGATTTCCCTGCGAGCTGGTTTTCCTGAAGCTTCCTCCACAAATTGCAAGAAACTGAAAGCACCCCCCACATAAAAAACAAAAAACACACCAAGGACAGAGGAATGTGATGCGAGGAATAAAGAAAAGACTTAGTGAAGCAAAGCTGAATCGCACACACTGGCTGCTTCTCACTGTGTGTGTGTGTGTGCGTGCTGTGATTTTGAAGCTGTGACGTGACAAGACGTCTAACACTCCAAATTACGCACTTTGGCCGTCGCCACACAGGTCGTTAGTCTGACTAAAAAGCACGCCACGTCGAAGTTGATGACTCTTTCAGGTCCCCTTCCGCCCCCCCGCTCCCATCCAGCCGTCACATCAGGGCAGTGAAATATTCATGAGGTTATTTGAATGACAAAGGAATTGAAGTGGGGCAGATTCAAAGGAAGGGCTTGGCTTGTGACACACGACGGCAAATTTACGCCGCCACGCCGCTTCCTCTTCCTCGGCCCTCCTGGAGTGAAAAGTGTCGAACCAGGCGTCAAAGGGCAACTTAAACAACCCTGAAGAGTTTTAACAGGAAATTGAGAGAAGCACAAAATGCGTACGTCACAAACTTATTCCCACAGAACGGCACAAGGAATATGTAAGAAAAACAGGGTGTCGCTCCAGTCCAGCTCTAAGAGGAACATTCTGCAGTTATTCTATTATCACTGCTGTTTAGCTGGCCTGTGACATCTAGGCCAGAGGTCGTGACCTTCTGGAGGATCTGTCGTCCCTGAGAGGCGTCTAAATGAGCCTGATCCTTCTTAAAGCTTCCATATTACCTATAACACATGATGTAAAGACATGATTACTGAAGGAAAAGTATGGATGGCACCAGCAGCGATCCAAAAACCAATCATACGTCCTTCAGACTTCCTTCACGCCCCTGATTATTGAAACCGACTTATCGATAGACAAACGTTGTTCCCTCCCCATGCTCTGCTCCCAGCATTAGTTTGCTTGGTGGTGACACCTGCTGTCGAGACAGGTGTACTGCTGCAGGTCTGGGAGGCTTTGAGGAACAAACGCTTCACTGTAAAGATGTGTAACCGCTTTCTAAACCCATCTGTATCCTCACTGCAGCATCGCTATGAGTCCGCACCAACATTCAGCATCAGATTAACCTTCCTTTGCATACGACACAGGTTTGAAGTGCATTCCCCACACGGGCAGACAAGGTGTCTGACTCCAATTCCCACAAGGCCAAAAAGCTCAAGCTTATCCACGCAGATTCAGAGACGGTGACACCCCCCCCCCACTCCTATTCCTCCCAGCGACGGCACGTGGGCATTCAACGATAACAAAGAAATCCGGCTGCTCGGGCGATGCAGAAGGGAGCCTTGAGTGCAGGAGTACCCCCTACAGGACCCCCACCGTCTCCTCACCAAAGCCAGTCAGTCTCACCAAATGGTAATGTCCCAGTGTGTAGCAGACAGGGGGGTGGAGGGGGGCTAACAGGGGGTAAGGGAGCAGCAGTAGTATTATTGATGACCAAGAGAGGGAGCATATACCGAGAGCCAGGGAGGCAGGGAGGTGCTGGTGGTTTGAATTGAAGGAGAAATCCATTTTTCAGGGACTGGCTGCGTAGAGGATGAACATAAAAAAAACACACCGGGCAGCTTGAAATGTTATTTAAACATTTAACGGCGGAGACATTTTACTTGGAGCCAAATTCTCATCATTAGATTCGATTTTCAAAGCTTCTTCTCAGGGCTCTTTTTGTAGTTTCTTCACTTCCTTATCTGGCCACAGGAGGGATACACAGAGCTGATTACAGGAGTCGTGCTTCATACAGCAGAGTATAAACTGGGTTTCTATGGCTGCATCATCGCATTAATGTTTAAATTCAAGGACTTTGCTTATGATTTGCAAAGAAAATCAGTTTCAACCCCTGAATCCTCTGCAACCTTCAAAACAACACAATCTGTGGAGCAGGGCTGCGACTCAAGGAAATGTCAGAAGAAAGTGAAGAATGTCTGCAGAATGGATAAATAAAATGCTCACAGATGATATGATGGAATATTGTCTGAAACGTGACCTAAATTATTAATATATATCGACACTGCAGACCCCCCCAAAAATACAAACCCACAAATGTTGTTAAACAGCCCTGTTCATAGAAACGTTGACTGAGAAAAGAGGGTTTTCAGGGTCTTTGAGGGTCTGAAGGATGTAGTGCAGGTTTATATAATCAGGGTTAAGCTGCATTTAATCAAAGAGGCCAACCGGGAGAAAGTAAACTGACTGTAAATTAATTAATCACATATTTCCTCATTCCTAAAATTACTGATTGTGAAGTTTACTATTGTTTTTTTTAAACGTATGAAACGTATAAAGAGACAGTTATCATGAGAAAACCTGGGTGAAGAGAAAAAAGCTTTTTATCAAGTCAATTTAAAGAAATGTAACAGTTCTTCTCTTTTTCTCTATTGCACATGTTTTGTATATGAAATCCCTGAAGAAGATGCAGGAGGCATCCAAAAGGGGCAAAATGCATAGACATGACACAGAAATAAAAGATTTACATGTAAGTATGTATGTATTGGTTAGAAATGCTTGTTTTTGTATTAACTTGTGTGATTTCTCTGCTCTCCTCTCGTCCACTAGTCTGTGCAATAACAATGAGCCGAGCGCCCTGGAAGACAGGAAGAGAAATCCATACTCTTTGTCTGTTTTTCAGCTCAGGAGGAAAAAGGGAAATCGAGTCGGGGAAAACGTATACAAAGAATACAGATTTCTACCAGCTCTGATATATAATCTGCAGTTCCCCCGGTGGCAACGTTTACATACCAGAAACCACCGATGGGCCCCCGTCAACATTATTGTCACAGACAGATGAGGTGCACTAGGGGGAATATGGACTGTAACCGAGGGCATGGAGAAAGTCTGATTCCCTCCCGCCGCTGGGCCCCTCTCTCCTCTTTCTTCAGTTTATGAGCTGCACACAAAACCCAGCTCAAGCCGCTTTAAGGCCGCAGCTCGCGGAGAGCTACTCAATGGCCATCAGCGACCATCAAAGGGACTGTACAAAGGCACAGAGACCTGCACCTTCACCACGGGGGGATTAGAGAGAGAGGACGTACATTCAGGGCCGGTTTTCCAACAGTTAGGCATATGTAATGAAGAGGAACCCGCAGAGAAAGAGAGAAAAGTCTCCCGTGACGGCCGAAAATAATGGAGCATCTGCTGATATTCTGCGATCAAAGTGACTCGGTACAATATGTTATGAAGAAATAGTGAGGATGCACAAAGCAGCAGCGGTCCTGTGGATTTAGTTTTTTAGTCCAAATGTATGTTAAGCACCTAAACTAAGGAGCTGCAGATAAGGAGTTTAGCGTCGACCTTGGATTTCAGGGCTTGTTTGGGACAAAGCATCTTTATCCAGACAGAGTTTGTGGTTCGGCTCGTTGGCTGCTTCCCGTCGCCCGAAAAAAACAGGGAGGCATTGTGGGGAGCAGATGGAAAGACCGAGCAACAGTAATCAGCCGAGTTTGCCCACGAGCAATGAGCGTCACACCGGAACAGGCCCTGAAGCGTTACCTGCTTCGGGGCATTTCCTGTTTGCTGTAGCCATGACAACGGGATAATCTGCCCTGCGTCTGGAGCCAACAGCCAATCGGGTGACAGCGATGTCGACTGCAGTGGCTTCAAAACTGGAGCAGCAGCTGGCGAACCGAGTGAGGAACTACTCCAGAGCTCAAACCGTACAACTGAGAAGAAATCCTGGTTTTTGGGGACAGAAATGGCGGCGGGCGGCTGTGAGTCGGGTCAACGGAGTCCGCGATGACACAAATATACAGTGAAGAACAGTCACTCGCTGTGAATCAACAGAAACAACATGAAAAATAAAACTGGCAGGATACTTAAAATAATTCCCCCACTGCAAACTCACTCTCTCTCTCTCTCTCTCCTCCTCCTCCTCCTCCTCCTCCTCCTCCTCCTCCTCCTCCTCCCTCTTGGGCTCAGTAATAGCCCTGATCTTTCAGCACCACTCTGCCCATGCAGGATGAGAGGGGGAGCCGACAGAACGAGGGCAGGATCGGTATGTGCGGGGATCACGTTGTCGGGGAACGAATTAAATTAATGCACTTTCATGTCAAAGACTTGATCCATTCCTTCAGGGTCACGAGACGCCCATCATCCAAGCAGCAATTAGAGAAATTAATCTATAAATCCACACACACACACACAGTATAAGGTTTCTGCCTGTAATGTATTATTATTTCATTTTCATTCCAGTCACAGAGCCAAGAGTCAGATTCCCAGAATCTTTAAAGACTCATATCGGGGTTGGGCAATAAAATCAATAATCTAACATCCATCAATAGGAATTAAACAAAGGTTCAACATATCGATCTATTGCTCATGAATTGTGCACAGATGAGGAAGTATGACACATAACTGATCTGCCTCAGATTTGTCATTTTCTGCTAATAAAGACTTTAAAACCACAACCTTCAGTCAGGAGCAAATATTACTATTTAAACTTTAAAGAAAGAACAATGTAATTTATCGTGATAAATAATCTATTTCTGAAGTGGTGACTATATTTCCCAATCAAGATAGCATGTTTCATTCTAGTTCATTTTGTACAAGCTGATTTTCTGTTTAGATCGGGAGAAAGAAGCACAAATCAAGTAATATTGTCTTTTTTAAACTAACTATAGTGTAAAGAATTAAACTAAACTAAAGATTATCTAAACATCTGTACATATAAAACCAGGGACATAACTGTTAACTACAGAAACAATGTGCTGTAGTTTAAATGGCTGAACTGAGAGGCTTTATCTATTCATTTTATGCATTGCTGTTAATTACATGATAATTCAAACATTGCACTTTTAAGCGTCTTCAGTTTTAATGACTCCCTCTGGAAGGATCATTACTGCATTCAGGTCTAAGTTGTATTTCTACCGAGGTAAATCTTTTGTGGCAGATTTTATTTGTGGTGTTTTCCAGACGAGGCGAGTTCTCCACTTGCAGTAATATTATAATTAAGAGGTTATATTCTCATATGCCCAGTGTTTCACCATATATATCTTTGGACATATATCCTAAGTCGACATAAACTGGATGTTTGTATGTACATGACACTAGTACTAGATAGTAAAGAACTAGACAGAATATGAAAATGTAATATTTTCCAGGTTCTGCACAAAAAATGTAAATAAAAACCCAATGACTGTATATGGTAATATGGACAATATCAAACCAAGTGAAATTCGCTTTCAGTTTCACCAACAACCAAACAAATATTCATATTCCTCAATCGCAGAGTCGTGAACTGTTTGAATACTAATAACTTAGAATTTCTGACTGTGGACATACTGATTTTGTAAGAAGCAGGAGACACATGCTACAGTGGGAATGATTAACTGATTAATCAACAGACAATTAATCAACGACCAGTTGCGACGACAGGATTCATTGAAAAAACAATCAGTGAATTAGCTGAGCATGAAAATAACTGTCACCAGTTTCCCTACTCTAAAAATAATTTGAATAATCTGAATAATTTAAAGCTTTTACAACTAAAAGGAGAGATGCAGTGTCTGTTATTTGAAATGTGTGCAGCCCACATGAGAGTATGGTGCAGTATCGAGCGCTAACATGTAAATGGGTCAACCAGCCGCTCAGTGAACTGTAGCACCATTAGGACCCAGAGAGTTTGTCCACAACTAACTCTACATTTTAAATGTGAGTAATATGCAACTGGAATAAAAACACAGATCATGTACTAGGTAAGGCAGCGGTGATTACAAATAAACCAGTTGTTATGTGTTGGAGGGAAGAGAGGCCGTCATGTGTTATTAGGTTACAAAGAGCTCGGCTTATAAACATAAAAATATATAATCTCACAGTGGGAATGACACAGTGTTTGGATCAGAGGGCTGCATGATGAAGTGTTCAGTACTAGGATTGTAAATGTACTATATCTACTGTATGTGTGAAATACTGTAGTTTATCACTGCATCGTTTGCCCGTTGAGTCCAGAGGATTAATCGATGGGCCGATATCTAAATCGATGGGAGCTTTTCACCGACATTTTATGTATCTGTGGGTTCTCATGTTTGTTGACATGAAAATATTTATTAACATTGCAGGAAAATGCTTTGACTGTTGGAAATGACGTAGTTTGTCCATCGCAGTTTCAGCTTTTTATCACTATTGTTTACAGTGATCAATACAATATTCACAAAGATGTTTACAATGCAGAAAATATGTGTATTTATGTTTACATTTAGCATAAAAAAGTTTATTTTCCTGATTCAATTCCTACACATTTGGTTGTATTTGTGTTTTCTTTTCATTTACAGTTATTTATGATAAGGTTTATTGTTAAACTGTAGAATATCAATTACATCTTTGTCATAAGCATTTGATAATGACATCTTAGTAATAACTGCCATCTTTTGAAACATATATTTATATTGGCCAATATATTGGAATTGTTTTACTTCCTAATATTGGTATCGGCATCGACCCCCAGAAATCTACAGTCAGATTCTATTGTTTGTAGAGCATTATTACAGATATGGTCAAGACAATAATGGCTCGGAAAATGACAGAATTGTTATTTCAGTTGCAACTGAAGATTATTTACATTAACGATTATTTCGCTCAGTTATTCGATTATGTGTTTGTTATGGAAAAGGTCAGAAAACGTAGAAATACGTCTTCAGATGTTCTGCTTTGTCTGAGAATAAACTAAATTATATACAATTCAATATCATATAAAATAAATCTTCACCTTGAATCCAGCATTTTAGCTTGAGAACCGATCGAAACAATGATTTAATTATCAAAATACTCTTGTCTGCAGGCTACTGAGGGAACGGACTGAAAGTCTGTACACTAATATTTCATGTAATCAATAGTTTTCATAAAGTTTCCTGTCGGCTCATTTGTTTGCAGAGTAACAAAAAGCCATTGAGTCTGCACATTCCTCACCGGCAAAAAAAAGGAAGTGCTCCATTGTCCGTTTATCCAGCAAACAACACAAAACACAAAGCCAGGGAACATTTAATTGGGTGACCTGCTATTTAGGAAACAAAGCCAAATGCGTATAGCGTCCAGATTCTGTCTGATCAATCCCACTGCTCGTAAAAAAAATTCTGTTGACAAATTTATGAGAGACACTGCAGCCGTACACTCCAAAGCCACTTCCACAGTGGAACATTGATCGACCTTGATGAGCCTCCCAAACTACATTTTAAACATGACTGAATAATGTGTGTGTGTGAAGGAGGGGTGGGGGGTAATCCAGTGTGGCTCTCCTTAAAAAGCCAGGTCAAGCATTCAGAGGACTGTAAAAGGAGCTGATCCTCTGATCCTCTATCAGACCTCAGGAGCTGTGACAGCACCTTGCATACTAATGGCTCTGTTCTACTTTTGTGCCGGCAGCTGGGTCAGGGAAGACTGGAGTTTAAAAATTAGCTCTTTTTGTCCTAGTTCTCCACAGAGAGAGCGAGCCGACAAGATTCAGCCACTTCTACAGCAAACATAGGGAGGAAAATCACCAAAATAGCAGAACTATACAGCCTGTAATGCAAAGAAAAAGTGAACAGAGAGGAAAAGACATGAAAAAGGTGGAACAATCTTGCACATTTGCATGAAAATGTGATATATAATCTATCTGAAAAACGTTTTTGCACACAAAAACACTGCTGAGAGATGAGATCCATGGAAAACCAACACACAATCAGCCATTTTCTGCTTATGCAACAATCTTTGTTGACTAATTGCACCCAAACGTCTGTGCCTGCGTTTCTTATTCACACACGGAATCAAACCCAGGAGCACGATGGTGCTCTTTGACAATCAGCAAGCGGATGAGTCACCAGGTCCTCCATGCATTACTCAACAGTCCTGTACATTAACCCAGAGGTTTTAAGGTGCGTCCATTGATTCACAACGTCAGCTCAAACACAGAATAACACACAAGAAAAACAATCCACCTTAAGCTGCCAGTGGCCTTTGAGAGGCACAATGCATGTTCTACCTTGCTCAGGTTGAGGAGTAAATATCTTTCATTCGTCTTTCATTCTTCTGACAGATTCTCTGAGATGCATCTGCACAGAAACTTAAATCTACGGTGGAAGAGAGAGCTCAACGCACTGCAAATGAAGAAAACACATGCAACTAGAAAAAACACGATCAAATCATCAATTTGACGACACATGCGCTGCAAAAACTCACAACACATGCAAATACAGCAACGACATGTTTCCAGGGGACCCAAAAAAGTGATGACATAAAATCTGCTACTCATCAGTGGTGAGGGAACTTCACAAAACATCGAACCACAGACAGACGCATCACTTTTTTGCAGCGCACGTGTCGTCACATCGATGAAGTTGTTGTCTTAATTTGTTCGTGTTCTTTCTATTCTCGGCCACCTTATAAACAGACCCTGTTCACCACGGACAGGTTGTTCTGTATCAATGTTTTTAATAGTCCAGATTATTAAAGGACTTGTGTCCATTCACCGACATCACTCAGTGCCATGCTAGTTGCAATCTAATGCATCCGTGGTATCGTCCAATACCACTCATCTCTCTGTGAGGATGACTGTGGTGTAGTTTTCTTAGCGTGTTGAAACTATTCATGAAGTCAAGACGAACGTTCACTTATAGTCGACTTAAATGTTACATAACCTTCGAAACAAGCCACAACTTAACTTACGAGCTGACGTCATAGTTGTGTTCTGGTACGAAAATGAAAATGGTTTCAAAAGAACCACATATGCCCGAATAAAACTCTGTATCATGTACTTTTCATTTTGGGAAACACTGTTTTATAGCTAAGCTACTGCTTCCGTGCTTATTTGAGACCATTGCACAGCTATTAAATCATTAGCTTAGCGATGCATGAGACTGAAACAGGGGGAAAAGCTAGCCTACGCGCCTGCTAGCTGTAGCTACATTTTTTAGCATGAGGTCGACAACTAGCGGTTTCTTGAAGCTAGCAGCCAGTTAGTTGGGTTTAGCTGAAAGAATCTGGGGGAGCTAGCATGGCAGGTAGCAGTTAGCAAGAAAGAGTCCAAAACATAACACCTTACAGACGTAACGTGCTTTTATACCAGTGTTTGTATTTATGAAACAAATGAGATCTAAATCTAAATCTCACTAATAAGTTTATACATTTTTGCCATCCATCGCTTCTAGTCTTAATGCCAATGTAGCAATATGGCTAGGTAGGATGTTGTTTTGCTCACGATGGCTTCCTGCCTAACGTTAACAGTGAGAGTAACGTTCGTGAAGATGGACAGGGCTAACGTTATATTGAAATAAACCGGTGTTAGCACTGACTGTCTGTGTATTTATCATTAGATCAATGTGTCCCGTCTGTCCTGCAGTTGTGTCTCCATTATCTATTATTATCCATTAGCTGATATCGTTTGTCACTGTAATAACTGATGACAACTCCCAGGGGAAGGTTTTTAAGCCCTCTCCCAGTGAAGGGCCCTTCATATCAAGGGGTTAGGGCCAAGGGAGAGGGGCCCTAAAGTATGTGGGCTAGCTATGCCTTGCTTTTTGTCTCCATGCTAAGCTACGCTACCTGGCTGCTGGGCGAGCTTCATATTTAGCATACAGACATTAAGGTGGCATCCTCGCAGGAAGGAGAAACAAAGTCAATTCCCCCAAAATGTCTATAGTAGTATTTCTATACCACTATAGAGTCTGTGGCCTTTGTCTTTATCTCCACAAACAGTGGAGACGTAGCTGCAGAGAACGTGCCGGCTACAGCTGGAATCTAAAAAATTAGATTTTCCTCTGGAATCAGCAGAAGTGGATCTGGTTACAACTGTGCACCCTGAATCCCCCTCCTCTTCCTCTTCCTCCTGCTGCTGCTGCTGCTGCTGCTGCTGTGTGTGCACCCACTGAACACACAGCCACACTGAAACTTTTCCTGCAAGATCCAAAACACACTCCACACTTGGACACTCCACCATTATTATTATTATTATTGTTACCAGTGTGTGCATGTGTGTGTGTGTGTGTGTGTGTGTGTGTGGAGGCGTGCATGAGGAGGAAGAGGAGGAAGAAGAAGAAGAGGAAGCAGCACACACAGAGAGAGAGACAGAGGATGGATCCATGGATCACTGCTGCTCCTCAAGTGTCTGCTTCCCACACCAGTCAAGGTTAACAAGCCGGAGCTGCTGGTGTCTGCGTCGGCTGGAGGAAAAAACTGGGGAGGGGTGAGGAGGTGGAGGTGGCGGGGGTGAGGCGGTGCAAACTACCCGGTGTGATGATGATGCAGACGCGGGCTGCACAGCCACTGTGGCCCCCTGAAAACACCCCCCACCCCCTCCAACCCCCTTTCTCCAACCACATCCCCACTCAATGCAGACAATTCAACACGAGGACGGGGGGGGGGGAATTAATCCTGCAGCTTTTTTTTTTTTTTTTTCACATGCACAATAAATTGCAGCTACATGAGAATAATATATATATATATAAAAATAAAAAAAAACAACTCCCACTAATCCGGCCTGCAGCATAAAGAAAACACACACACACACATAGGAGTTCAATGGTGGATCAGCGTGCAGCAGGAGCATCCGTACCTTTCTCTCCATCACTATGCGCGGTTTTTTGGGGAAGGGGTCGCCACTCAACAACAGCAACTGTCGGATGTGTCTGTGCGGAGGTGTCCGGGTCCGGGCTCGGAGCTTCTCTTCCTCAACTTCCTCACGGCTCCTTCTTCTTCCTCCTCCTCTTCCTCCTCTTCTTCCTCAGGCAGCAGCGGCTCTTCCTCTCTATCTCTCTCTCTCTCTGTCTCTCTCTCTCTCCCTCCTCCGATCACTTCTCCATTACTGGACAGCGAGGCGTCTGATGAGCGCTGCTGGCCTGTGGGACGCCGAGCCGGGGATGGAGCCAGAGCCCGGATTGGTGAAGCCTCGTTCGGGGGAAGGGAGCAGGGGCGCAGGCGCAGGTTCCTCCGCCGGGGAGTCGATAAAATGAAAAAACCCAACCAGCGGCAGGGAGCGTCAGCAAATTGTACTCGGGGTTTTTATTTTAGAGGGAGGGAGGCACTGTTGTAAAAAATATATTTTTTTAAATGTTGAATACAGGCTGTTTAGAAAAGCTTGTGCAGCAAATAGCTTTTTATTTATTGGGTGTTATGCTTTAATGATGCACTAAATCTGCTCCCTAACTAAGAAAAAACATGCACTTTACTATAAGGCACCATCTAAGTTATAACTGTTAATCATTTCATTATGGATTTGCCAATTATTTGTAGAGAAGTTATAATTTAAATATAATCCACTGACTGGTTTGGGCCTTATGTTGTCCACCTACCTTCTGTTCTGGAAAAGCATCTGCAAATGATCAGGGTCGATGTCCCTTGATAAAGATGTTATCAATAAACATTTATAATAATATAATATTAGTGTATTAGATAGACAGATGTAAATGGATGGATGGATAGAACAGATACAATGAAAGAAAGAATGATAAAAGATAGATAGATGGACATAGTTCGTTCAGTTTGACTCATATTTTCTTTGTTCATCTTCAACTAACAATTTTCTTCATTACCAATTTGGTAAACATGAGTAGTCTATGAAATGTGTAAAACTGAGTCATAAGACCTGTTAAAAGTCCCTAAAGCCCATTTTACAGTTACAGTTACAGTCAGTTTGGCATTTTAAATATTACTTAAACAAGTTGATCCACAGGTGACAAAAACACTTAGCCTTCATTGCTAAGTACGACAGACTTCAGGAAATGTAAACACGCCACAATTTTATTCAGTGATGCATAAAAACAGCATAAAAGTAAAAGGATGGAGGAACAGACTACTTGCTGCTGTTGGCGTCTTTTGAAATGTTTTGGTTGTCAAGAACTGTAGCTAATGATTTAATAAAAAGAAAAATATAAGTGGAAACACTTGAGTAAAATATGCAGCAGTTTAGTGACTGAAATGGTTTGAAAGCAAGAGAAAATCTCATCCTTCCTTTAACCACGACATGAATCCTCATCAGGTGAACAAGTGTGTGACCTCTAAACACTTTAAGGCTTGAGTAAAGAGTTCTTCAGAAAAACGCAGCCCCACATCTGGGTCATAGCTTTGTTTGGAACAAAGCTTTCTCTCCGCAGTGCAGCCCACTCCTACCTACCCACCAACTCAATCAGCAGAGGCTCACTACTGAAGCTTTGGCTCGATACCAGCGAAGAAAACAAAAGGGTACCCGGCAGCTGAAACGCTGCTTGGCACACTGGTGGAGAATCTCAAACAAGATCACAATCTGACAAACAATCTGCTGCTGAGATATGAGGTATTTTGATAAGAAGTGTTTGGACTGATGTCAACAGTTGTTTCCTTTACATGGGGAATAATTTGCTTTTTATTAAATTGTCTTCGATGAGGGAGTGGCCACAGATGAGACAAGGAAAAGAAAACACTCTGGAGCTTTTCAAAATGTTTCACCTTCAGAATCTGAGCAAGTTCAGATCCACTTTAATATCTTAATTCATGAGATGACTTCGCTCAGCACTCCTTCTATTCCTCCTCCGAGATTCGGGGAGGTAATCACATCTGAGAGATTTTATTAAAATGATATTTTATTAGATTTGAAGCTAGAGGGATTCTTATTGATCCTTGATGAACACAACGGTAAAAGCTTTGGCAGATGTAAAGTGATGTTTCTGAGCAAATCCTGAGGTTTGTTCTGGGCTCATCTTAGTCCTGGACGTCAAAATAATCTATCACAGGCTCTTCTTTAACCATCTTGGACCAGGAAGCTCCGCTGGTGACCCTGGAGGAGAAGAAATGAGAAGAAATTAATTTTGAAAGAGGCAGGGAAATCCAGATAAAGTTAAAATGACTGAGGAGGTACAGTATGAGTTAAGTGTGATTCTTAAAGCAACACTAAGCAGCTTTTTTTTACCATAAAACAGCAGCGTCAAAATTAATTTAATGGTTCAGTGACTTGGAATATGGAGAATATTTCCTCTTTCATTCCCTCTCCTCACCCTGAACGTCTGTTCTCAGTGTAACTTTGGTGAGTGGCTACGATCTCCTGTGAGAAGTTTGGAACTGCCGGATAGTCGCAGAATCAAGTCCAGCAGGTTTAAGAGTAATGCTGGTCTGTAGATCCGTTAAAAAGACTTAGAAGTCAGTAAAAACCAGCGTTTATCTCTAATATTCTGTGAGGAAACGTTAAATATGAAGAATTCTACACAGGGTTTGGTGGATTTGTCACAGCGGCAGCTCATTTGTTAAAAGGAAGCCAGGGATAAGGAGGAATCAGGGAAGAAGACTCACTTGCTGCTGTGCTGTTTGATATGAGCGATGGGAGGAGGGGCTCTCCCAGCCGTCTCTCTGTCTATCAGTGACGTCAGGGTTGAATTTGGACACGTCGACTTCCCCCTGAACATTATCAAGACACACAGACATCCTCAAATCCACAATCTACACTTCATTTTCATTAGCGTGGCTCTTTGTGTATTTTGGAACCGAGTTCGTACTTTTGGGCTGTGATGACCACGTTGCGTTTGGGCTCGCTGTCGTAGCTCACGCTCTCCACGCCGTAGACCTCGGCGAGCTCGTGGATGATCTTCCGATGCTCTCTGTTCATGGGCGGGAAACAGTGGCTCCTCTTTGGCTGTTTTCCCTGCAGACATCAGTAATGCATGTCCATTAGGGATTTCTACTGAGAGGCATCGCTGACCTGCTTCACTCTGTCCTCGATACGACTTTTACTTTTGGAGTTAGTGTTCATTTATATACATTTATGCAGTTTTAATGGCAAAGAATTCTCTCTAATGGTTAACTTAGATGTCATGTTAAAATATGCTGATAGAAAATCCACATTTCTGACTTTTCTAATCACTGAACTACATCTGGAATTTATTCTGTGGGTCACACGAGAGGAAAGCAGAAAAACGTTTCTACTGCACAATATCAGATTTATTTAAGCAGGCTTTCTTCCAACTGTTCTTTTCTGGTGAATTTAATTATAATGTTTCAGTTTCAACCTCTTGAAAGTATTCAAAGGATTACATAAATCTGATGGTCAATAGTCACGTTGTCATGCAACCAGTGAAGCCAGGTGGAAAGTAGTTTGTTTTAAGGGTTCACATGTCAGAAAGGCGGGGTTCCATTGATCTAATCAGTCAGATCATAGAGGTGCAAAGAGAAAAGATGGCTTCTCAGTGATTTAGGTTAACTCTAACCCTGTGTACAGATCCAGGTCCACAAAGAAACAATTTTCCTAGTTTCTTTTGGAGGAACCTGCTCACAGCCCTGACCTCAATCCCATCCAACACCTTTGGGATTGAGTGGAAGTGCATGCAGACATCGTCCCCCATCACCCAACATCAGTGTTCGACCTCACTAATGCTCTTGTGAATGAACGAGAGCAAATCCCTGCAGCCGTGATCCAAAATCTGTGGACGCTTGTGGAGTGATTTCAGCGTCCACATACTTTTGGGTTTGTAGTGTATGTGTGGCCTATTTTCTGTTAGCAGGGTCACTGAGCGTGTTTGACAGGACTTTATATAACAGCATACTCACAAAGGAAAAAGGTGGAAAACAAATGCTGGCATGAAAGTGGTCAACCTTCTTTGCCAGAAGATTGTTAGAAAGCGTTCCAGCTAACTTTCGATGGACGAGATTTAATAATCTTGTTTTTTAGGAACGTACAAATCCACACAATACGACCGAAGGTGGAGAATGAAGTCAGTAATGAAACAAATGTGTTTGCAGCTAATTTAAGACGTGAGAAAAGAACATAAAAACCTTTTAGAAGCCGACTCCACAGCCGTTAATATTTCCACTCGTGATTTGTTGAGTAAAAGACATTCAGGAGGTGATAAACAATATTTTATATTTGGCAAGAAATGAAAGAAACAGCGACCTTGGCCGCCTCATCCCTAATTCTCTATATGCACCAAACAAAGCAGAATAAAAAATAAAAAAAAGTCATGTATTTTTCCAGCTGCCCCATGAGGTACCTACTAATTTAGCCCTGGCTTAGAAACAGTTACACGAGAGGCTTGGTTGTACTGGGAGGAATCTGCAAGCTGCCGCAGCTGGTTCCATGTTGGAGGTCCACTGGAGGATTGACCAAGCTCAGAAATAACTGAATATACGACAACTGGGTCAGTGTGCATGCATTAATGTCACACCCAGCCTAGTTTTGAAGCTGTATTTTATATTATTTGAAAGGTAGTTTTCTTCCCAACCAAAAGTAAGATCATGAATAGATCCATGAAACATGTAAGATGCTGTGATCTCCAGTAAAAAGGACGAACGTGATTATATTAAAGAAAGGAAATAGAGGGTTCAGCATCTTTCATGAAGAATCTTGTTGTGTTAGAAGCTCAGTTTGCATCAAAGGTTTTCCTTGAACTGAGCCTTGATTTCGACATGAAACAACCACTTACTAAGGATTAACTTGAGTGCAAGCTCAGGAGTTTAATCAATTTTTCCTCCAGTAACTGTTGCCCAAGTGCAGTGGGCTACAAACACAACCACTAGAGGGAGCATCGCATCCAAACAGCGGTCATCCAGCCTGTAAAATCCACCATTTTGGCAAAAGGATTCCCTGACTCACCTTATTAACCAGCTCCACGAGATTCTTGATCTCCTCTTCTACGTCGGTGACAAATCTCAGATCTTTCCTGGAAAAAGGAAAAGGACAAAAAAAGAGACCCGAGGAAATTAGGTTAAACATTTATTGTCTGTGAAGCTACATAATAATTTAATAATAACAACCAATAAGGACAAATGGTTTCCATGAAAAGTGTCAGACCTGGCGTCGTCTTTGAGGCTGTCGCTGTATATGGAGGGGGAGCGGACGTTGAAGGGGTCAGAGGACGAGTCTATCTGTAACGCCTCGGCCAGGCGCCGGTTTCTTTCTAAGGTAGCACACTCCAGGTCACATTCAAGCCTGAGGAAAAGAAAGAGACACTCAAGGTTTCTGTCGTAACATTAATACTGCATGGGAGT
The DNA here is from genome assembly GCF_009819705.1 of Hippoglossus hippoglossus. NCBI lineage: Eukaryota > Metazoa > Chordata > Actinopteri > Pleuronectiformes > Pleuronectidae > Hippoglossus > Hippoglossus hippoglossus. Next base: position 15,419,657 of record NC_047170.1, on the reverse strand, counting down.
GTCATCCATTATTTTTCCTCCGTTTTTCTACCTGGTTTGTTTCAGCTCCTTCTTGGTGAGGAGCGGGCCGATGTCCATGGATTCGCCGAGCTGCATGTCAGACAGTTTACTGGCCATGGAGATGGCCGTGTACCTGAAGTTCATAAATATGATGTTTCAACCACTTCATACTCAGAAGTCTAATGGCGTTATAGCGGTAGAGGCACTGGAAGAGAGAAACTGACCTCTGATAGGAACTGGTTGCTTCTTGGCAGATGACTGTTTCCTTTCTTCGGCCGCAATCACACTGTAGAGGGACCTGTGGAAAGGAGGGAGAGTTAGACTCGACTAGAAGTGTAAAGAAAACACGAGGGATTGTGGAAGCAGACAAACGCTCTTTGGTTTGTGAGCTGCCATTTTGTATCCTCGAGTCTGACCAAGATGGATGGTACTAGCAGTCAATCACAGAGAACCCACACCCCAATGCATACAGTGTTTTATCGACTATTTGATGCTAAATGGTATTATCGTTTACAAAATAAACATCAGGCTGTATTGTAGCAGACTTGAAACTAACGATCGAGATCATACACTCATTAAGAAAATGTTTACTGACGTTATAAATCAAGTCATTTTCTCATCGACTTCTATAGAAACTGACTTCTTTTTGCAACCAATGGCAACCCTCTGCTGGTCATTTGAGAGAATGTAGGTTTCAGGCACTGCTTCCTTTTCTGGACCTGGAGTCTACATCAATGTTTATATACCGTCTATACTTGTAGTCACAGCGAGACTGTTAACTTCAGTCATTAAGGAAATGCAACACATTCACAAAACTGAGTTTTTTCACTGAAAACACTTTAGTCAGGGTCATTAGTTATTTAGTGAGGAGAAACGTTTGATGGTGGGAACATAAGCTCCGACTCTCTGTGAATACAGATGTAGCCGAGACCATCTGCTTAAACTTTGTCACCCATTTCTCAGCCACCAGAAGTCCAGCTGTTCTCAGTCACAGTGTTTTGTACCTTGGCAGTGCAGGTGCTGCGTGGGCAGCTGCTGCCTTTATGACAGGGAACAGCACACGGGTGGCCACAGTCTGGACGAGGCAGCGTGCAGGGCTGCTGGCAGCTGCCTTCTGCCAAGCAGTCGCCCCGGTGGCAAATCCGTCTGCAGCGGTGCATTTCACACGGCAGCGCTTTGTTACATGTCAGGCCGCAAGAAATTTCTTGAAGATGACATGGGATGTTGCTGCGTTGCTGTAAGTAAAAGAAAAAGAGCATAACTTCACTTTACTCTCAAGAATAATGACAGAATATGAGTTATACACACGAGCTCTGGGGAAGTTACCTCATGCTTCCCCATGCACCATTTCTGAGTGAGGTACGTGCAAGGTGGACACTTCTCTTCACTGTGGCAGTTGTGAAACACTAAACGAGAGGAAAACGTTAAGGACATATTCTTGGTTTAAACACGTGTGAACGCTTATTGTTATATTCTACCTGGGTGATCACACTCGTGTCTCCTTGTGCACAGACTCTTGCACTCGGGTGGTTTGGTGCCACAGGAGATGGGTGGGTACAACACAGAGAGCCCGCAGTGACACGTCAGCTCATCAAAACCTGCAAACGGAAGGAATCACGACACACTTGAGCTGCTACTTAAATGCCAACTATAATAATACAGATGGAACCAAACTAAAACAAAAGATGATGTAAAAACCTTAATTTAGTATTTTGGAATGACAGAATAACTATGTGGTCTGACTGAGACTTGGCTCCTAAACACTGTCGGACCACAGAAAATGACTCACTGGACTGCCAGCAGGGTTCACAGTTGCCACGGTGACAAGGATCCTGGCAGCGGTGGAGGCCACAGTTGAGCTTGTAGCCGCAGATCAGGAGACACTTGTGCTCCGCAGTCTGAATGGACACGGACAGAAACCAGTAACACAACCTCATATGGTCAGTTTGCACAGATTGTGAGGCCTTGAATACACAACACAGGAAACGCTCATCACTGTTATTAGATGTAAACTGAACTGTATTTTAAGTGCCACCTCCAGATGGTGCAAAGAGGAAACGGGAACAGGCTATCGTCTGGCTCCTAGTTTATTGAACAGATGCAACAGACAACACAACAACTGTTGGGCCACAGTAAAGCTGTACAGCTAATTTTCATCTGTTGTCCCTGAGCAGGAAAAATAAAGACAATATGGAATCGTCATATAAAAACCTCAGGTATTCAAAGTAGCTCAACAAGCCACGTTTGCTCTTCATTCTTGAGGTCTGATTGATTTGTGAACAAACAGGACACAGACTCAGATTCAGCGAACACTCACCACACAACACAGCTCCCCACACTTGTGTCGGCCACAGGAGCGTTTCTTGTTGCAGCGCCTCTCGCAGGTGAAGACGAGCTCCTCTGGAACACAAAGCATCACAGTGTCAGGTACGGCTGAGGGGATCTTTTATTGATTTCATTTAATCTGAATTAGTGTAAATCTCACCCTCTTTCTGGATTGTCACACATGGGACTTCCTGAAAAACAAAGATTTTGAATTGTAGTGCTTTTCAATCCCAACCTTGGATAATATCACTACTAACTCTCATTAAATCATCTCAAAATGTTCTAATTCCCAGAAAACATAACTGGGATCTGAGTCTTTTTAGCCACACAGCCTCTAGTGTGTAGATAAATATCTTGTAAAAATGTTTAGGAGTAATGGAAAAAAAACCTGGCTCTATTTTCCCAGCTGAATTCCTTCCACAGTTGGCTGCCAGTTGTTTGTTATAAGAAGACAACTTTCCAATCTTTGGTAACACACATTAAACAAATCAAGTGACAGTGACAAACACGTGTCCCGCTGGTGCTTCAGCCCACCTTGGTCTTGGAGCCACATCTGCATCTGATAGTAGAGGTCAGCGAGCAGGGTCCACAGCTGCCCTCGTGGCACAGCTTCTCACACAGATGGATGGTGTCTGAAATAACACACGTTTTGTTAACTCCTAACAAACTGTGTCAGCTCAAGGTAATACACTTCCTGTTAATAGATTTAAAACAACAGAGCAGGAGTTCAAATCTGTTTCAGAATTAAAACACGAGCCAAACGGAAAAATAAAGAGATGTTACACACATGTTTTCAGGTCTCTCATGAGGCTAACAGAAATTCCCATCCTTAACCACTATTTGAGTTTCAGTAGTTCCTGGAAATGAGTGTGTCCATGCGACGGAACAACAAAGAACTTATTTCTAGTTGAAACCCTCTAGTCTGACTCACCACTCGAGCCACAGGCCAGAGGTTGGTTGCACGTCTTTCCACAGGAAGGGACGGGGTCGGAGCAGCTTTGTCGTTCTGAGTAGCCCAGCTCCAGGAGTTTGGACAGCAGCGTCTGGCTACAGGGACAAGTCTTCACCAGGGTCGGGGAGCGCGGGCACTGCTGGCATGGGCCGCGGTGGCACACCTGCTGACAACTGTGGGCCTCACAGTCCAACATCCTGCAAAGAGAGAGACGTGGAACTGTCAGAGTGAAATAAGAGCTTCAGTATGGATGGATGAGGGACATTTTCAGTGCTGCGCCGTCATACTTACTTTCCACATAATTTTTGACAGGAGAAATGTCCTGAACCGTTAAATCCGTTTCTATCTGTCCCACACGAGACTGTGCGAGTTGTGACTCCGCAGTAACAAACTACAGAAAATAAAACCAGGAGAAAATCTGTTAAATTTAGGCCAGAATTTTAGTTATTTATTCTCATAATTACAAAAAGCTACAATGAGACAAAGGAGAATGTGTTTTATCCGTCACAGTGTTTCTGTTGGGGTGACACTTACCCTGCTGAACCTGCAGCTGGCAGGGCTGACACGCTCCGCTGTGACACACCTGTGAGCAGGTATGTTGTGCACAGTTGAGTAAAGAACTGCACACGTCGGCACACTGGAGCACGGTGGCCTGGCCGCAGCGCATCGGTTGACTAGAAAGAGATCAAGCAATAACAAGATGTCAACACTCAAAGCAACAGGGAAATATTACCAAACTGTGAAGAGGATGACAATAAAAACAGAAGGTGACATACCTGGTCTTCCCACAGACGCAGGATTTGGTTATGAAGGCAGGACATTGTGGACAAGGCCCAGGGTGACATAAGCTGACAACAACAAAGTATTAAGACAAATTATTATCTCTTTTAAACTTATGTATGTAGAGAAGTTTGTAGGATATAATGGCGATGCTACTGACTGCAAACAAGTGAATAATAATAATAATACAGTAATAATAATTATTATATATATTACATTTCTTCTTTCTCAAGACTCACATGTTACAGGGGTGGTTACAGTCCAATCCACTTCTCTTCTTTCCACACAGGTCGCCACAGCTGTGAGGAATCTCAGTGCGCTGCCACTCCGGGTTTGTCATTTTACCTGTCAATCAAATGAATACAAAAGAAATGAGGATGTTGTGAGGATATAAGAATCTCACAGGAAATAGTTTTACTGAAACTGACTGATTTAAGTTGAATTTAATTACACGAGTGCGGCCATCACTCACCACAGAAGCAGGTGTAGAACGTCGGGTTTTTCAGTGAAACGTTCTGACACGCTGGACAACGCCAACCTTCTTCTGAATCTGAAAAACAGCATCATCTCGAAACAATAAGACACATTTCTAAGTAGCATAACATGTAAAGTAATGTCATGCAACACAAAACACTGATGAAACAGCGGGAATACCAAAGCAGTGTTTTGTTAACAGGGCCACAATAAGCTCCCCCTGGAAAGCAGACACCCGACACAGCATTATGACAGGGTGTTATGTTACAGGGACCTATTGTATGTTCTAAGCTACTGTGCAGTCCTCGCCGAGCACAGTCCTGGTCAGCGTAGCATAAAGAGTTCAGAGAGTCCAGAGCAAACACCCAGATGTTATTTAAAGGTCATACCGTCTGCCTGAGAGGCCGGAGATCGAGCCCATTTCTTGATGCAGTTCAGGTGGAAGACGTGGAAGCAGCTCTGGCAGCTCCACACCGGGGCCATGAGTCGGATGATATCGCAGCACACCATGCACTCATACTTCTCTTCGGAGAGCTGTTCAATCAGACACCCTGTGGGGGGGGGGGAGATCAGAGGCTCAGAAGACAGCAGAAAATAACCTGCAATTAACTTCTTTAACCAAAAAACAGACCTTTTGCAGCTTCATCAGAGAAAATTCATGTTCTAATAAAGTCTGTTCACGCCCAGCGACTTAAAAAAATAGGACGATGTGTATAGAATGATATACATGTCACCTACAAATTTAAATAATAACAAACCTACATGTTTACTTGATTAAAGATGAGCTGGAAGAAGCTCACTGCTGAAAAGAGACTGTCAACTAGTGTTGAAGCTATTTCATAGGAAAATGAAGGGGAGGAGATCATGGCGTGACGTATAAATCATTTAAATAAATCTAATTTTGAATGAGCATTAGGTTAAGTAGACACAAACACCTGTTTAAAGATGATATATTATGACTGGAAGGGCAGTCGGGAGAGAGAGCATATACCTCCGCCGAGGCTAATACCCTATCTCACAATGTTAAAGAAAGTGAAAAATCTATTTTCATGATCTGTCCCCTTAATCAAATTGTCTCTAAAAGTTAATGGGTTCTTCCTCTGCCCATTTCCCTCCTTTCCACTAAGTTTCATTAAAATCTATTCAGGTGGTCATCCTGCTAACAGATGATATAATCTCTTTGGCAAAGGTAAAGATTTTTAAGGTTACCATGACATCCTGTACTGATAATGGTGATACAAAGGTCAGGGCAGTTTTTTTGTTTAGTTTAATTCTAACCTGTCTGTGTCTCATTGCTCTGTGGCATCTTGTCCCACTTCCTCAGATCAGGTCTGTGGTTTTGAGGCTGTGTCCGTCTCCCTCCTCGGGCCTGGAGGGGGGTGTGTCTCCCCGAACCTCCTCCAGCTTTACTAGTTGGATTCTGAGATGATCGGCTACGGTCCGAGGTATCTCGACCAGCGGCTCCCCCCTCTGAGCCCACCTCCTCTTGAGACGCTGGTTTAGGCGGTTTGATCGGTCCTTGTCGTCTCTTTGTCTCAGTGTCTTTCCTCTGATGATCATCAAGCTGAAAGTCTGGACCTGCTCTGTTCCTCTGAGTTCTCTCTCTTATTTCTGACGGCTGTTTCTTTGCTTTGGTGTCATCTGACCTCTGAGGCTCTCCTGAGGTGTTGTTCTCCTTCACGTGGGTTCCCCTCTTGTTTTGTTCTACTCTCCTCTGCTCCTGGACAAACTTCCTGGGTTTTTTCGCCCACGTGTCCTGGTCTTCACTGGCGTGTTCTGAATGTCGGCTCACATCTTCTCTTCGCCAGTTCGTCCTATCGGGTCTATCCATGGGATGTGCACCTGCGTGGTAGCCACCTGCACCTCTGTTGCTGCCACTGTGGGAGGAATAGTCACCTCCAGGTCTTTGCCAGCCGGAGCCGGAGTTTCCATTTTCGTCTCTATTCCCGTCTCTCCTCCCTCTCCCTCTGCCTCGTCTCCTGGCTCCCTCCTCTCTCTCGTAGGGAGGATGCTGATGCTCTTCATGATTTGAATTATTAGAACTAGACGGGGGGTTAAAGCACTGCTGCAAGTGTCCCAATTGTTGAGAAGGATCATAACTGTTGCCGCTCAGGTTTCTGTCATTGTTGTATCTGGGTCGACCTCGTCTGGATTTGTGCTGATGAGGCTTTTCGTGTGACGTCCCATTTGGATTGAAGTCAGGTGGGTCTACAGGGAGAAGAAGAGACGTTGATGTTAAAAACCTGAAGGTGTTTGTGCATCAATCACAACCTAATACAGTCACAGCAACTGTACAGTAATTAACAGAAGAGAGCAGGTTATTTCACATATGAAAAATAAACTTGTCATCTCTCTGGTAGACATGGTTTCAAAACATTTCTTTTTCATTTCTGCATTTCAATTTCCTGTCATCTGTCAGATCTCGTATCTGCAATGAGCAAATATTGGTCGATATATCTGCCACTTCCTTATTACTCAGGCTTTAACCTATTGTATTTACTTCTAACTTAGTCCTTTATAGAGAATAAGACAAATAGAAAAGGGAAATATGTGTCGTGGTTCCACAAAACTAAATAAAGACAAGAACAATAGATCAATCTGAACAGCAATAGAAAAGTGTAATAGTACAATAACCCAACTCTACAAATAAAGAGATAAAGGTTAAGATGTTAGAGTTTGTGGAGATATGAACTTTATAAAATATATGTGTATATCGACATAAGGTCAAAAACGAAACCAATCAAAAGTTACCAGAGCTTAAAAACAGCCCAAATAACATATAATAATAATTTTTATTTAAGTAAAGCAATATGGGAGATATGAGCAGACATCAACAAACTTATAATACAGATTTATTATTTATATATAACTGGATTTTGACTATGATGTTTTCATGTTATGTGGACTAACTTCTGTTTTAGGGACTTTGACATATGTTCAGATTAATATCAGGCCCATTGTTATTTTACATATTTAATAATCATTGAGTAACGATCGAGACAAACCTGACAAATGAAAGAACAAAACACTGGAATCACTGCGGGCTGAGATGTTAGCTTAACTTCTGTTAGCATCTGGACTTCAAAGTCCACTCACTGAGATGCTAGGCTAGCATTAGCAACGAGCTAAAAAAAAAAAAAAGTGCATCATTACTGAGGGGAGTGAGCTGCTGGGTGAGGTTAGCTGCAGCTAGCTCAAAGTTCAGGGGGGGCTAATGAAGCTAGCTGCTAAACTCAAGAGTGTGAAACGTCAGATTATAACTTTAAAGTAAATATTAAAATCAGTTCAGTTGAGTTTATGCAGTTTTAAGTTTCTCCTCAGGAGGATGAGCAGTTACCTGAGGAGCCTTCAGCCATTCAGCTCCAGCTCCCGGTTGTTGCTTCTCCTGCGTCGCGAGTTTTGACAACAAAATGGTGAATTTCCCCCGAAATGTCACGTGAGTCCGGGCGTCTGGAGGGAATCTGGATCCTCTCCGCTTTTCTCCAGAAGTGAGAAAAGAGACGAGCGCGTTCAGAAAGAGTCAGAAACCTGCCGCTGGCGCCTCGGCTCACGTTCTCAATGCTAACGAGCTACAGGCTAGCACGGGCGACGTCAAGCCGGCGGGAGTGAAGAACCGGAACTTCCTGTTGGGAGTTTCAAAATATGAAATACAAAATAAGTTTCACGCTGGCAGGTATATTCAAATTTGGATCACTTGTATAAGATTTTTTTTAATTTTTAATTAAAGGCTTTATTTAAAATATATATCATTTATAATATTCATAAACTTAATCTGAGAGTGTTATTAACCTGAACATCCACAGTAAACCATAAACAACTAATAGGTATAGTTGAGAAATTAAATTATTATTGCTATTTTCTCCCCAAGAGAATCTCAGCTAAAATAAAATAAAATAAAATGAAATGAAAATAGAATAAAATTAAATAATATATTAAATACAAAATTAAATAATTCCACCACATGGCCACATGATGGCGCTTTATGTTTGAGTTTACTATGTTTGAGACTTCTCTGGTGGTGGTAAAAAGTATATAATAATAACAATAATTATAATAATATTAATAATGAAATGTAAAACTTTAGGCCCCAGTTTAGCTTTTATAAGTTGTACATAAACATTTATTAAATAGTTTTTTAACCCACTATAAATATAATAGTCGTGTTTAAGTGTTTAATGTTAATGACTATTAATCAGAAATGTATCATCTGTTATGAAAACATACAGCAGCGAATATTAATGTGTTCTCTGATATTGACTTTCATCATCTGTTTAAACAAAGTTAACAAATACACAATAAAACACTTGAATGTGACACTATAATGTGTAATAAACCATTTATTAAATGTTTATATGCAGCTTGTCAAGGTTGAATATTGAGTGTGATCGCATTTTATATATTACTGCTTATTTACCACAGGTAGATTCTTTGGTGTTTTCTATAGATTTACTATTGTATTAAAAAGTTATTAGTGGATTAAAACCTGGTGTAATTGAAAGATTTCCCTCTGCGACCACTGGTTCAAATGTATTATAACTAAGTAAAGCTCTAATATAAGATATAGTGTTTCCCCCTGAACAAGCCGCTGTGTGATCTCTGCTGTGAGAACGAGGCTCAGTGTGTCTGTGGATATTAATACAGGCGGGTGAGAAGTTGGTTGAAAAAAAAGGAAACAGCTTTTGTTTCTTCGGTGGCAGAGATCCCGTCTGTCTTTTGTGTCATTCAGCAGAAGTAACCAGATCCTTCAGTGAGGTTAAAGTACCAGTGCACCAACATAAACCTGTTCACCTAAAAATCCTGCTTTTAAAAGATATTCTTAGAAGAAAGTTCTCACAGTGTCACAAATAAAAGAATCATTCTGCAGAAAACTGGCTCCTGTCAGTGATATTTTATAAAAGAATAAATAAAGCAGTGTGCAGGACATAAGGATCTATATTTATCTTTCTATCTATTCATCTATCTATTGACAAATGGTAAATAACTTTCAGATTAGTCTATAATCACATAAACAAAAAAGGGAACGGCTCCTTTTCCATGTTGCATCGTCATGTTTCAGAACAAGCAAATGGACAAACCACAGATTTCAGACGTGCACTGAACTCAGGACATTATGCAGAGGGGCTGTAAATGTCCATCTCCTTCTTTGAGCTGGATCCGAGGACCAGAGGCCTTTGATGGGAGGAAAATGAAAGAACATCATGATTCATTCGCACCAAATCTAAAATAGATTATGATTAAAGCACGAATGAGAAAATATAAATGTGAGTCACTGTTTATTAAAGTTTTGTCTCCTCTCTGCTGCATCAGGTTCAAATCCACAAGGTCAACGCACAGCCTCAGCAGCTTCATGTTGGATTCAGTCTCTTGTGAAGCTGCTTCCCTCAAACTGACAGAATCCAGGAGGAGTCTCATCTTTTATTTAACTCTCAGCAGTTTAAACTTCACACAAACTGCAGGTTAAAGTGACGCAGATTCAAACATTTCCCAGGATCCTCTGGGTTTTTCAGGGATTCAGCTTCGTCTCTCTGCTGCAGTCGCACAGGCCACAGCGCGCATGCGCACTGTGCACACGCACTCCTCGTCCCCGTCAGCCAGCAGAGGTGGGAGAGGTTTGCGTCAAGTTAAAAACACGAGATACCGGAAACGGAGGATTCGGTTTACAAAAATAAGTTATAATGGTGCATTATTTGATTTGTTGTATTTGATTTCAGATTTTGTAGAGTAGTATCTGCTGTCTTTGAATTTGAATGCTATTTTATTGTTTTAATTTATTTAATTTGTCCTCTGAGAAGCACTTTGTAATGGCCGTTTGAAAGTTGCTGTATAAATAAAGTTATTATTACATTATCATTAACTTGCAAAACACACATGCTTAAGTTTGAAACTCCAAACCCAATAATAACCTTTCACTATATATATTTATATATATATACAAGCAAGGAGGTGTGTTAGGCATTATAGCTGAAAGTAACTAAAGTACAGTTACTCAGGTGTACTTTACCTATGGATTTTTATTTTAAGTCCCTTTATACTTATGAAGTTGTACTACACTACCTTTAATTTCATGGGTAAATATAGTACTGTTAGGTTCAGGCTTTACAGATCCTTTTAAAACTACCCAGCAGTTTATGAGAGTCGTGTACATTAATCTATGAGACTGGATTTGACCCTATTCAATATGATTTTAAAACACTTTGATCATAACATCCTGAGCAGCTGTAATGAAACATGACAAAAGGTCATAATAACAGAAATCATATTTTAGGGACACAATTTGTTCATTCAAATAAAAACGTTCATTAAAATTTAAATATTCTTCTTCTTCTTATTGTTGTTGTTGTTATATTTGTATTACTATTATTTTTATAATAAGTAGTAGTAGTAGCAGTAGTAGTGGTAGTAGTATTATTAGTATCAATATATTTGAATTGTTAGTAGCAGTCATAGTAGTAGTAGTATTGTTAGTAGTAGTAGTAGTGGCAGGAGCAGTCGTCGTAGTAGTAGTAGTAGTAGTGGTAGTAATAGTAGTAGTAGTTGTTGGAGTAATATTATTAGGATCATTATCATTATTATTAGTAGTAGTAGTGGTAGTAGTATTATTAGTATCATTATTATTATTATTAGCATTAGTGATAGTAGTATTATTAGTATCATTATATTTGTATTGTTAGTAGCAGTAGTAGTAGTGGTAGTAGCAGTGGTAGTTGTTGCAGTAGTAGTAGTAGTAGTGGTTGTGGTAGTAGTAGTAGTAATAATAATAGTAGTAGTTGTTCGAGTACTTTTATTATTTGGCTATTAGCTAAAAGTCAACAGGGGCTTTTATGTTGAAACCCTGCAGCGGAAGTCCCTCCCCCCCTGTCGGCCAGCTTGACTGCAGCTGTGGATCCTGAGCGCGGAGCAGGAGTCGGAGTCTGCGGCAGCGTTTAGCGACGAAAAACATCCAGTGCGGCCGAAGAAGAGGGGAGCGAACCCGGCTGCGGCAGTGACACGACCCCGGCGGACCATGGCTGGTGCTCGATCGTAGACAGGGGCCGCTAACGGAGCGCAGTGCGGACGACGAGCGGCGGTTTGTGGAACATCTGTGGCGCATAATGAGTTCATCCGCGGTCCTGCACGGAGCCTCCTCCTCCGAGCTGTAGCCAGAGCCACCGCGACACCGCTTCCCGACGCGTTCACTCGTCCTGCCAGAGATTAGACGCCGCCGAGGGGGGACACAGCCACACAGCCCGCAGATATTCCGCGCGTTCCCTCCCTCCGTGGCCCCTGGGGACCGGTGAAGTCATCCGAGAAGAAGAAGAAGAAGAAGAAGAAGAGTCTTCATCACCTCCAGAGGAAAAGCAGATCTCCCTCCTCCTCCTCCTCCTCTTCCTCCTCGCTCTCCCTCTTTTCTCGTCTTTCATGGTTTTCTGTCTCCGAGCTTCTTCTCATCGCTGAACCTCCACCGCTGTCTCCCTCCTCTTCCTCGCGCCCTCCCCCCCCCCACCGGCCTGAAAGATGCCGGATCAAATATCGGTGTCCGAGTTCCTGTCGGAGACGACAGAGGATTACAATTCCCCGACAACATCCAGCTTCACCACCCGCCTGCAGAGCTGCAGGAACACGGTCAACGTGCTGGAGGAGGTAAGAGCCACGGGTGGGTGGATGGACGAGGGGTGGATGAAGGTCGATTAAACACATTTTAGTGGAAACACCAGGGTTTGAATGGTGGAATCACCTTGAACTAAATCCACTGGTTCGTGTTTTTAACCCTAAATTCAACTGGTGAGGTTTGACAGTGGTGGAGCTAAGATTTTTCTTTGACCAGGGGCTGTAAAAGGGGGCCACAGTTTCCACAGAGGGGGCCAACATCCACGCGCTATTCCTGTGATTCCTTGTTTACTGTCACATCATTGCATATATTTGGAAAAGTGTTTCTCGTTCAAGCACATCGGGAACTAAAAAAGCTCAGAAAATAAGAGCACAGTGTCAGCCTGCCTGGAGAGGATGGATGGATGGATGGATGAATGGATGGATGGATGGATGGATGGAGGTTATTAATTAAACAACACAACACATATTTTAATGTGGAATTTAAGGTGGAAGAACTTTTAAATAAACCTTCTGCTTCTTGCATTTGACCCCTAAATTCAACTGTTGTTCTATGACAGTGGTGTATATAGGATGTTTATAAATCGGGGGGGCCATAAGGGGGCCACAATTTACAACGTCCATGCACAGTTCCTGATTCAGGTGCACATTTAAGTCATTCGTTGTTTACTGTCAGCCACACTTCATTGAATATATATTTTTTAATTCTTCCATGTTCAAGCACATTTTGTACTTTTAAATTATGAGGGCGTTCTCGACTGCTGCACGTTAGTAGTTGTCAGCTATTCCCACAAACTCGCTATTCGGCAACTTAGCCAACTAGCGTAAGTCGTGAGCGTTTGTAGTGTAAGATGATGCTTTGCACTTGTTGTTGTCATCCGATCAGCTACGTTGACGCCCACAACTTTGTCTCCAACAAATGACAATAGTTGCACCTGTTGAGCTGCAGTTTCTTTTTAAAGTGCATTTCTCTCATATTTCACTGCCCCTGGTTCAAAGATGGACGCCTCCCTGCTGTTGAATGAACATACAGAGTGTGTGTGTGGGTGGGTGTGTGTGTGGGTGTGTGTGGGTGTGTGTGTGTGGGTGTGCGGAGGTGAACTTCTTCATCCTGCTTTCTCTTTCCCTTTCTTTCCAGATTATCTAGAGCAATAAAAGAGTGGGGGATGGATGGAATGGTGCAAGAGTGCAGGGAATAGGAGGATGTGCACTCAGGCCTGCAGCTCTCTCTCTGTGCTCACTATTACATAACTCACAGCTTCGGAGCAATTCTGCCAGGGTGTAGAAGTGTGTGAGAGAGAGAGAGAGAGAGAGAGAGAGAGAGAGAGAAACCTCTTCTAGTTGCTGGCAGTCAGATCTGGATTTAACTGTTTCAGGATTACAGAGATTTCCCCGCTCTCTCTCTCTCATCTCAGGACTTAAAGTAAAAAAAAAAAAGACGTGTTCCTCCTGAAAACGGTGCAGATATTCCGCAGGAACACGCCCAAAGTCACACTGTGTGAAGCCCGTGTCACCTCTGATCACGGAGGAGGAGTGTAATCAGGTCAGGCAGGTGGGCTGTGATGTGTAGAGATGTGTGTGTGTGTGTGTGTGTGTGTGTTTCTCCCCCTCACCCTCCGCTGCTGTACTTCCTGCTATGATTGAATTGAACATCACAGCAGGGGGTGGGTGGGGAGCGAGCACCTTCAGTGATAAATGCCAAAACATGACCTCATTTCCAACCTTAAAACCTTCAGCTGTAGACGAGAATCCCTTTGGACCGCAGACAAAAGATGGAGGAAATGACGGCTCCGTCAAAGGTGGAGCTCCATCGCAACCCTCCAGTAGGGATCAGCGTCTGAAATTAACTTTTAACTTTGCCGCAGTGAGTCGGGTTTTAATTAGTTACTTGATGCTATAAAAACAGGGTGAAATGTCACGATGGACCGTTGAGACTGACTCACGATTGGTCGAGCGCGTGTTTCAGCCGGACCTTGACACCGCGGCTCCATCCCCCCCGAGCGTTACTGCGTCGACTCTGCCTCCGAATGCGCAAGATGGCAGCGTTCGTATCCGGGATATTTCCATTTCTGGATAGTGGGAGGAAATGGAGACGTGTCATCCATCTTTATTTTCAGTCCGTGCTTCAGACTGTTAAGTGTATTCCGTCTGAAACGCTGAACACGATACCCACGTTTTCATTTACGCTCCTTTGAAAGTGACTAAATGAGGTTTGTTTGTGGCTAAATGACTGTGCAGCTCATGTGTAAACAATAATGTGATCAGCACGGTAACCAGAGACGGTTTGTTTAAAGGGGAAAAGAACCCAAAAAGCTGAGGCCTCTCTTTCACACACTAGCAGCTATTCCAGCCTGTGCTATCCATCACTCCTACCTTCACTCCTTTACAAGTTTATTATATCGTAGCAGCAGAAAGTCCACCGAAACAGGGCCAGGGCCGTGTTTACCCTGAACCCCGAGCACACTCCGCGTCTGCTGACTGTAACGAGGGAAAAAACGCTCGCGCCGTGAATCACCTCCCTGGCTCTGCGCCTCCGAAACCGAGAGGCTGCACAAACGAAAAACATCTGTTAGAGAGAGAGGGAGAGGGAGAGGGAGAAGGAGAGGGAGAGGGAGAGGGAGAGGGCCGCCATGTGCTTCAGTAGCCGCTCTGGAATTTCTTTTTGCGGAGATCACATGACAAGGAAGACCGTTATTCTGGCACAGAGCAACATGCTCCCCAGTGTTTAGACAAAAGGCGAGATGCCCCTGGAACATCTCGGCGAGGAATAACTCAGACTGGGATCCACCCATGAGACGGAGGCGGCCCGGCTACAGCCAGGAACACTGTTATGTTAGAGTCTGTTATATAAAATTATCCCTTTGGAGACGTGCAGGGACCCAACGGAGCCACTTCAGAAATATAAAAATTGCCTTCGGCTTCACTTTGCCCGGAGAGGAGTTTGGATTTCTGCTGAGCCCTCGAGTTCCTGTCCTCAAACTAAAGAGCGTTCACCTCTTTCCTTTTTCTCTGAGTCATTTCCTCGGTATGTTGACGAGGTAAATTATGCAAAGGTAGGGGCGTGAATATTTAATGCTGTAACCTGAGGGGCAGAGTCGAGTCCGGGGGGGGGGTTGTCCTTCTCTGCAGGCTTCCACTGAGTCATCTGGAGGTGCAAAAAAACCCCTCAAAACGGTCATCCCAGCATCATATTGTTTTAATCTCAATTACTGATCAGGAAGTAAATGACACAGAGAGGAATCGTGAATCACCAGGGTTTCTCACCGCGGGCGTCTCGGCGGAGCACTCAGAGATGTTTACAGTTTGAACCGGGATCACTGCAGAAATATGGAAAACAATGAGCAGCGAGATGCAGAGATAAAGCCCCTAAAAATAACCTCCCAGGCACCGCTGTCGTGACGACTCCAGACGCAGGAGACGGGGGCATTGTGTGTTCTCTGAGCGTGGGTGGCAGAGCGGACGCCGGCTGATGCGTCTGGGTTTTATTTTGGTGACATCTTCGGCGTAAATCAGCCATTGTTGTGGTGTGTGTTTTTTCCCCTCGCTGCACTTCCCAGAAAACTGTCAGGGAAGTTTGGAGTTTGTTCATCCCGACGCGAGAGATGGAATAGCAAGTATCCTGGTTATTTGTTATAGTCAAAGATATAACGCTGAAATCCCCTCAAATACTCCTGGAACACAAAGTCTTACAGTTTGTCGTCCAGGGAATTTAATTCACACAGACACCAAAGAGAGAAAAGCATTCAGATCTTTTGGATTTTCAGACACTGTGACCCAAAAAATATTTCAAGGTTTTAATCTGCTGGAGTTCTGCAGAGTTTCGTTCGTTAATTCACGCTCCAAGTATTTGTTTTCTTAGAACCTTGTCTGCAGATCGCTGTGAAACTAAGGAGAAAACTTTAAAATTGTCATGAACCTGTGACCTTTCCTCAACTGACGCACATAAGCAAACTTTTTTTTACCCTCAAACCTCAAAAAATGAATATGGCTGCAAGGAAATTGGTTTTTTATTTGTTAAATCTCTTTTTTTTTTATATCGCTGGCGACAGTTACGACAGATTTATTTTCTTATATTCACAACTATTGTAGTTTGTATCAAGTTCTATGAACCTAAAAAGCAGCACAGTATGCAGTGTAGTCATAAACTCTCAGCTGTCAATTTATTAGGTACACCTAAAGTCCAGTTATTAAGTTATTCCAGAGAAGTGATGACTCAGTGTTGTTGCAACACAACAAATTAGAGCTAGTTAGTTCATTATTCAACTAATGACTGACTAGGATAATTATTATTTGCTGCTTTACAATAATAATAATGCTCTTAACCTTCATTTCCTACCTAGATTTTTCTTGCAAAGCCCAAAGAGGCGGAAACTCAATGACTTGGCCGACGATAAAAACTGCTAATCAGATTGAGAGGTTTTTTTTCTTCCTGTTGAACAGCAGGAACCAGCCAATCACAAGCCATCACTCTACGACTCTCCCGCTCGTTCCCATTTTCTCTGATATACGTTATTATTAGCAGCAGCAGGCTCCCGTTATCCCCCTGTGGGGCTTGCATTGTCACTCCCTCTCTACCCCACAGATGGTACTTTGCGTCACTGGGTTTGCTTTCCTAAACCACACAGAGCCACGGCAGCGATACAAGGGAAACCCTCAGTGCACTGGCATTCCTTTGAGCGCGCCTCTCGCACCACATCACATGGGCCGGAGCAGAGAATTGTTGACTTTACACTGTCGTTCTCTTCAAGCATGGCTGGGCTTGACCTAATAGGCACAGGTCTTTTATATTCTTACTTTTATATAACAGCCTTTTCAGTCCCGCCATTTTTTAGCTTTAGGTAGTTTGGATGCCATCCTGCTTTTGAAAAAAAACCCCCAGCTGAATGAGGAGTTTTATTCCAAATCACTGGGTTTTCATATTGGAATGAAAATATGGCCTTAAGTTGTCATTCCTCCTCTTGTTTGTAAGTCCAAGGAGAGGAATTAACATTCTTGCCATTCTTTTCAAAGCTCCGGTGTTTATTTACAGTACGTCATTTTATAAGAGCTGCTCTCCCTCCTATCAAATGCTGGATCTTTCATTAAGGTGACCTTCTGAGATTTTAACCCCTTGTCAGGCTGCATGATTCTGGAAAAAACTGCTAAAAACACTGGATCCGTGAAATGAATCGACTAAAATACAGTCATATATTGTAAAATGATAATCTAATGAGCATAAATGAGGATTAATGAGAAACAAAGCCTCTGGAAACTCAGTACAGTACTATGTCAAACTGCATCACTCAAAACGAAGGACTCACTATTAGAAGCATCCAAACAGCCCACAGCTCCTGAGCTGGACACAGGAAAAGCATAAAAAAACGTGAACAAAAGTGTGTGTTTGTGACGTTTGCAGGAATCTGCTGTGTGTTGGTTTCACAGAGGTGCTGTTGTTCGTCCTGGAGTTGAGTCGCAGAGCGGGACATACAGCGCTTGTTAGTTATCGTAGTTCGGAGTTGTTTGTCTGAAAAAGGCCCGAGGGCGGCGGCCTTCATGACATGTTATCATGTGAGGCTTCATCTCCGTCACATGTAACGTCAAGCCCAGCAGCGAGGAGTCAGTGGTCACAGAGTCTGCACAGCAAACACACAACTCTTTTGTGTGTTTGGTCATTTAGCCTCGGAGGTTTGCACCTTTTAGTGACCGAGCTGGAAGCAGACTTTTCACGTTAAGGAAGATTCAGTTTCATTTAGTCTGTCGTATAAACACTAAATTCAAAAAAATATATTTCAGCCAATATATTGCTATTAGAAAAAATCCACATCACTCAGGCTCTGGTGTCGGATACGTAAGAGGATTTAAAAGATGTGTGTTTTGCTGCATTGTAAATAAAGGTTTTCATTATTGTCAGATACTAGATAGATTCCACTTCATTATTCTCCTGACAAATATTTTAAAAAGTATTTTCCCCTTCATGTCCCTGCTTGATTATATTTTTGACTATACTTTGAGTCTCCAACCACCAGAACTGAGGCAAATATGATGAATAATTCAACTCTGGGTTTTTATCAAACTTGGCTTTACATAACAAAACTGAGCGCCGGCTATTTCAGGAGCACAACTGTGTCTGTTTCAATTAATAATGAAGTTATTGCATTTTATTCATCATTTGTCCCCGGTGTCACCAAACCCAATAATTCATACGCTGTGAGGGGGGGGGGGAGATTTTCTTTTTATGTCACGGCACCACAGCACATGACATCTTGTTCCAGTTAAAAAAAAAAGTATAAGTGGTCATTTCCCAGTTTGTCAGTTTGCAATAGTGTTTCTTCACCGCATTTGTCATAGTCAACACACTTTGATAGTGACCATGTTGCTATGACTGCTGCAGGAAATTTAATACTGTCTTGATGGTGACTTTCATTTTCTTAAATCTTAGAGTTTTGTGAAATCAAACATGGCATTGCATTTTAAAATCTCTAACTGGGCTGCGTATGCGAGTCAGTTGCTCCAGACCTCTTCTGGAACCTTTTCCTTCCACCCCCCCCGGTAACATGTCCGAGCGAGCCCACGTCAGAGTGCAGCAGGAAAATGTCGGCAAAATGCACAGCGACAAGTGGGCGTGATGATGACGTTTCTAACGAGCAGCGAAAGCAAAAACTGGAAGAATACAAAAATCTGAGGATTAGAAAGAGGAGTCATAAACGCAGTAGACACAGATGAAGATGTCAACTGGGAAAGAGAGAACTAAATACGAGAGCTCTGGGTGATAATGGCCGACACGGTGTAGAGGTGGCGTAAACAAAAACATGTGATTTCTGCAGCTGGATTAATACGTCACGTCCTGCCTCCTGCTGCTCTACGGAGACCCCACCCCCCCTCACCTGAATGTTACGAACATCTTCCTGCTGTCGCGAGCGTCCGACATCTGTCAGCACAATGCAGGACAATTCAGTAGCACCACAAACAAGATCTCTCGTACAGTTTCCACAAAAACTGAAAAGTCCAGCCTTCACGGAGGCATGATTTACTGCCGGCCTGTTATTTTAGACAAACTGGCCTTTGAACAGCAATTTTCTGTGTAAATGTGATGATAAGGAACGTTTCCAGGCCCAATTCATCAAAAAGAGATAAATCCAAGTATGCAGTGAATGTTGCAGAGTGATGATACATGAACTAAAAGAGCATCCCAAAGAGGGCTGGCATATGGGGGAGGTGTGACTTCAAATCTGGCCCCCCCAAAAAAAATACTAATAAATCTCCGAGGCCTTTTCTAATTTGTCCCCACAGCAGGAGGTGGGACTGTTGCGTTGCTTGTTTGTCAGCTTGTTTGCCGTCTGTGGCTGAAATCTGATAATCGGTCTGTGGGCCACAGCTGTTGGCCTACCTTCCTGCCGCAGCTGCACTGCGTATATCATCAAGGGCTATTAGCCGGCAGCGGATTAGCCCCCCGACCAGACTCTGCTCTGGCATCCTGATTCCCCCCCCCCCCCCCCCTGCTCCTCCCCAGATTTAGGTGAGGAAGAGTGGGTCAGTGTTCACATCTGTCTGCTCGCCTTCCTCACACGGATGGATGGTGTTAGAGTCTCCCTCAGTCGACAGCCATTTTAATCTCTAATGGGACACAGGGACCTGTGAGTGATGCGTCTACGTGACACTTTCAGAAGTCTGGGCTGTCAGTTTGAATAATGTTCGTCTTCAAATGACACTTTCTGTTCATTTATTTAATTCCAGAGTCAAGTCACGTTTTCCATTAATTATTACATCTGTCATGCCACAGGTAGATACAGAAATTTATGATACTAATCAAACCATCAGTTGCCAGTATCAGTTAATTGGTTAATTGACTAATCATTGCATCTAAGATCATTTCTCAGTGACCACCATCCACCCCTACTGTGGATTTAAATACTATTATATCAAGGCTGCACTGGTGACCTGTGCAGGGTCTCTCACCCACCGCTAGCTGGGATTGACTCCCCCACCCCCCCGCAGCCCTTAAAAGATGAGCAGTAAGATGCATTTCAAAGCTTCATCAGCCACGTTCTGAATATAGAAAATAGAGCTGTGACACATCAAGTGTTAAAAATCTGTTGTTCAGCTGCGACAAAACAGCCACAGATGCTCTTAATCCTCCATTGTTTGTCTGTTGTCGGTTTTTCTTTTTATGATTATATCAGTGGTAACATTGTTGTCCTCCAGGATGGCCGCGCAGAACCAGGACACAGTGTTGTCCTGTGACGGCTGCCTGTCTTGTCGTGTCCTCAGGGGTAAACACTGCGTCTCTCTGTGTGTGTGTGTGTGTGTGTGTGTGCGAGCTTTCACGGTGTTTCGGCCCTGGACTGTCTGTCTTCATTTGCATGTGTGCATGTAGCGCGGCCGAACAACCGATGCAGCCTTTCAATGCCGATTTTCAATGCCACCTTTCCCCGGCTGCAGAGATCATTCAGGCAGGAAAACCACCGATGGGCCTTCGACACAAGCTGTTTACTTGTTTTCCTAATTCCCTTTACAGACAGGGAAAAGTGCTGCATCACTTCCTCTTGTGCGCCGTGACTCTTTCTAAGCTACTGTCACTCTGAAAACGAGGGGAAATCCAAGTGGAAATTTGCCGAACCACAGCCCCTCAAGTGGTTCAAGCTTGTGTGGTTTGTCACTGTGAAGTCCCCTGAATGTCCAGTTGCTCAAATGTCTGAACATCCGAATGGCCTGTGGGAGTGGGTACACCTGTGGTTTTGGAGTAGCTGCTCTCTCACCCAGCGGAGTCCTATAAAGTGTGAAACCTGAGACTGGTCTGCAGAAAAACTCCAAGGAATGCCATAAAGCGCTCTGCGGAGTCCTGGCTCTGTGACTTTGCAACAAGGACTCCTGATGACTGAGCGGCGTTTGGGAACATTACTCAGAGGCTAGAAAATTACTGGTACTTCTCATTGTGCATGTTTATCAAAGGAGCACATTCCTTGGCGGGGTGCCCTAAAGATTTACGACACGGGCGGCTGATTGGTAGGAAGCCGAGCTGCCAGGCTTATCCAGTTGATCAATGATAAGCGAAAACTCGATGATAAACGCTTGAAGTAGTTTATTTTAGCTTTTCTTTGATCGGCCTACAGGGCGCTGGCCTGTTACAAAACACAAGTTTTGTGTCTGGTGTTGTATTTCTCTTTTTACTGTGTCATAAATGATCAAGACTTTAACGCTGATGTAATAGGTCGGATGTTCTCATTGTTTTGATCTGTAAGAGCTTCAGCAATAAAGTGTTTGTCTGTGATCAATCAATGAGCCATGCATTGACAATAAAAAATCTAAAAAAGATCCCAAGAGCTTTAGAGATTAAAAACAACTACTTTCTTTATTGATTAGTTAGTTTTAATTATTTTCTTGACTAATCAAATAACTGCGTGATCCACTAAGTGTCCAAAAACAGTCAGAACAAGCCTTCACAATCCCTTTAAACCAAAGTTGAAATAGTCATATTTCTTCTTTTGACCAAACAGCTGCCACAAATCCAAACGTCACTTTTTTTTCCTCATCATAAAAGATGAAGACAACTAATACGTATTTTAACTTAAGCTTCTTAGAACCAGTGGATTTCGGCCATTTTAGCTTTAAAAAAATGTCAAAAACCAGTTGATGAAAATCACCGTCTTCCTAAGTGGATACAGTAACTTTGTTGTCATAGAAACTATTTTAAAAATCTTTTTTCCAAAACGAGAAAAGCCACCATATCGCTCAGAAGATGGAAATGTCAAAATTCCTAAACTACTACTCAAGAGTTAACTTCTTAACCGAAGTAAGTGAGTTTAAGATGTCACTGCAGTCATTTTGTAAACCAAACAAAGAATTTATTTGAGAAAACAATCATAAAGTATTATGTTTTGGCTTTGTTTTCCAACAATTTGGCGTTTTATGGACTAAACGATTAATCAAAACCATGATCAATTAGACAGATGGTGGTAGTTAATCACAGGCCTGAATAGAAAGTGGTTTAGGGCTGTTTTGATGTTCAGATTTGTCTCATTGTTCTGCTGCAGAAAGAGCTTTTATTTTGTATCCATCATCTGCCTGTTCCTCTCACTCTTCTCCTGGTGATGGCTGCTGATAATCTGAATAATGGTAAACATGATACAGAGAGCGGTATGGTCCTTGTGTGATGTGAGTCTGCTGCAGCAGTGTGTGGGCGTAATTGTGAGAACACTCACACAGCTCGAAGTGGTGGGCTGAGTGAGAGCAAGCACCACAGAGGGAAGTTGCCAGATGATGTGTGAATGTAGCACTGCTGCGTGCACGGCTTGACTCTTTGCTCGACTCACGCATTCGCCTCCCGCATCAAGTCTCCGGAGACGTGCTGCAACGAGTCGGCGGCCTCGCAGCTCGGAGAGTCGGCTTTTATCCATCACGTGACCTCGCCAAACTCACCACAGAGAAGCTCTCGGCTGAGCAGCTCCTCTCTCTCAGGGAGGCCAGAGCTGGAAGCCAATCGCAGCAGTAGATAATGGAGTAATGACTGACTTGTATCGACGTCTCTCGGTGGCCAATACATTAGCAGGTCAAGGTTTTTATAACCGATAAATGCATTCAAGCTAATTAGAGCAGCTATCTACTGGTGATTTTCCATGTTTCAAGAGACTCTAAATAAAGATGGACGACATCTCTACACTTCCTCCCGCTGTACAAATATGGAGCCAAAATATTCTGGATACGGAGCCAGATTCTGTGCAGTAGTGATCCTGGAGAGGAGACGGCAGTATCGGGGTCGGGGCCAATACACGAGCTCGACCAATCACGAGTCAGTTCCATCCGTCAATCATGACACTTCACCCTGTTTTTATCACATCAAATAACCAATTAAACCCAAATGACCCGAAACATGAACACTTGAACGTATATAAGTGTGATAACAACTGCCTACAATGACAGAAACTCTCTCTAAATAACATGGAGGGGGCGTCAGCCACAAGGAGGGTGATAAAAAAAAAAAAGATCTGCTTCACTTTTTGAGAGCTGTCGTTTCCTCCACCTTTAACTCTATGTTTAGCACATAAACAACCTACAGTCATAGAGACTCAGTGAACTTTGTGAACGTAGCATCCATCCATGTTATCGGGGTAGACACAATAATATTTGGAGGAAATTGATGAAAATACAAGAGTCAGTTTGTGTAAATTCTCTTTGTTGACCTTTTACTGTCTGTAGCTGTGCTGCAAAGCTGGATTCTCCCTTGTGACTCCATCCTGCCTAATGGATTAGTTAAAAATGCGAGTAAGTGGATGAATTATGGACTCAAGTGAGTTTTGAATTGCAGGACTTTCAGTATTGTTGCTATAGATCATGAAATATTGTGTTTATTTTGAGCGTGATGATGCAAAAGCTTGGTTCCTGCAGAATCCCATTCAGAAAAACAATGATTTCATGTTCATGTTTGGACCTTTAACTTCTAGCTCTGAAAAAGATGTCGTCTCACCTAATCCTTTTTATTTCAGTTGCCAGCATGTCAGATACAGTACACTGGTCATGTGGTCGCCCTGATGCACCTCTTAACCAAAACCAAAACCACTGGCAGTTGTTCACTCTGTTTCACTACCTTGTGTGTGCCTATGTGCCCGTGTGCGTGTGTGTGTGTGTTTGTGTGTGTGCCCGTGTGTGTGTGTGTGTGTGTGTGTGAGGCAAACAGGCCATGTGACCTCAGCTGCTTTTGGAAACGCTACATCCTCTCATTTTTCCCATTCCGCAGGCCCAGAGAAAGGGATGTGCATTTGTTTCCTGCCAATGAAAACGACTCCCCACCCTTCCTGCTTGACTCATGCCACATAGACTCAACAGAAAAAAAAAACAATCTAAATGACACACAGACTTATCTTTTCTGTGAGTTCTTCGTTTGGACAGAACAAGCAAGAGTTGCGTTATTTTCCTCATTTTTTTGTATTTTTGTAGTAGCCGTTGTTTGATTGAAGCCACAGAGGAACTTCATTTGTTCACCAAAAGGCAGAAATAAAACCTAGAAAGTGAACGCTGCTCAGTCACTTTTGTTGTAAATATTCCACTGCAGAGAATTTTTAGCTCAAGTCCATGGATAAATGTGCCACTTCCTGTTTTCTTCTTCCAGGAAATAATTAGCATTTAAGCTCCTCTAAGAGCTAGTGTCCGTCTCTGCTGGGTGCACAGTAGATTTTGCCACAGTGGCACAACTGAGTCCCAGAGAGCTGATGACAAACTGGTTAGTCAGAGCAGCTTCCTGCGATCTCCGCGCTGAAGAATGTTGAGCCGACGCGCAAGACGGCCAGATCACGTCTCCTTGGTAACTGCAGAAATCGTCCGCCCGGTGTGATGCCAAATGCCGAGCTGCAGGAGGAGCTGAGCTGGGGAGGGAGAGTTCAGGGAGGAAGTGAGGACTTAACAGGCCATGAAAGTGACAGAGCAGGAATCTTGAGTGGATCAGCGAATCAAGAGAAACACTTCCCCGGCAGCCAGACAGCGTTGTTTTTACTCCTCAGCTGTCAGCGGAGAGCTGTTGGTGTCATTAGACGGAGTGCTGCCGACCCAGGACAGGACACTGTCAAGCTTGGCTGCTTCCTGCTTCCTGTCAAAGGACGGCTGCAGGGGAAACGGCAGGGCTGCCGGGGGAGGATAAGGCCTCGGGCAGGAAGTGTGAAGTTGAGACAGTGTCCAGTCAGTGATGCCCAGTCGCTTCAGACACCAGTTTCCCTCCCGTTTTCTGTGTTTTTTCGGCGACTAGCGATCAGCCTATTAACCCCATTGGTCACATGAGGTCACATGTTGGTTGGAGGATTTTCTTGTGTTTTGTTTGTATCTTTAATTGTCTTGTTTCTTAAGTGGGGACATTGTCTGGACATTTTTCCTTTATTGATAGTGGACAGAAGGTCTTTTTTGATTGATACTAGTATTAATACTCAAAACAAGATGAAATCCCCCTAGTTTATAGTTTAAGATGTTTTAGGTACAGTCATTTCAGTCTTTGGTGCTGAGTAGCAACACAATCTCTTCATACTGAGGCGTCATGCATGGTCACTCATCTTCACCCCCGTTAATTGGCCATTGACCTCTTTGGCTCCATCTCTGACGGACTTGGGCATAAAAGCATTCTGACACTGACATGTTGACTTTCACAGCACAAATGGCTCTTCAAGGGAGATATTCCTCAGGGGAATAGCACATGATGACGGAACATACTTTATTCCTCGCTTCATTTTCTCAGCAGCGCTGAATAAATCGTCCGCATGCATCACTTTCCTGTTTGGGTGGAGAGACAAATGGCCGCAGATGTTTTGGCATTGTCACGCTAGCTAATCCCCCTGGGTAGAGTGGGATCTCGCAATTGGCTGCTGCGAGATAAAAAACAATCCTTTGACTATATTCAATAGTTGTCAGCCCCTTGGAAAGCAGAGTTCAGATGCATTCTTGCCTGTTGCCAAGGGTTTGCAAAGACTGTGTGCCAAGACAGCGCTATTTCATTGATTTCCTTTATTTTTTTGCCCCTTGAAAAGCTGAGAGAAAACAGCTTCAGCAAACCATCTCTCCCAGTTACATTGTACCGGCCAACGAGAATAAATTTATCATTTATCTTCTGTATGAATTTGTTCTGGATTTTGAATGAATGCACTCGGCCTTGACATCTAATCTAAAGCAGCTACCTAATCAGGTGTAACAATATGAGGATGTATGGACAGTGTAACAAAAAGAAAGTGAATCTTTTTAAAGCCTATTCACGTAGCGGCCGAATATTTAATTAAGAGCACAGACAGAGTGGATTACGGGTGACCCTTGGGTGGCGGTGCCAGCTGCTCTCAGCATGAGCCCCACAAAGGTCAATCTGCCTGCTCAGCCCGTGTGTTGTGCTCCTCATCCTAATCAGCACACGGTACTACAACCTCTGAATAATCACAGATCTACTTTGGAAGGGGTTTCACTGCCGACGGACTCGGACGGAGTGACAAAGGCACTTTTTGGGGAGTTGCAAAGAGGAAAGCCGAGAGAAAACATGGCTTGTTAGAACATGTGCTGGCTGTTACAGGGATTTAATCTGTGACTTTTGTGGTATAACACATGTAATCACATGTAAGAAATTGATTTATTCTCCTTCAGCTTTTAAAAGACATTCATAGATTAGTGTGCTGTTGATTGTCTTGATTAATTCCATAGTTTTTTAAGTAATGACAAATCTCCATCACCGTTTCCCAGAGTGCATGAGTAAGTCCTCAGCATCTTGTGTTGATCAAAACCCAAAGATATTCAGTTTACAGTCATAGAATAAAGTAAAAACACAAACAGAGAGAAGCAGCAAATCATCGCATTGAAGCAGCTGGACACTGGCTGTCATTTCCGTTTGAAAGATGACAGCCAGTGAGCGATTCGATCTTTCATCGACTTATCAAATTGTTGCCAATAGACTTTCTGTTTATCCACAGATCTATTGTTCCAACTCTGGGAAAGATCAGATTATAAGCCAAAGAGAAATCCATCATATTATTAATACTGAGAGACAGAAAAATAATACAATGACAATAGTAAAACATAAATCTATTTTATTTAGACATTGTTGTTTGGGGATGACTCCTAAAAGTGAAGCCGAATCATCTGGATAGGCCCCTGGTGGCTGGCTGCAGTATTGGTCATAAGATACGCCTCCTCCATGTTAGTGGACCAAAAAGTATATGTCAAATACATTTTTCCCAAACATGTTTTTTTGTCATTTCAGGTACTTCTTATCACACCAGTGTTTGTTCAAGTGCTATTTCAATAAGTTTGGTTTTAATTAGTTAGGAGTTGATGCTACAGAAATGTCATGAAACCTCCTGATTGACAGCTGAGACTGACTCACGATTGGTTGAGAGTGGATCTCACCACCGAGGCTCCATCCCCGATCAATACTTTGCAGATTTAAGAACAAAAACGCACAAGATGGCATATTGTGGCTTCACTTCTGGATAGTGGGAGGAAGTGGAGATGCTTTGTTCATCTTTAAACGAAGGCTGTTCCCCTACAAATAACCTTTAAGATCTGAGTGAAGTTTTTTGTCCTTCGAGAATGTTTTCATTCTGTTTGAAGATTTTCAATATAGCAATTATCAAAATGATATACAGAGGTAATAATGGTGCCATTAAATCTTCATCTTGTGCCTGTGTAGGTAAACAGACACGGGGCTAAGCAGTATGAGTAGAGGTCTGCTCCATGTGCAGGGGGGATCAAAAGGCTCTGGCCTGGCAGAACGGGCCCGGCGGCAACAAATGTCTGCTGCCATAATTGGGGGAGAGCCATGTAAAACTGTCCAGGGGAAGGCAAGGACAGCTTAATTATGTTGTGAAATTTAATTAGCCCGCTGTTGTGTGTGTGTGTGTGTCTCTCTGCTGTTAACCGGCTGACCTTGACGTAATGGTGTTTTTGCTGGTGTTTATCATCTATTATGATCAAACATGGCAGAGTTATGGTTGGTATCCCTGTGGTTAGAATGGGCTGGATATGAAATGTTTGTTCCCTCAGGAAGAATTGATTGTGACGAGCACCAATACCGGCTCAGATTTGAAACCATTTGTTCGAGGCAGGTACTGTGTGGTTGTGATGGTTGTGTACACTGTTCCTGTCTCTTAACCGCCTCAGCCTCTCCTGCAGTAAATTAAATCATATTGGGCAGATGGCGCTCAGTATGACAGGTGATTTTCATGTTGCTGATGTGCAGCGAGCAGAGAAATGTCTCCGGGATTGTTGAGTTATTTGTATAGTTGCTGAACCGTTAATCTGGTCACAGCGGTTCACACACATGGTAAATAAATCACAATACAGGACAGAGATGCTTTCAAGCATTTGATTTCACTCTAAAAACTATAACTATAATCATTGCAGGTAAAAGTATTTGAAAACGACTAAAGTCTCTCAGAAGGTTTATATCTGCTGCAGATTCTTCTGTTATTACAAATAAAACAACAAAAAATACAATTGGTAAAGAAGAAAATTGCTAGAGTGAAATTGATAAACTCATATGGTGTTCAACAGAAACAGGTCATCTAGATAATAAGAAGAAGAAAAGACTACTGGAATAAAAATGGGATATAGTAAATATAAAAATATAATAATAAGAAAGGTTTACAATAAAAAAAAAGAGGCTATGAAGTATACTGGATGTAGTAAATGAATATTAAACATTTCACTCAATTTAAGATATTAACTGTCAACTAGAGAATTGTTCGCGGGTGACGTCTTTCACTTAAAATACAAAACTAAACATACTTTGGTGTGTGTTAACATACCTGGGTGGCCCGCTCACGTAAAGGGAAACACTGAATAGTTTATTTAAATTTTTATTGGTCATTATACGAACTCCCTGGTGCTTAGGTTTCTGAACTGTGAGCATTAATCTCTGAAAGGAAAGCGGGACAGATAATTAATTCTCACACTCGCTCAGCGGTTTATCTCTCCTGCATTTATATGTTTCATTGTATCAGAATAAATAACCTAAGCGCGATAAAATTGGAAACGCTGCCTATTTGCTTTGGCTAATGGGGAACACGGAGGGTTTTTCTCCTGCAGTCAGCAGTGTTGAAATAATGATTCATGCCATATTCAGGTCAAGCGCTGTATTGTGAGCTCTCTGTCTAGTTTCAAGGAACGTGAATGCTTTGAATCACTGAGCAAATATCAGCTCTGACACCCTAAGTTCGTGACATTTGCTACTTCATTAAAACTAAGGCTTTGAATTTCTAAAAATTGTTTTGCTGTTTTTTCATGTGGTTGTTTCCAGTATGTTCTTTTTTCAAAGAGAAACCCACTTAAAAACCACTGTCTCCTCCTCTTTCCTCAGGCGTTGGACCAGGATCGAACCTCCCTGCAGAAGGTGAAGAAATCAGTGAAGGCCATCTACAATTCAGGACAAGGTGAGACATACTGTTTCTAGATCAACACTGAATGTTGGTTACACGTTCACAACCACCTCCAAATAAAATCCCCATTGGAAAACGCAGGATTTCTCTTCTTTTTTTTTTTTTTGTCTGGAACATTGGCTTTTTTGGGACAGATGGTGTTTTGTGTGCGTGCGTATCCACATTGTCCCAGAAACCAACACCTGAGTTTGTTTTGCCCGTTGCTGTGACATGGATCCTCAGTAATTTTCCACTGAATTCTTCAGAGAGCAGCCTCCTCCCAGTAAATTGACAGTTTCAGATGTTTGTTCACACACACACACACACACACACACACACACACACACACACACACACACACAAAAACGTTTGTTTGTTCTCCCCAGAAAGAGTTTAGTCTCGTTGTGACCTCTAGAGAAACGCCTGGAGCAGTTCTACGTTTACTGTCTGACACGTTATCTGCTTGTTAAAGTAGTTATTTTTGGTGTGAGACAAATACTGTATGATTTTTTAAAAGAAAAGAGAAATTTATTCATTCAGTCAGAGATTTAACTCCTCGTTGATTTGGCAAATATAGTTTAAGACTTCAGCGCCCAGATTCTCTCCAGAATCAACTTCTTTGTCAGAAATACAACAGGAGAGCGAGTGGTTCGTCTGTTTATGTTGCAGCCAAACAAACTCCCTTTGTTTTAAAAAAAAGGAAGTCGGCCTATAATTTGCCCTTTTCCATCACGTCTCCTGCAATCAGAGTTCATGCTGCACACGGCAGAAGGAGTTCGCTTGCTGAGGAGTCGGAGGTGTGCAGCAGTTCGTCGTCTGCAACTCCTCATTCAACAGCTCGCTGAGGCTGAGGCTCCGTTTTGTTCCATTAAGGCTTTAAAAAATAAAAAAATGGTCCTCTGGAGAAAATGCAAGAAAATAACACGTCTAGTTTTCCGAATTAACTCCGGTGACAAGAACTTAATTATAGTAGTTCTTTTGCGACAGCTTCACAGTAACAGCAGACAGCGGTTTATTTTATAAAAAATGTAAGGTTATCTTGAGGCTATCTCATGATAGTTAGAAATATTGAGTCTTATATATATAAAAA
Source organism: Hippoglossus hippoglossus (assembly GCF_009819705.1). NCBI lineage: Eukaryota > Metazoa > Chordata > Actinopteri > Pleuronectiformes > Pleuronectidae > Hippoglossus > Hippoglossus hippoglossus. Next base: position 15,389,602 of record NC_047170.1, on the reverse strand, counting down.
CCTTTGTTGGCCCCATAAAATTTCGACCCCACAGATTCGTAAAAACGCTAAATACCCAGGAATACAGAAAATATAAAGGAGAAACAAAAGAAAGAAACAATACAAGGGTTATTTGTCCTCAATGGAAACTACAGCCCTGTTTGGACTCTATTTGAGTTTCCGGTATAACTAAGGTTAAAAATGGCTGCTGCTGCAGGAATCAGCTCCACGGCGCTCGTCTCACCTGACCTCCCTCCCAGGACTCTTGTCCAGATTTGGCATCAGTCTAAACTCGTCTGTCCCTCCAGCTTCTCTCAAATTCTGAGTTAATGACGAGGACGGATGGATGCTGCTGTTTGACTGACGATGAAAATCATGGGTTGAGGTCTCATGTGTCTGTTATTGATTCGCTCGTGTCGCTGCACTGATGAGGGAAACTTTCCGCTGAAGGTTTCTGCCACATCTGTGTCAACATGACCATCCTGGGGAATCAGATTTGAAAACGGCTTTGTTCCACGTGTTTGTCTCTAGCTTTTCAGAACAAAAAGTGATATTACACAAATATTTTCTTTCTCTTCTTTTTCATTTCATCTCACCACATTTTTTGTGCAGAGAACTCCAGTTAGGATTATATATGCATTTCATACTAATCTTGAGCTTATCACATGTTCTGGCAGGTATATTTATCACTGCTTGACCTCTCTGTCCCTCAGACCACGTTCAAAATGAAGAGAACTACGCCCACGCTCTGGACAAATTCGGCAGCAACTTCATCAGCCGGGACAACCCTGACCTGGGGACGGCCTTTGTCAAGTTCTCCTCCCTCACCAAGGAGCTGTCCGCCCTGCTGAAGAACCTGGTGAGTCCAGCATGTCAACACTGGGGCTATAATTAAAAGGAACGTCTTAGGGAGTCTGTCCTACTGAACGCTAACTGCCATCGTGGCTGCTCTTCTTTCACGTGGACAGAAAGAGGATCATTCTCCAGAGAGAGTTTATTCTCCCTGTCTACGCTCGGATAAGTGGTTTAGGATTTGGCTTTACGGTTTGGGATTAGCTTTACATTAGGTTAAAGGTTGTGGTTTAAGGTAAAGGGTGATAGTTGTATCTGTTTGTCTGCAGGTGATCAAGAGGTTTTCTTATGTCTGTACACCTTTAAAAAGAATCACCACAGCCAGACAGTACAGCTGACAGTCAATAAATCTACCTCTGAGTCTTGTATTTCTTTTTTCCAGTCAAGGCTCTTATCCGCCCGCTGTGGATTTCCCCTGTTTCCCCCACGTCTCTGTTGAATGTTGTGTCCTGTGTGAATCCTCTGTGAGGGATTGCTGTTGGAAGAAGAGACAGTCCTGCCTGTGTGGCCGACAGCGAGATTAGACTCCATAAGTGCACTTGGCAGCACTAGGACAAACTGTGTGTCTGTGTCTATATCTGTGTGTGACAATTTGGAAACCTCCTCATATCAGCCACATGTCGGTGCTACCTACATATTTTGCGGGACAGTGAAATTATCTCTGTTCATTCCTCTCGATCTCTTCTTTTTCCTCTCTTTTGACTCCTGTCATTTCCGTTTTGAGTATTTTATCGAGCGAGTGCGCAGACTTCGATAAATTAGCCCTCAGGGCTGCTGGTATGCTCGTGCTCTACAAATTAGTATTGATGAATAATGCTTGTCCTCGATGTCCTACATGTGTTTTCTGGCTTAAATGTAAGGATTTCGGTCCATGTTGGCTCCAGCCTTTCTGCACCTTCCCCTGTGCTTCGGAGAATCGTATTGAATGAGAAAGCGAGGGAGACAGTAACAGTTTCCAGGATGGGCTGTTAGAGTAGTCCGGCACTTGTCCAGTTGAAGATTGATTCTGACGTTGGCCATATGCAAGACAGGCACTTAAGAAGCACATTAGCGCCCATTAAGTGTTGTTTACTTCCTTGACCGCCGCTGTGTGTCTGTGCGGACAACAGGGACTTAAATGCTTAGTAGTGTTGTAAATGACCTTGCTGATCCTGATGGTTAGAGCTGCTGAGCATAGCTGTGGCAACCCGAGCTGCTGGCAGCGTCCAGCTTTTGCTAATTCCTCAAAAGACCCAACTTGCACTTGTGCTGTTTTTGCTATTATGTTTTCTTCAATCAGCAGGAATGTGATGATGCACTGCTCTATAGGTTAAAAGATGACGCTGGTGTTAACAGAGACTTTGCTCATTGTCAAGAAACTCATTTAAAAAAGCCAAAACAACAACTTGACTGTGGCACTCTATCCTTCAAGCCCCTACTTAAGATTAAAGCTGCACTAATCACTATTTTGAAAGTAGAGCTTTTTTGGCATTTTTGTTCTTGTTTTATTTTGATAGAGAAATTGAAGGAGACAGGAAACTGGTAGATAGTAGAGGAGAAACACGCAGCCGGCCAGCCAGGAGCCGGCCGGCTGCACCAGGCATACAGAGTGTGCCCGAACCATTCGGCTATCAGTGGCCTCACTAATCAATATTTTATATTGGCAATACATCAGATGATTAAATGTAATGTGGAAGGACGCACATGAATGATTCTGCAGTTTCCCTCAACCAAACAAAGCGCTTTGGGGTCTTTCAGCTTATTTTTGGGGTTTTTCTGCACCAAAACTTTACTTTAGTGTTGGTTTCCTGTCTCTCATCATTACAGCAACAGTAGAGCTGGTTTTAGCATAGTAAAAAATAAAATAAGATGATAAACCCAGTGTACGCTACCTCTCCACCACCAATCTGCAAACAAAGTTCGTTGAGTGAACATAGTGCAGCTCAGGAGTTGGTGGAGACCAAAAACAGAGCGAAGAGGGAGAGTGAATAATGGATGTAGATTCCAGACATAAGACCCTTCACTGTATTAGGTTGCTCTGTTACCTGCCTGATGTTTAAATACTGGCTAAAAACCAGCTGGAGTGACAAGTACTATATATAAATGGCAGCTTGATTTACTTGAATTTGTTATATCAAGCTTCAGCTTTTCAGACGTTTCTGTCTTTTCATGGTTTTTGTTCATCCCTTAAATATATATACATCTCACACTGTTTTATGATGTGTTGCCTGTGTTTGCTTGTGACAAGAACCACATTATAACTCCTGTCCTCCTTTTCTCTGTGTCGTCTTTCAGCTCCAGAGCCTCAGCCACAATGTGATCTTCACCCTGGACTCGCTGCTGAAGGGCGATCTGAAAGGCGTGAAAGGGGTAAGAGTCTCTTGCTTGACCTTTTCGGGCCCGCCCCCCCCCCCCCCCCCCCCCCCCCATGACACGTTTCAGCAGTGGGCCAAGGAAAAATAGATCCCTCAACTGCACACCTCTCTATCTAACTCTTAGTGCATGTGAGTAAGAGGGAGTTAGACGAGAGATGGGGGAGTTAGGGGTTCAGCTCTTTGTTGCTTTAAGATCACACTGTAAATCTTGGAGAAATAAACACCGCCTCCATGTTGTGCCTGAGGTTAGTGGCAAGTAACTGGGTCATGAACCCCTGATGTTCGAGTACAAGGAAGGGGAGCAGTCACTTGCTGTGCGTCCAGGGAATAAATCGTGAGCGGAGTGAGGCATGTGCTGCGTCTCTGGTAGCGATCCAACTCTGCAAACAACATGGTTCCCATGCTGACCCTCTTTGTAGTTTGCTGATGCTTGCCCTCCTGTGTTTCTGCAGGACATTAAGAAGCCCTTTGACAAAGCATGGAAGGACTACGAGGCCAAGTTGTAAGTGGATAATTAAAGTCTGCTGTTTTAACCCTGCATATTTGCATCACCTCGTTCATTGTCGTGTTCTGAATAATGGATCAAACAGTGTTAGTAACATGCAATCATTTAGTTTGGCTCCTCCAGGAACCGTTGTAGAAGTCACAAGCCTACACACAAAGTCAAGAACATGTGAAAAGGAGAAGCACATTCATCTATTGATTTGTTCTCTCCTCTGTGTCAGTACAAAGATAGAGAAGGAGAAGCGAGAGCACGCCAAGCAGCACGGGATGATCCGCACCGAGATCACCGGGGCTGAGATCGCCGAGGAGATGGAGAAGGAGCGGCGTCTCTTTCAGCTCCAGATGTGCGAGGTAGGTAGTGAAGTGTGACTGTTGACCTCATTAAGAGCTGCATTAACAGCCAGACCACATACAGTGACACACTGTGGCCACTGAAGCAAAGTGGAGGTGGTCTGTCTCTCATTATGATCAGATCTCAGCTGTGAATTCTTTCTATTTCGTGTGACGTCACTCTTGAGATAAATAACCGCCCAGTAAGTTGAAAGGTTGCCCAGAAAAAAACTACAAGTAGTATCAGTAGCAAGCAAGAGCTCCTGAGCGTGCCTATGCCCGTCCACTGCTATTTGCACATTAAGATGTGATAAAAGTGCAGGCAGAATTACGATGAGGAGATTGTTAATGAATAACAGTAATAAAGACAGATGGATCAGACTTCATTATCAGGTTTTATTACCTGGTGTAAATGGAGCCAAAAACACAATTGATGTGGCAGTTTGAGCTGTAATTAAGCAGCCGAGCAGTTATCCAGGTCTTGGAATGTATCACAGCCGTGTGTGCTTTGCAGTTATCCTGCATTAGAGCTGCAGTCTCCTTGGGAACGGTAGTTTTTTTTAAAACCAGAATTGTAAAATCAATTTTCATAGTATTATAAACTGTATTTAGTTTACTGGCCTAACCTTCAAACCCATGGATCTGTCATTCACACTGGCCTTCCTGGTTTTATGTTCTTTTTAAAAATGCTGTTTTTTGATATTCATCATGAATATTTATTTATTGTTAAACGATAACATGTCTTTTACTAATAATATTGAACTAGAGTTTAATATAGTTGACTTTTTCCCCTCTTAGATGATTTGAATAATTTAAAGGATAGCTGCAACACTTGTGCATGAACTTAATTCATGAGGATGGTACGTACTTCACCAGTCTCTACTTGTCGTCCTCAACACTGGACAATGATTGAAAGTCAGTGGGTAAGATTAAGAAAACACAACACTCACAGTCTAATGACACGTGACGAGTACATTTTAAATATTTGAGCAGCTGACAGCTCATAAACACTCAAACTGTTTGCCTTTTAATTGAAGTGTTTTCAGATGTTCCATTGTTTCTGCAAACTTGTCTCCCTTCAAGTCTGTGGCGACACTGTTGTTTTTAGTTGTTTTTTAGTTAATCCCAAAGGCCGTACTTAAAGAAAAGTGACAGTTGGAATTAAGTGCAAAACCAAAGAGAGCTCTTTATGTGCCCGAGAGAATCAGAACAAACTGTTAGAGCTCACTGTGCTTTGCCAAAACCCTCTCTGGTGGTGGGCGGCAACGCCTACGCCTTCTTCACTGTTTTATCCTGTTAGGACTTTTTTCTTTTATACCAAAATTGCATAATGGACCAATGGTTCCTCTCCTGCTGTTGGTTATGTGAACTCAATGCAGCACGTTTCTCTCCCGCCATCTTGATGCATCTTAACATACTTCCATTGTTATTCTAGCTACTTCACAGGCTGGCTACAAATCAAATTCATTAAAGATTTGTCAGAGTATTAATCTGATCCAGACCAAAGCAAAGCCATTTATTTTAATTTCTCCTTCTGATAGCTCTGAGGATGCTAATGCTAATTGCTAAGTAGTGTGGTTGCTCGGTTTAAAACCCTTTCACAGGATGTTAGTAGCAGCTGGAACACTTTATAAACTGACATTTTATCCATATCTCTCTCTATCTGAGGCATTTATTCAATTTATCCTACTTTGTCTTACGTAAGAGACATGTTTTTGAGATTAATTAATATTTCTGAAGCTGCCAGTAACACAGAGGAGACAGAGTAATCACAAACATCAGAGATATCCTAAATCAACAGTCATCCTGGCTGGACATATCACTGCTGCTGCTGTTGTTGTGTGCGGGGCAGTTGCTGCAGTCAGTGGCACAATCTGTTCATCCCACTTAACCTCATTTCTCTGTGTTGCGTGCACTCTCTCGCTCTCACGCTCTCTCGCTCTCTCTCACCATGTTACTCAATCACCAGATTACAGGATGCTCTCACTCTCTCACCCTTTTCATCCTACGCCGTCAGCGAAGGAGTGCGGAAAGGCAGGGATCAGCGGGCTGCATTATATTCCGCCCAGACACGGCAGCAGTTTGAGCGTCGCTGCTCATTCACACAAAAGAGTTCAAACATGCACATGCGGCAGCGCTCTTCAAAACACTGAACCCACACAAGGCTCAGACAAAATGTGGATAATCTCCCGTCCAGCGAGCACAGTCAGGCAGACAAAGGGACAGCACATGCATGCATAAACACATTGATGCACACACACACAGACACGTATGAACCCATGAATCCACATACATGTTATACGTAAATTTAAACTGTGTGTTGGGAACTGAAGCTTAACAACGCTTTAGTAGTTTTAATTTGACTGCGGAGCTGAAAGTGGTCTTTAGCCGTGACTCTTTGTAAATCTCTGTGGATTGGCCCACTGTGGGATTAACTCCGATTATGATTATCTTTTATTCGTTTGTTTAGTGGGAGCGGCGTCTGAAGACATTTGTTTTGAATCCTCAGACACCCAGACGGCGCCGACAAAGCACTTCCTCCGGAGGCTTCTCCCTCTCTTTTCTTCATAATGCTAATATAAAATATTTTCCCTCACCCTTTTGAAACTTTATTTAGATCAAAGCAGAGCGACGGTATTCTCTTGTACTACAAGGTGTTTTCTTCTGTGTTTACCAGTCTTGTCCCCACTCCCAGAGTGCCGAGGCCGTCCTCGCTCGTACATGAAAGGCTTCACGGGGCACTCACTCAGATGTGATTAGCATAATGCAGAGAGTACATACGGCAAAGCAGAGTCTCTTCTCTCTGTGTAACATCATTGCCACATGAAAAACGATCGAAGCAACGTGAATTTCAACTCGTTGATGAACTCTGCACCTCTCTTTATCTTGCAGTACCTGATCAAAGTCAATGAGATCAAGACCAAGAAAGGGGTGGACCTCCTCCAGAACCTGATCAAGTATTACCACGCACAGTGCAAGTAAGTACCACCTTAATCCCCCCAAACCTGATTTTGCGAATCTCTCCTGTAATGTGCATCAAACCCAAGGAGAAGTGGATAACACACCACTCCAGGGAAAAAGGTCATCTCTCTCTCTTTGCAGCTCTAGATTTCAATTTCCTATCACTTAATGTTTCTCAGATCTTAAGTGGTGCATCATTGTGTGTGTGCGTGTGTTTGTGTGTGTGTGTGTATATATATAGCTCTCATAAATATGCACAGGTCCTCATACAGATGTGTTCTGACAGCTGTGGGGTTTGGTGGGTAAATAAGTGGATGCGCTTCGTGCCAGAATCGCAACTCAGAACGCCCCGTCACAGGATGACAAATTCTCTGTCAGCGTTGCTAGGTCCTGTCATAACACCGGGACAAAACAATATACTTCCCTGTTAATCTGTTCAACCTGGGACTCGATGGATAGAGAAGCTGCACCGGTGATGGATTAGAGGCATAAATGCAGCGGATGGAGAGCTGAGTGTGTGATTGCTTACAGCCGAGAAAAGATGGAGATAATTAGAAAGTTTGCGTTCATTTTACGGTCCAGATCATTTCATTCAGAAAGTAAAGCAATAACAGCAGAATTTGGTGTCTGTTAACATCTTGCTCACATCTCAAAACTTCAAGGTTCGCAGTAAATGCGATCCTGAAACTCGCAGGCATGAGCCATCTCCTCGTGTTTGTTATTACTTCTCTCGCATGCCGAACCACAGTCTCTTTCCAAGATGAAAGAGCATGAATAGGGCTGGTGATTCAGCTACAGAGATTCCCAGGGGGCTGCTTTCTGTGTTTACTTTCAGCCGAGCTCAAAGCGTGTGAGTGTGTGATTTCTGTTAAGTAATTTCTAAAGATCACGGAGGCTCTCACTCATCGACCCTAAATGACACTCTGCATTTCCCAGATTTCGCTAGAGAAAAAATGTCATCATCACCGAAAGTTTAGTCGTTCTGTAGATGTATAGCACAGTAAACAACCTGCATTATAAACACTTAAACTTTCTGACACTTGATATGAGGAGTCGAGATGTTCAGATACCATTTTTTCTTTCCTGATAGTGATTCAGATCCCGGGACTTTGGGAATCGTCCAATACAGAGTACCGATCCGATACCGGTGCATTTTCAAAAATTACTTTTTAATAATTAAACGTCTATTTTAACATTTGTGTGCGACTAACACTGTATGGAAGCGATAGTTGCTATCATTGCTATATGGCCTGAATCAGGTTAAACCCTTAGAAGTACAAATACATAGCATAAGGGATTTTTTGGGAAAAGAAAATCGCAGTTGTATCTGGATGAAACTCATATACTTTAAAGACTTGGTATTGGGTCGGTACATACATTTGCGTGTGATCCGACCTGGCGACCTAATGCTGACTAAGTATCGGAACGTCTCTAATGGAGAGCTGGGTGGACTGGGAGGGGAGTAAAAGACAACAAGCACAAAAGAGGCGAAAGAGCATGTAATGAAATGAGGAAAGGAGATGTATGGTAGAAGAGGAAGAGAGTAGTGGTCAGTGGGAGGAGAGAGAGAGAAAGGGGGAGGTCATTAGTGGTGATTTGCAGCCGCAGCGCTGCATTCGAGGTGTGCACCACTCACAGATCTGTAATTGATTTCAGGATGCGCTAAGCACCTCTGCAAATTTCCTTCAGACTCGGCCAGCCATGATTTTCTGTGCCAAGAGGCAAAGGTGCCAGACGGAATCGGTCTATACATTAAACATAAACTGCAGCAGTTCCTCTCTGTGTGACCTTCATCGCAGCCAAGAAGAGCGGATTGTGACGGCTGACATTTGCAGAGTAGTTCCCGTAAATTACTGATGTGCCTCATATTTATTCCAGTGAATGTTAATGTCAGTGAGACTCACACGTTCCTCTGTTCTGCAGTTTCTTTCAGGATGGCTTGAAGACGGCGGATAAGCTGAAGCAGTACATCGAGAAGCTGGCAGCTGATCTCTACAATGTAAATACTCGTCCTTCACCTTTTCACCTCTTCCAACAACTGCATCCTCCAGCTTTGGTTTTGTTTTTCTCAGCAGAATCACAGTTGATGTTTTTGAGAATTGTCCTTTTGTTTCCTGCTGCGTTCTTCATATGTGAAATTCAGAGTCAGGAAAATTGGGTCCAGGCAGTTTTCCAGAGTCTGAAAACAGCTTTGGTGTATTTCTTCCTCAACATAGCTTTATTTTCTCCACAGATTAAACAAACTCAGGATGAGGAGAAGAAGCAGTTGACTGCCCTGCGAGATCTGATCAAGTCCTCCCTCCAGCTGGACCAGAAGGAGGTAGGCAGCTCAGACCCACCCACACACACCAAGGCCAAATCTTTACTCGTAGCAGGTGATATTCCGACTGCACCAGCTCAAACAGACATATAGTTGGCTTAACACCGTCAGGGTAGGCACGAGTCAGCCATTCCAGTCTTATTTAAAACCCCCTTCTCCATGTCTGACCACGCACACGCTCCCACTCGGGCCACTACCCGGTTTGGAGCTTGCCTCCTGCAGCACAGAGCGAGTGCCCAGTGCTGTACCATGCTGGTAGCCAGTGTGTGGTAGGCTTTGCTGGTGACCAGTGTTGTGCCTCACTGGCTGCTCAGTGGAGAGCCACTCACTGCCAGACTTAACACACACGCACGCACATGCACACACACACACACACACACACACACACACACACACACACACACACACACACACACACACACACACACACACATTCAAAACACAGCCAACCCTGGTTTTATTTATCTGCACAGGCTGGTATATCGTTTAGATTTCCCACCATCCCCTCAGTTCACACTTTCACACTCTCAGTTCACTGTTCTGCATGAAACAACCTATAGAGCCTTTCACATTTCATTCACACCTCCTGTAGCTTCTCTAGCTAATAGCACAAACTATTTGAAAGGAGAGATGGTAGATTTCAGTGAGCACACGGGGCGGGCAACACACAATTTTTCACACCCACCGCCTGCACCTGAACTGGATCTTTCACACCTCTTCCCTCTATCTCCCCCCTCTGCCTTCTGCTTGTCTGGAATCAAGTCTAGAAGAGTAAGTGCTGGTGCATGTGGAGCATGCTGGCATCTGTCTATTATGCTTGACTGTTTGGCCCTTTAGAGGTGTTAAAGTGCATGCCCTGTAGATTCTCATCTTCTGTTAGCACTCTCACTTTGTTTTTGAGAAGAGACCCTGTACTTTGGATGTCAGTTTGTTGTGTGTCTGTGTCTGTGTCTGTGTCTGTGATGCATGTCTTTACATACCTCCTCTGTGCATGCTTAGTGTTTGACATTGTTTCATTTGCGTTTGCGCAGGACTCTCAGAGTAAGCAGGGTGGATACAGCATGCACCAGCTGCAGGGAAACAAGGAGTTTGGCAGTGAGAAGAAAGGCTATCTGCTGAAGAAGAGTGACGGGTGAGTGGAGAACACGGCCATTGTTTCAGAACGCTGCACCGAACAGAACATGTTGCATTAACATTTAAACACCAAAGACACGACAGCCCCTTCACTAATGTGTGTACCCCCCCCCCCCCCTCTCTCTCTCTCTCACACAGACTAAGGAAGGTGTGGCAGAGGAGGCAGTGCTCAGTGAAGGGGGGCATGCTCACCATCTCTCATGCCACAGTGAGTATACACACACACACACACACACACACACACACACACACACACACACACACACACACACACACACACACAGACACAGACACACAGACACACAAACTCCCTGACCCCCTCCCACAAGTAACTATGTGAATCAAAGGGAGAGCATCATCATTTGGAAAAGGTTGTGTCGGTCTTTCTCAATCTGGAGGCTTCAAGAGTGGAATTGACATAGATGGGTTGTCATGGCAACAGTGCCCCCCCCCCAACCCCCCTCTTCCTCAACCACCGAGCTCCCCCACCACCACCCCTCCCCCCTCCGCCCGCTGCGCCTCGGTGACTCATCTCGGAGCGAGTGCGAGCGTACTGTATACGCTGTCACGTCTATAGCATTGTCTCCGCTCTGCAGCAGCAGCAGAGAAACAGCTCAGTGTGATTTCCTCTCTTTTCTTGTGTAAATCTTCTGGAAATAAGAAATCCCAGGACAAATAATTGAAGAGAAAATCTGAGACTCATTCATTCGTCGGTTTCAACTCGACATGGATCTTCCTCGGGCCTGCAAACCAAAAAACAGTCATCCTCATTCAAACTCATCTGCCAGAAGGATCAGCTCTGGCAGCGCAAAAATGATCCTGACCTGTGCAGTTTCATTCTTCACATTAGCGGCTTTTATAGACTCAGTGTTAGAGCGCGATGTTTAACCTTCACCCAGCTGCTGCCTCGAACGTGACATCATTCCTGTGTGTGCGCTGGAAGAGGCTCAGGGGAAGTGGTTGCCTCAGATAGAAAATGAAAGGTTTCCGTTTGAAAGCGACTAAATCTTTAACCTCGCTCTGTACAGTCTGACCCGCTGGGTTGTAGTTAGACAAGAGCTTCTAATCAATTCTCCCCATCTACCACCAATCCAAGTTTATTTTTTCTTCAGCCCTCGCAGCAGCTGAACTCTTGGTGACTCTCGTTTGACATGGTGGGACGGCAGCGGGCCAGCAGGGCTCCGAGGCTCGTCATAGCCTGTTAGCGTTTCATTAGCACGTGCCCCGGCCTCTCCTCTGGCACAGTACTGGCAGGAGACAATGCTCCGTGTGCATGTGCCAACTGGGCCCATTATTACAGCACACAGCCCAGCCAGCCAGCACGGCCCAGCTTCCAAATGGGCACCAGAAAAGCCTTGAGGTCAGATTGTTGTTCAACAGTTTGACGGGTTTGTAGCTTTGATTTAGTGAATAATTCAATATCTTAGGTTTATATTTGGATAATGGCAGTGATGTTGATGAATTATGAATATAAAGTCGCCATTTTAATGATCGATTAATGCAAGTTTCTTTATCGTTATAAAAGAGAGAGCTGATGCAGATACTTTTATAAACATTAATACATTAATATTAATATCTTTTCTGCATTGTTTATTCTGTAAAATAAAGGTTTTCATAGCGGTGCATATCGGCAAACATAAACGCAGATACCTTTGTCTGTGAAAGGCTTGTATCGATGGATTTTATCATCTAATCAATAAATTGGTCGGTCTCTAGAAAAAATTTCAACAATATGCATTTTCTAACCTCTTGAACATGAGGATCTTTTGCTTTTTTCACCGTTTTCTTTGGTTGTTGGACAAAACAAATCAATTTGAAGACGTCTCCTTGTGTCCTGGGAAATTCTGATGAGCTTTTTTCACTTTTTTCTGACATTTCATACAATGAACAGTTGATACCTTTGGGTTCTGTATTAGAAATCTTTGCATTAATCATAAAGAGCGTTCAGTGTCTAATATTGTGCATTGTCGGGATTGAATGTCTTATCGTGAAGGGGCCGTCTTTGTAATCCTGAATCTGTTTACGTTTGCAGTCCAACAGGCAGCCGGTCAAACTCAACCTGCTCACCTGCCAGGTCAAACCCAGCACAGAGGACAGGAAGTGCTTTGATCTCATTTCTCGTAAGTTTAACACACACACACACACACACACACACACTGTTCGTGCCAGAATGGATCAGTTACGTAAAGTTACACATTAGCATTCCGAACGTTGGGAAGTAGTTTATTAAACAAAAACATCAAGGAAAAATAATCTGTGGTTATTCAACACAGTTTTGTAGAAAAGAACATTTTTAGAAAGTTATACAACAGCTATCACATGACAAGTCTTATATTTGATTAGTCAACACTGTGCTGTCTGATGATTCTCATTACAAAGCTTACTTAACGTCGTGGTTTCTGTTTTCCACAGATAATCGGACATATCATTTCCAAGCTGAGGATGAGCAAGAGTTTGTCATGTGAGTACTTCAGAGAAAAATACATCAACCACAGTAAAAAGAGCTTTTACTCTTAGTTCCTGAGGTTTGTGAGTTTTGCACTCCTTGCGAAGTCGAAAGAGACTTTTCGTTTCCTATGACTTTTCGTTTCCTTTCACCCAAATCTATTTATTCACTTAGAAAGCCGTCACCTACCGCAGAGGTTGGTTGGCGGATAGTGGGTCGTGTCGTTGTCATCCCTGAAGCCAGGATGTGTTTTACTTTGTGACGAGCAGAGGGACAGTTGAGAGGCTGAGAGGGCAGCGGCTGAATTTGTGGTCAATCTCAACCAGTTTTTTCACACTCACACACACATGCACATAAATCGGTAGGAACACACAGACACAGATTACTGGGACAGTTCAACATTCAACCAAGGTTTTATTATACATACAAACGCAAGCAGAATCACATTCTATGAACCAATAAGTAAAGTTTTTTCCTGGCTGCTGCAGATCAACAGCAGCAGCTCGATGTGACATTAGCTTCTATTAGCATAACATGAGCTGAACTCTCAGCTGCTGAGTTGCATTGTGGGTAAAAAATAAATAAGGCAATAGCTCTTGTTCTGCTGCATCAATTTGAATACTTTTAATAAATTAATCTGTTTGAAAACTAAGATTAACATTTTGCACTTGCTTCTAAATTAAATGTTAATTAGGGCTGCGACCAGATTTGTTAACATTTTCAGCTGATCTACTGGTTATCTGGTCAAGTAACTGACTTCAAACTGTGAAAAATACCAGTTTAAATTTCTTAAAGCCCAAGATTATGCCTTCAAGCTGCTTCTGTTGTCAAACCAACCAAAATGATTGAGTTTGCATTTATGTAAAACATAGAAAAGAAGATGTTTCAGCTCTATTGTAAGTGAGTATGTACGTTTAAGACAAGGCTAATGGAACCATAAAGCCTCATTCAACACATTCACAAGAGTCAAAATGATGAAATAACACGTAAACTGTGTTGCTCCTCGGGACAAACACACTGAATCATTGAAAGAAAACTGAATTCAATCACACTGAATCTTCTTGAGCTGTCTGGACTAAAGCGCTCTCGAGTTGAAACACTCTTTGATTTCTGACACTTCAGTCCTCCGCATGTTTCTCCTCTGATGACGGGAACTTTGTTTTTTATCCTTCCTGTGGTTGTGCTGCCTGGTTCAGTGCTGCTTGAACACTCCTCCATGTACATGTCGTCCTCTGGGATCCAGCCCTCTGCTCCTCGCCGCCCGCTCTGTCACGCACCTCCAGCTGCAGCAGCCGCAGCCTCTTCATGGGAATTTTCCATCAAATATTTAGTGCTTCATAGGGCTCCTGCTTTAGGCAATCATGCTCCCCTTCAATTAGGCTGGGAGCGTATTGTAATGTAAACACAAAAGTGCTTAGGCTCAGCAGCTGCACACCTACGCATCTGCAGATTAAAATATCTTTGTTTTTTCACACTTATTGATAAACAGACAATCTAACACATCAGTCTGTGTGCCCACTCCCTGTCTGGCCTCTGGCTTTACAAACAGTGACAGAGGAACTGCTGACGTCAGGCTCATAAAGCCCACTCTCTGTGTGTTGTGTGTGTGTAGGTGTGTGTGTGTGTGTAGGTGTGAGCGTGGGCCGGTTCAGTGGGTAGAGTGTAGGAGCAGATTGCACCGTGTAGTGAGCTGCAGGAGGCCATGTTTGAAAGGCCGCTGCAGTGTTTCCTGTGTGATTCTTAATGAACAACAGTGTCTGTGAATACATCTGTGTGTGTGTTCCACCTTTTCAAAGGAAATGAATCTGCAGGCACAAAACACCTTTGAAGAATCAAACCGATTTAGCTTTGAGATTTTAATACACCTAATTATTTAAAAACAGCCATGCCAGCAAACAGAAATAAAAATAAAGAAATATTAAAAACTGTTAAGTTAAAGAGGAGTTTTTGTAGTTTATTGCCTCAGAAGTTTTTGCTTAAGATTTATTTATGATTGTGTTTAATAAAGAATATATTGGGTCTTTGGGTTTATGGAAATTTACCTCACTCACAATATTTATTTCTAATCATCTTAATCATGTTAAAGTTGTCGGTTTAAGCAACAAGGACAAATACTCCCTCGTTCCAGCTTCATCTCCCTTCATGGTGTGTTTCCTCCTGCAGTTGGATCTCGGTGCTGACCAACAGTAAGGAGGAGGCGTTGAACATGGCGTTCCGTGGTGGGCAGAGCAGCGGAGGCGAAGACGGATTGGAGGATCTCACTAAAGCCATCATAGAGGACGTGCTGCGCATGCCAGGCAACGAAATCTGCTGTGACTGCGGAGCTGCAGGTGTGTGCTTCTGCTGTGTGTGTGTGTGTGTGTGTGTGTGTGTGTGTGTGTGTGTGTGTGTGTGTCCAGACAGGTTTCAAATATATCTACATACACACCCTCCTCCTGTTTTGTGCTTCGTCATCGCTCACCTTGTTACGGGAAAAGGACAAACAGCGTCACTTCAGCATTTTCACATTCAACTGTGAGCCACTGTTTTATTTAATCCCACGCAGCAATCTGGATTTCTGTAATGTCACAGCCACTGGGGAGACGGCAATGGAACAAGCTGCACTGCGCCTTCACCAGCAGCCTTTAATAAACAAGAGCGTGCATGTACATGCACTAGTGTTGTTAGCATTCAGGACACAATCCCATCTCGGTCCTCCCCCACATTTGGAAGCAAAGACTCAGCACTTAAGAGGGTAGACATTCAGGCCCTCTGACACTTAGCACACACACACATACACACACACTCACTCACATTCCCCTACATCAACACAAACACACACAGCAGCTCAGACCGACGGGAGGGGGAAAAAGAACATTTCTACGCTTTGAGAAGCAACATCATTACATCATGTTCTTACATAAGTCACACACGCTTTGTCGACTCCTGAAATCTGCAGAAAGGGGAGGTCATTTGTCACGTCTGTTCGCTTGTTTCTGCGTATACATGGTTTCAGTAGTATCACCACCAGATGTGGAATAAGGTTGTTTGCTTTCTGTTGTTTTACCTCATCAAATCACAGGAGATGACGCCCCAGTACGGCAAAGGTCATCGTAATGACTCGCAGAGGTCGCCGCCTCTTTGTTCCCTCTGCTTCGAGTGGAAAGAGGACGACTCCATCTTATTTGACATTCTCTCAGGATCTCTGTCTATAACACCCAGCTTTGCAGCTTTAGCATTAAGCAGCTATAGAGGTCACCATGCATCCAGTCATCATGCTCAACATGCACTTTGCGACCTGTCAGCAGCTCGCATCTGTTCATTGTGCTGGGTAAATGCGCGTGTTGAAACTGCCACCTGACGTTTCCACCGTCCTCTGCTGCTCGGTATTCACTTGTCAGAGTGAGACAGAACGACATCATTCACCTTGCAGCATCACTGAGCTCACAACCAACACGGCCGAGCTTTGTGTTTATCGCCGGTTTAAATCTCCCAGATTGCATCAGAGCACCGGGGCTGTGATGGTGGTCGATACAGCGGTTCAGAGCGCACCGCGAGTCCCTGCTGCTACGTCTAGCGGCTTTGCCTAGGTTACACAACAGACTTTATCTGCCTCCTTGTGTACGATGTGACTGAGGTCACTGTTAGTGCCAGTCCTTCAGTTGTCTGAAATATCTATTTTTTGAAATGCCAATAAAATCAATCCAGGCGGTCAATAAATTAGCTTGTGTGAAGCATCCACGTCATTTTCAAGGTTCATGTGGTCGAAATACACACGTTTCATCAGCTGACACAAGATTACATGACCTCAAATATCAAATATTTGACCTGACGAAGATCAGACTGGGATTGAAGTGTTGTTTATTTTAATCAGTGCCGTTGTTTGCTGTCAGGAATGTAGCCTCGAGCTGTTAGCCCATGTGCTAGCCTCAATCAATGACACAGGATTAGAATGCAGGGCCGTGGCAGGAAAATTAAATGCTACATCCACAAGTACATCCTTTCCGTTTATTGAAATGAATTTCTGGGGTCGGATTTGTGTATCTCTACAGGATGTGCCAAATTTGGTTTATCTTAAATTTAAAAAAAATGCAACCCAAAACAAATAAAAACAAGCTAAGCTGATAAACCTATATTTTTCTTGTTCCCCAAGCACAGCGATCAAAAGTAGAAAGTGTAGAACGTGACCACAAAGCTTCAGAGAAGTTTTGAATCAGAAAACTTTTCATCTATTGATAAACGTTGTCTGTGGTTTTTGATGTCAGTTCCTCACAGTTTAAGTGTAATAACTTCTGTCGAGGCTTTTTCTCCTGGGTTCAACAATCACACCGGAATGAATCAATAGAAACACAGAGAAACCAATTCCTCCACTCGCAGCAGCTTTTCAGGGCCACGATACAACATGGCCACAAAATCTATTTTCACTGAGGAGCATGACGGATGCTTTTTATTGCTGGAAAAACTTTAGCTTTTTCATTCGGTATATATCATTTTGTTTTTATCTTTATTTGACCATGTTCCCTGACTGCAATATAAATAGATTCTGGGTATTCAAGCTATCGTATCTCGCTGTATCTGGAGCTTCGAGCTGTTAGTGGCACCTGGTGTGAGACATGTATCCAAATTGAAAAAGTTTTCCTGGACCTACACCCGCTCCACTCACAATCCCACCGACTACAGCGGAAACTCTACACTGCAGGAAGCTGACGTGTGTTTTTATATGTCGTCTTTGTCTCTAGACCCAAAGTGGCTTTCCACCAACCTGGGGATCCTCACCTGCATCGAGTGCTCTGGCATCCACCGAGAGATGGGGGTCCACATCTCCCGCATCCAGTCCATGGAGCTCGACAAGCTGGGGACCTCCGAACTCTTGGTGAGTCAGAGAATCGCTCGAATGTGTGAGTGAGTAGTCTTTGTTAGAGGCAGAAGTCCAGGCCCTCTTCTATTTCCATCTCCTGTGAAACATTAGCAACAGCGAAGGAGTCATGGAAACTGAGGATGGCACAGAATGTGGTTCCTAAAGCAGGAGGGCGTCTCACTCCGCGCTCATCTGGCTCTGATGCTGCTCTGCTTTTTAACATGACTGATTTTTCCCTCTTTCTCCCCCAGCTGGCCAAGAATGTAGGGAACAGTAGTTTCAATGAGATCATGGAGGGAAACCTCACTTCCCCTACACCAAAGCCCACTCCCTCTAGTGACATGTAAGTCCTCTCAGGGTTTCATACCCCAACACTGCACCGTATTCCTTTTCTCTCAAAACACACTTTGATAACAATTATTACATTTTTCCACAGGACGGTAAGGAAGGAGTTCATCAACGCTAAGTACATGGACCACAAGTATGCGAGGAAGACGTGCACGTCCGCAGCAGCTAAGATGATCGAGCTGTTTGAGGCGGTTCAGTCCAGGGACCTGCTGGCCCTCGTCCAGGTTTACGCAGAGGGGGTGGAGCTTATGGAGCCGCTGCCAGACGCGGGGCAGGTGAGTCTGACCTTTGCAGCGGTGGTTTCCAACCCCCCCGGGCTGTGGGACTTCAATGATTTACTCCAAGGCCACAAGGAAATAATATGATTTGATGTGGAATGATAATCTTTTGCGAAACTTGAACGTCATGTGGTGTGTCACACTGCATCAATTGTCATCACGCTCTGTTTTGGAGATGACTAATGTGGAAGTAGATCATCTGCTCATCTGCCTGGTATGATTGAGTTGTGAGTGAATGGAAGTGTCAGAGTTTCTTTGACAGATGTAGAGAAGATGTATTATAATATTTACATTTGCCAGTTGCATAAAAGCTTGCAAACCAAAAGGAGACGCTCTGGTCTACAGAGGATTTCTTTGCTCTGCGTCACCAGCCCTTACTGCTGTCGTCCAGTAACAGAGCTGCAGCTGGACACAATGTTGAGCAAGGTTTATTGGCTCTTGGTTTTTTAACATGTTTACCGTAGCTTAATACTCAAGCATCAGGCGTTTCTTCGCTTGCCGGTGCCATTACCGCTTTGAGAGAAGGATCCACCCATTCGAGCCTTTGTTTTCCAGGGATGGAAGGAAGCACATATCTGCCGCACTTTGAGGAGCCTTCAAAAGATGTATTTTTTTTGTGTTATTTAGGTGAACTAGTCTTTTAATCATGATACAAAACACGGGGAAATTGATGGTCTCGGTTTTAGCAAGTTGCCTGTAATCTTTGCCAACCTCCTGCCGAGACCTCCACATGCAGCGCGACAGTATATTTCTATCACGCTCAGTGATCTCACACTAAACTAGAAAGCCAGGAATATGGCCTCCCCGCAGCTCTGCACATGTTGCTGCAGCGGTTCGTCCTCATGTGAGATTTATTCCCTTCAACCAGCGCTTGACCAGTCTGTGAATTATTTGGTGGGTAGAAATGGGCGTAACGTTTGGAAAATCTTGAGTCATCCGTAATAACTTCGCCAGCAGGTGGGGACATCCAACAACCTCCGCCACATTGTGTGCCTTAATCTCTGTTGAAGCCCTATTTACTGAATGACGACATCTGCAGTGGCTCGATTCACGAGTCAGCTTTTTTATTCTGTGCTTTAGCCTGTTTTCTCTCTCTCTCTCTCTCTCTCTCATTGTACCGAACCGTAAACAACATGGCTGGTGAAACCTAATCTGACATAAATGGGTCGAGGTTTTATAACACAGACGTGTTTTTTTCCCTAATGAAAAATTAAATGTGCGTTTGCTGCAACAGAATGAAAGAGGACATCATCTGGTGAGAGAGGGAGCTGCTGCTGCTGCTGCTATCAAGTCTGACTCACCGATATGTGAACTGCTGCTGTCGGTGCATCTGAATGGCTGCAGACTGCACAGTGACATCCCACTCTCCCCTTAAACCTCGGCACAGATAGCATTACAGGAATGCATGACGAAACACAGCCCATTCTCAAACCTATCGATGCCACCAAATAGACAATACATGTAACCGTTCCTTTAATTTAAGCCTATATCTCCAGCTTTAATGTTGAATCTAAAGAAAAAGCTTTTTACGGTTTTAACAAACCAATTCGGGGGCAATCTGCGAGAATATCCCCTAAAATAGACAAAATCGTAGTTTCTCGTCGGCTTAAATATGATTTTTTAGGAGCCATTTTGTTTACTGCAGCTTGTTTAAATGCTGAAAGAGACACAGAGGGAGAGAATACAGAATGGATGCTGCCCAAGATTGTCTCACCGTGTCTTTGCTGTGTTTGATGGCCCCCTGCAGGAAGCCGGAGAGACAGCACTGCACTACTCTGTACGGACTGCTGACCAAACCTCACTGCACCTGGTGGACTTCCTTGTGCAGAACAGGTAAATCTTTAACTGTCACTTGCAGGAGAAAGTCGGCATGATGTTGCACAAGCGCCCGGACTGACTTTCGGCTTTTCATGCGAGTTTAAACAGCTGTCAAAATGTCTTTGAACACATCAGTGGTTTACGGCTAAATTATGCAGTAAACAACGCTTTGGTGGGAAAACACAGTATTAAATATGATCTGTCTGTCTGCTGCGAGTCTTTCTTGTTCGGCGCTCTGGTCGGTGATAAAGCAGCCGAAGTGCAGAGGAAAGCTTAGCGCTGCACAGCTCAGCTCAGATTCCCACAAGGCAAACAGAAATGGGTCAAGCACTTGTTCGCTGCCTTAATTTATTCCTCTTTTCAATTGTTTACCCACCACTGCTCCTACCGCACACAGTCTGTATGCACAAGAAGCGGGACCCTCTCATTAATTAATAGCTGTGCTCATACAGTGTCATGCTTAGGCCTCATTATTTAAGATATTACTCTGGGAGCTGCAGAAGATCATAAATGGGTTATTTACCGACTGTGGCTGTATAGCATTGAAGATTCTGCACAGCTAATACAGCTAATGCCTGCTGTGCTTTAGTTTTGCTGTATTTAGTTTTTTCCCTTCAGACTTTTAATGTAAAAGACAGATCTTTGTTTGTTTTCAACCATTTTCTCTCACTAAATCCTGGGTAATACCACATTAACCTGAAGCTGCCGGGCTGTGGAAAACACCCTCCGGCTCTTGACCCGTGTCCTGACTACTCGTGTGTGTGTGTGTGTGTGTGTGTGTGTGTGTGTGTGTGTGTGTGTGTGTGTGTGTGTGTGTGTGTGTGTGTGTGTGTGTGTGTGTGTGTGTGTGTGTGTGTGTGTGTGTGTGTGTGTGTGTTCTCTCAGTGGTAACGTGGATAAGCAGACGGAATGGGGGAACACCGCCCTGCATTACTGCTGCATGTACGAGAAGCCCGAGTGCCTCAAGTTACTCCTGCGGGGCAAGCCGGCTCCTGACATCAGTGAGTCACACGGCGAGGTTCATCGTCTCGTTAATGTCATCCGTGCACACGTTTCAGACCCTAACTGTTGACTATCGCTCCGCTCCCCTCAGCCAATCAGAACGGAGAGACGGCCCTGGACGTTGCCAGGCGACTGAGGAACAGTCAGTGCGAGGAGGCAGTAAGTACACGTCTGCCCAGCTGGTGCGTCTGGACACCACAGTCGATTTTTAATGGTCTATAAAGATTTATAAACTTATATGAAAATCACGCAATACAGATGAAATAAGATGAAATAAGATGAATTAAACAACAAGCTGCGAAGCGTTGACTGGACACGTGTTGACCAGACAATTCAGAACACTAGATGGCAGTCAAAGGTCCGTCTCCAGCCGCAGGCAACAATGTCAGCAGAGTGGAAATAATTGTTGATGTGTGTTTGTTATTAACGCTAATATGAGCATGTAGACAAAAAAGCAGCTTTAAATGTAATGTTTCTTTGTGGTACCTCTGTATATTGGACAATTGCTCTCATGTAGAGAAGAACACTAACATATCAGTGGTTTATTGTTCTCCTAATTCTTATGTTTGACCCCAATTTATAGTGTTAATGTTCCTTTTCGCATTTTTTATTGTTTGCTTTTCTTTTTTTTACCTATTTATAGTGTTTTACTTTGTTGTAGAGCTGAGTCTTTTTAAATAATTCATCATTCTAAGTCTTGTTCAAGCAAATAATTCATCAAATTCATTTTTCAAACAGTAAATTCTTAATTTATCTGAATATATTTGGTTGTTAGACGAACATAATGGCACATCGGAATATATCAGCTTGGACACTGTGCGTTTTCCACTATTTACAACAATTTAATAAGAAAAAATACTCGTAAAATACACTGACAAAGAAAATATTCGTATTTGCAATCCTAGACTGTCGCCACTGTACACTGTTGCCTGAGCTTAACTGATGAATGTGTGTGTGTGTGTGTGTGTTAGCTTGTGCAGGCTGCCGAGGGGAAATTCAACCCTCACATCCATGTGGAGTATGAATGGAGCCTGAGACTGGAGGAGATGGACGAGAGCGATGACGACCTGGATGATAAGGTTCGAACACATCATGTTATTGAATGCTACTAATAATCATGCCTGAGGGAATTTTCCTCCAGAGCTCAGGATTTGATTGGATTTGATATATTTTGTCGTCTTTGTGGCTGATCTTCCAAATTCGTATGATATGGTGAGACGTTCCCCGCAAACATGAAACAGAATAGAAACAAGACTTGATGTCATCTCCAGAGAATCAGAGAACAAGAGCTTCTCTCGTGTCTTTGTGTGTCTTTGTGTGTAAAGAATTAGAATAAAGGATGAAAATAGTCAAATTAATAGACACTAGTAAGCATTGATTTTGTGATTTGCAGATAAAAAAGATGTGGAGACATCCAGGGATACATTTGTTAGAGTAATTGACCAAACTGGTTCTCATTAGGTTAATGAACAGCTCACCACAGCAAACACAATGTAAGAGAATCCAAGGATTGATTTTCCAAGGTTGCTGAGATTAACGTTAAGATATATTTGTACCAATTTAAACCATCAGCATTAAGTGACGATGTCAGTTTAGCAAGTAAAGATTCTTTGTTTGTCATTCTACTGCTGCAGACACCAAAACAATGTAATCGTGAAAAAAAAATGTCATTGGAGGATGCGGGCATCGATCCCGCTACTTCTCGCATGCTAAGCGAGCGCTCTACCATCTGAGCTAATCCCCCATGTACTACTGCCTCTCATTCAAAGTGAGCTAGATCCAATGTGCACACTCATACTGTATGGAGGTTAGCTGTCTGAAGGACTTGTAATTTGCAGCTTGTCACAAAATGATGAATTTAATTGCAGAATGATTGTCAATAATTTAATCATCAGCATGTCTGTTTTTTTATTTCGTCCCTAAAATCAATCTAAAGTCTCATTTGTCTCGTGTCCCCCCCCCGCCCCCTCCAGCCCAGTCCCATCAAGAAGGACCGCTCCCCGAGGCCCCAGAGCTTCTGCCACTCCTCCAGCCTCTCACCCCACGACAAGCTCTCCCTGCCGGGCTTCATCAGCCAGAGGGACAAGCAGCAGCGTCTGTCCTACAGCGCCTTCACCAACCAGATGTACAGCGCGTCCACCGACCTCACCTCCTCCCCCGTGGCCGACGGGCCGCCGCTGCCACCCAGGAACCAGGGCAAAGGTCAGAACTGCCTGCTCCGAGCGCCTTTACTCCAGCCTCCATCTCCAGACAACATTCAGTTTAATTTCAGGTTTATACACAGTCGCACTAAATTCAGGAGATTATGTTCTGTTACCTCTTTAGCGAAATGTGATGCAAATAGTCCAAAGGTTGTCTGTACACTTGTAGCTTGTAAAATTGACTTGATTATGTCTATTGATTGTATCCAGGACAGAATTAGCAACAGAAGAACGCTTCGTAATCACTTTTCTGGAAAGTTTTGTGCTGTCCGTTAGTCCACACACACACACACACACACACACAGACACACACCGACAGATACACACACCCTGCAGTGGTATGCAATTTGCCAACAAACAGACCAGAGGGCGGGAAGCAGGTGTCATTAAGATTGCTTACACAGTAAACCTTCAGGAAAACATGGCTGCAGGAGAGGCCAGGGTGGCAGCGGTGAGACAGGCGTGTGAAAGGGAAGCTGGATACACACTTAATCATTAGTCCCGACACATTATACACACACACAGTGTACTGGGGGCGTGCTGTCTCTGCAGTATCAGAATTAAAAATAACACTCCTCCTTCTGTGGGGGGACTGAAGTAGGTGGTTTGAAATATTGCAGAAGCTTACGTTGCAACACATCCATCCTAACGAGTCATTCAGTCCATCAATCTTGTTTTTCTTAAAAACAAAGAAGGAGAGAAACTGCATCTGCTTTCAGTGCTAATGAAGAAGTTTGAATTAGTTTCCTTCTACTTTCACGCTCTAGAAATGTGTGGTAATTGTTGTTTAAACCACCGATCTTCAATTTAACACGAGTATTAACATTAACGACATATAGGCTACATTTATGCTCTTAGTTTTCAGAAGATATATTAAACTTTTTTACAACACTATGCTTGGAGAATGAAGACTAATCAATGAGTTTGCTAAATCGAAATATATCTAACTCCCACACAACAAATGTTACTGATCTCACTCATATTACAGTCACACGCACACCTCACATGTATGTGGAGAAAAAGTCAAGTTTGACAGACGTGTCAGTTACTTCCTTTTCAACCAACTTTTTCAGGAAGCCCTTTAGTAACGCGTGACCTTCACCTTCCTGTCGACCACAGGAACCAGTGTCTAAATTCAGTTCCCAGAAGTCTAGTTCCTGGAGCATCTCTGTTCCTGGAGGTGACAGGGAACTATTCAGATCATTTTCAATAGACTCAGGAATAAAAGTTTTTATTTGACGCACTGGAAACAAGTGTAGTTTTTACTTTGTATTTAAGCAAAAATAATACATACCTGCACAGTGTATAGAAGAACATGCTAACTCTGCAGATGCTCCTGATTATTAGTGCCCTTCTCTCTCTCTCTTCCTCTCTTTCTCAGCGGGTGCTGACGAGCTCGCCCCGGGGGCCTGCTCTGCACCCGCTGCTGCTCTTTTTTCTCTTTGCTTGCCACTGATAAGATTTCATCTTGTTATTTTATAATGTGTGGGAGCAGCTCCTCTTAAGACTGACATGCTGCAGATTCTCTCCCACACTCCTCATCTCGCTCTCCTTTCTTTCTCTCTTTTTTTGTTTCTCTATTCTTTCAGCTCCTCACTTGGCATTCCTCGGCTCTCATTCGCACTACGCCACACTGGCTGGCACCCGACCATACATCAGTGAATATCCTGGTTTTACGTTCTCCTCCTTACTCGGCTGTGTGGCCCATATACAGTTACCCCTCAGTTGTTTCTCCCTGTACAGCTCAGGTTTAAAGGGTGGTGCGATCATGTCCCACCATCCTTGAGCTGTAAACCTTGACCGCAGCTGATTCCTCTCTGGCTGAGCTCTCTATTAGCTGCTCGCACGCTTTATTTTGTCTATAACAGTGACCAGTGAGTGCTTTGGTGTCCAAGTAGAGACAGACAGGCATATTCATAAACACACCAACCTGATAGACACGATATAAACACACTTAGTATCTTGTTTCATAATTTAACAGTTGTATATTTGTGGTTTTTCTTGTGTCCTCATTTTGTCTCGATAAACTTATCCGTGACAGCGAGCAGAACTTTTTTCCATATTTTCCGCTCCTCCTCTCCTTTCCATGTTTCATCCTCCTCTCCTCTCTTCTGCCTTCTCTGGGATTTGGGGGTTAACAGAATGATTTTTTGGAGGTCGGCCTCATCACCTCATGTGTTTTATGTATCGCTCCTCCAGCTCCTCCCCCATCTGGCCCTCCCTCTACACTCACTCCAGGAGGCAGCTCCACCCTGTCCAAGAAGAGGCCTCCGCCCCCACCTCCTGGACACAAACGCACCCTGTCTGACCCACCCAGCCCGCTCTCTCACAGTCCACACAGTAAAGGGGGCTTGACTGGGGGTGAGACGCAAGCACACGTAACAGTAAAGTCGGGCTGGCTCCAGCCTGAAGCCAGAATATCATGATCCTCCAGAGATGCTGGAGGATTTCAACAGATCTGCACTGAAATAAACAAATGTATAGAAGTTTTGATGAAAATAATCTAAACTCTAGGTCCACTTGCCAGCTTTTTTCCAGAGCTTTCACCTATTTTATCAACCGGCGCACAACCTGTTGACAAAATAACAACCTCCGGAGTCAACTCCATGCACTGGTGGATACTTTAACATGCTATTGAAAGCTCCAGAAAAAGCCCTTAAGTGATTATTGAGTCAAATGATAAGGCTGGTGTTATCCTATTTTTTTATATTGTCAACAAAACCCCCAAAAATGATGTGTTTATCCCAGTTTCACTGTCAATTGGTCCCAATGAAATCGTAAAATCTTTAAAAGCAGCTCCCACATGTACAGTATATTGTAAATTCCTTAAACAGCTCGTCACTGTCACGTGTAACAGGATTGTCTCTAACAGGAGTTAATAGTGCATTTGTAGGCGACAATTTTCAGTTACAGATTTAAACGCATTGGGCGTCCTCATGAATATCCTCATGAATATTTATGCAACCAGGCTTGTGTGCGTGTAAACTACAGTGTCCCTGTTCATTATAATGAAGGAACCTGACATCCAGAGTCTGGCTCACAGTTTTAATATCTGGAGAACTACACAGAAATCATACACATACAGTATTTGTCAGTACACTGAATTAACTGTCGGTTGTTCGTATGATTTGTTGACAATAGTGTAGAATATCACCAGCCTCATTCTTAAGGGTTATTTTGTCAAAGAATAAACATTTTAATGCTTAAACATTTACTGATGTTTAGATTCTTAGTGGTTAAGTTTAATTTCACCCTGAACAGCACAAACCATTGGTGCCTTTTTTTTAATTTGCAGTTTATATATAATATAGAATGAAGGGATCTAAATGAAATGTGGATAAAAACTAAATAATGGATGACTGGTTCACCCTAACGACGCATTTTTTTATTCATATATTAATTTTCTTCTTCTTTTTTTTCAATATTATACCAAGTTTTTACTCTTCTGGCTTCTCGCATTTCTGAAAGACACATAGCTACTTTAATATTTTTGAAATGCAGACCTCCTGAAAAGAGAGGTTCCCTTCCAAAGACTTGGAGAAAGAGGAAGTGAAATCAAACAGTCTTTTATCCCATATCTGTAAAATGGGGATATTTTTTTAACTGTAATTCGTCTTGTTATTGTTTGTCCTCCGTGGTGTGGTGTTTGTGGATTCTGTGTCACACGTACTGTAACACCCCACCACTAATTAAACTTTATTTTTGCACAACGTTAGTTTCCAAACAACACGGGCTCATGGAAAGCTCAGCCAGATGACGCCTCCCTCATTGTTTTTTTTTTTTTTCTTTTTTAACCATCACAGCATGTTTATTTATTTCCACATTTATATCAATATAATCTCATGGTGAGCGCTCTGCTGGGGTGTTGAGTAATCTGTTTGTCGTCATTAATGTTGATATTGTAGGAAGTGACTCTACTCCGCCTCCTGTCAGCAAGATGTCTCCTGTGTCTAACAAGTTTGAAGGCATTCCTCAACAGCAAAGGTACTGAAACACATCAACCACGGGGAAATCTGTGGTTTCAGGCGTCTCAAATTTATGACATCACTCACTATGATAAAATACACTCCAGCTGAGATGGTGCAAGCAGCCTCTTAGATTTAGTTTTTGTTTAATCTGGAAATCTCTCCCCAGCACTACTTCAATCAACACAAAGTCCACACTTGGTCCAAGGGTTCTTCCCAAACTACCTCAAAAAGGTAAAGTCTCCTTTTTTTTTAATTAAATTTTAATAGAAAATGAAGAAGTGATTGAGTGATGATCTGCTCCTCTCTGCAGTGGCATTGCGGAAGATTGACACCATACACCACCCGTCTATGGATAAACCCAGCCTTCCTCCAGAGGTCTTCCAGAAGTCCCCGCCGGCTACTGACACCCCTCAGAAGGCTCCTCCAGCGGAAAGGCCTCAGCTGGGAGACCTGCCCCCCAAACCGCAGACGTCTGATCTCCCTCCGAAACCCGGAGAACTTCCTCCGAAGCCGCAGCTCTCTGACCTGCCTCCTAAACCTCAGCTGGGAGACCTCCCGCCCAAACCCCAGCTCAAAGACCTCCCTCCCAAGCCTCACCTCGCCGACATCCCCCCCAAACCAGGGGTGGCTGAGTCCGCTCCCAGGCCACCTCCTGGAGAGACGTTGCAAAGGCCTCAAACGCAACCCCCGCCTCCGCCTCAAGCCCAACCTCAGCCGCAGGCTCAACCTCAACCTCAAGACTCGCCCTCACCTAATCAAGCAACTATCCCGACCCCCTCCCACCAAACTGCTGAAGACACCAATGGGACGCCGGTAGGAACTGCGGAGACGCCTGTGCCGCTACCAAGGAAGATAAACACGGTACAAACACGCTCACCTCTAAAGCTCGTGAACTATTCTTTATTATATGTAGAACTGATTAACTGCAGTTTTACTTTAAGCTTGTCTACTTTCTACTTATTACTCTATTTTTCACCCCCTTTGTGATTTTTAGAACAATATTGGCTTTCTTCTGTCGCAGTTTTATTAATCTATAAATATAAAACATCCAGTGTGATACAATAAAACACTCTGACACTGGCTATCAGCTTTTTAACATTCTGTTCAAGGCCCCAAGGTTTGTTTTAACGTCCTCTTCTGGATTCAGGCAATAATCCTCCTGAGGAACAAGTCCATCACTGCTCCACATTTTATCCGTCCTCGAAAACTTTGTTTTTAAAAACTACTGATGTACTGGTGGTATTTTCTCCTGCTGCTGTCAGTTTGGTGCCAAGAAGCTCTGTCCCCTCAGGCTGCAAATTTTAGTCCTACTTAAAGATACGAAAAACTGAACGTGGTGAACAGCCACTTTTACAGGTACTTTCAAGGGGATTTCTTGTCCTTGAGATTTTCCACTTTGGATTTTGATGCTTTCTACGTCTCTCTGTGTCGCCATGTCTGTTTTACTGTGTTTAGAATTTGTGGTCACAGTGGCTTTACAATTTAAAATCATGTTGAATAATATGTCCAGGGGAAGAGCAAATCCCGCCGGGTGAAGACGATCTACGACTGTCAGGCTGACAACGACGACGAGCTGACCTTTATGGAAGGAGAGGTGATCATAGTTACAGGCGAGGAGGACCAGGAGTGGTGGGTGAGTCCTGCTCCACTATTTACTCTGTACCTCCACTCTCTTGGTTCTCAGACGGTTTCTGAACCACCTTGAAGACACAGAGGCTCCACAGACCTGGTATTAACATCTGTTCTGCGAGAGGGCAGTGTTTAGTTTGTCTGTTCACTCCCAGTATTAAAATGTGTCCTTAACGTTTCTCCTGTGACCACTCCTGTCTGAATGCTCTGTAATCACACATTGATTTGTTTGTAGCCACTGCCACAATATCAACATTATAGTTTTTCTTCATAGCTGCACGCATTCATTCATTCAGCCCCTCCTGACTCTGCTCACTCTCTCTCTGGCTTGAGCTGACACACACACATTGTCGGACATGTCTGTAAACTCTGGGTGAGTGGGGAAGTGAGATCCGGTCACAAGTTGTCACAGGAGACACATTCAGGACACATTTTACTGTCACGTGTGGACAGACAAACTTTAAGCTCTCCACTTGTGAGAGAGATGTTCATACCAGGTCTGAACAGGGTCATAAACACACTTACTGCCAGATCATAATCTTTCCCTCACATACTAATACATGCTTTTTACTTCCAGATCGGGCACATTGAAGGAGATCCGGAAAGAAAGGGGGTGTTCCCCATGTCTTTTGTGCACATCCTGAGTGACTGACAGCCAGAGAGACTTGCACTACACCTCTCCCTGAATTGGGAGCTCCTGTAAATAGCGATCATTACACCTCTTGTCACATGATGAGTGTCTAAAGAAAAAAAAAAAAAACAACAACGAAGAAGAATTAACCCAAGAAGGATGATCTAGCCATGGATTCCTCATCCATGCTGTACAAAGAATGTGTGTATTCTTCCTCTACCAGTATTATCTTAACCCTATAGCACGGCTGTGACGAAGCCACTCTCAGAACCCTAGCACTTACCTAAAAAGTCTATGTTTATGCTGTTACTGTGTATATATGTATGTAAATATATATATTTGTGTGTGAGTGTATATACATGTTTTATTGTACAAAACATGTACCATTGCTCTCTGCCTGTCAGATTAAGCATCAGGGCGGTAGAGGTTGAGTTTTATCTGTATTCATTTTACTGGCCCTCTAAGTAACTATCAGCATATATTTCTGGAAAAAGGACAAATGAGAAAAGGAATGTGAAATAGGTCGCGTCACTATTCGTGTCTTGCATCCCTGTTTGCCACCAGAATAGACTGAAGGTGCCGGAGTCTCCCACTGATCTTTCATTAAATGTACTCCTCGTTCTTGCTTGCTTTGTGTGTGTGTACACGTATTCTGGTTGTTTTACAGTATAGAAACCTGCTGCTACTGTGTGGTGGAATATCGAAGCCTGTGGTTCACTGTAGGTCACTAATTTACTCCTTGTTACACTGTTCACTGTGTGTATGCTCCGTGTGTGTGAACTCTACTCCCATCTCCGCAGTGCTTTGACCTTTTCTGTGCATGGTGTAACAATGACTGGAATTGAGTGGAGTGCTGCGTTCTAAGACGCTCACCTCAGGGTTTGAAGAGCCACTATTAATTAAGCAGGACTCCACAAACAGTATCCTGTCGTTAAAAGCCACTATTAATAACAAGTACAGGAAACTCGACATCTTTAGCAATAACTTGATTTTCTGACAGGCTAGACGTTTCACACCAACCTGTGTTCACAGTTCAGTGTCTTGTAAAACCTCATGAGCTTGAATTTTTATTATTATTTTTTTGTTTGAGTCATGTAATATCATTCCACGTTACTGGATTCAGTACATTTCCAGGTTTGCCTGTGAACCAGAGATGTCTTTTAGATGAAGAGTGGACTTTGTAAAAGGGCTGGAGAGCCGATGTATTTTCACCCGGGTCCTCACTGACTTGCAGTTCTTCCCCATGTTAAGGAACAAACCCATCAAACCCATTGTATCATTAAAAGTGCTGTACTTCAACCCTCAGCCTGCTCCTTTAGTTTTCCTTGTACCGAGTGATTTCAAAGTGTCTTTGTCTCCCTGTGGAATTTCAAAACTCCAGCATTAGAGGGAAAAGTGTATTTTTCTAAGCAGCTTATTGGAGCAACTGTTCAAGATGGAGAAACAAGGGAAATGGTGATTTACAGTCTGCAGGATAATTAGCTCTCATATCTAAAGTAAACAAATCCAAGTTGTAGATTGTAACACATGACAAGTACTGTATCTCTTTTAGGCACATTTTAATTTGAACCCTTACGTTTCTATTCCACATTTCAGAGGGAAATCTTGTACTTTTATATTTCAGTAATTTCACTATTAAATTAAGGGTTTGGAATAAAATTACACGCAAAACCCTTCACACAAAAGCAATATCTTTTTCCACAGGTTTTAAATATCATTTCAGCCAAGAATTCAAAATTGAATTCATTCATTTTGTGCAACATTCATAATCTTAAGGAGCTTCACACAAAAAAGGTTGAGACCTAACAATATAGGGAGAGCAGAGATTTGGGCTGAATATAGTTGAGAAAAGAGAAGTGTAAAAGTTGTGTAGTAGAAAGTTTGCCTCTCATGACTCATTTATTTCAACACCTTGTTTCAAGGGACTCAGACATTTTAGGAAAACACTGAACTAAACTATTGTATATTAGTATATCTATTGTATATTGTAGAATTAGACAAACTTTTTAGAGTGCTATTGGTGCATCAGGTTTAGTAATCCAATAATGTCAGACTGAATCAGTCAAGGGACCATTACTTTCTTCATAATACCGAGTACTTGTATACCTGCATGCAGGACTGCAGTGCATTCACATTGTTGTGGTAGTAATAAGGTTTTGACATTTAACACAAGATATTGAAACTGAAGCTTTACTCTAGTTTCAGTTTTTCTATCCGACACCAGTTCAAGAGCAGATGAGTCAAAAGTCTGAAACGTGAACTTCAAATAATACTTTTATTATCTCGTCTCATTTCACATTTTAAACAAAGTACAACTCAACAGTATCTTTTGGATTTGATATCAACACAGGAATACTATACACTTCAAAACACAAAACAAATACTTTGTGTCAAAACACAAAGATTCAGTCCGAATAAAAATAACTGTACACATAAAGCAGTGATACCAAAATACTGGTAAACAGAAACTAACTCATTTACACACTTGGGCTTTGAGTGGTTTAGACCCATGGTCCTTCACCACTGACTTGATGACGCCGACAGCGACTGTCTGCTTCAGGTCTCTGGCTGCAAAGCGACCTGTGGAGCACAACAAACATGTTACACTTCAGAAGACGACAAGAGGGAGATTCATTTCACATAAAGACTCAAGTAGACTGACTCTGTACCTAAGGGAGGGTATGTGAAGAAGCTCTCCACACACATGGGCTTGATGGGAACCAGTCTGACTGTGGCAGCATCTCCCGACACCAGGGCCTGGGGATTATCCTCCAGCTTCTTGCCCGTGCGTCGGTCGAGCTTCTCCTTCAGCTCGGCGAAGCGACAGGTCACGTGGGTGGTGTGGCAGTCGAGGACCGGAGAGTATCCGGCCTTCACCTTCCCTGGATGGTTCAGGATAATCAACTGCAGACAGAAACACCATCAGGACAAGCAGACATTTTAATGGTTAAACATCTTGAGCTGCTTCGAACAGACCTGGGCCTCGAAGCTGCTGACATCAGATGGAGGGTCCTGCTGGGCGTTGCCGGCCACGTCCCCACGCCGCAGGTTCTTGACGGCCACATTCTTAATGTTGAAGCCAACATTGTGTCCTGGCAGGGCCGTCTGCATCCCCTGGTGGTGCATCTCAATGGACTTGACCTCGGCAGTGAGTTTGGCGGGGGAGAACATCAGGGTCATGCCGGGTTTGAGGATGCCTGTTTCAATCTTGCCCACCGGTACTGTCCCAACTCCTGGAGGCATGAACACAGAGCATTCAACAAGTTCCCTTCAAAATACTCACCTGACTCAGAGGGAATTAAGACGATCAATTAAGTCTGAGGCCTGGAAATCAAGAAGTTTTAATTCCAATTTAAATCAAATTAGTTTTCCTGACCTCCAATTTTGTAGACGTCCTGCAGAGGTAATCGAAGAGGCTTGTTGATGGTGCGCACAGGAGGCTGAATCGAGTCCAGAACTTCAAGGAGAGTTCTCCCACTTGAGTTCCCTTCCCTCCGTCGGACCTTCCAGCCTTGGAACCAGGGCATCTGCACAGACATCCATTTAACACATTGATATGTCACCTTATTGACTTCAAGCAAAATATGTCTTTTACCTTCTGGGTTGCGGTGATCATGTTCTCCCCAGTCCAGCCAGAGATGGGAACAAAGGGCACGGTCACGGGGTCGTACCCGATCTTCTTGAGGAAGCCGCTCACGCCACGCACCACCTCGTCGAAGCGCTTCTGGCAGTAAGGGGGCTCAGTCAGATCCATTTTGTTCACACAGACAATCATTTGTTTGA
The DNA here is from genome assembly GCF_009819705.1 of Hippoglossus hippoglossus. Taxonomy (NCBI): domain Eukaryota; kingdom Metazoa; phylum Chordata; class Actinopteri; order Pleuronectiformes; family Pleuronectidae; genus Hippoglossus; species Hippoglossus hippoglossus. The sequence continues at coordinate 15,356,227 of NC_047170.1, read as the reverse complement.
CACCCAGGGTGTAAGCCAGCAAGGCGTGCTCTCTGGTCTGACCACTTCTCGATACACCGGCCTCAAACTCTCCTTTAGCTGCAGAGACCACCAGGAGGGCAACATCAGCCTGAAATCACAGTAGTGGTACATCATTAAAGAGTAAAAACACATATATGCCAACAGTAAATTCAGCGATTTCTACCTGTGATGTTCCGGTTATCATGTTCTTGATGAAGTCTCGATGGCCTGGAGCGTCAATTACTGTCATGGTGAACTTTTGTGTGTTGAATTTCAGCAGTGAAATATCGATGGTGATTCCACGCTCCCTCTCAGCCTTCAGCTTGTCCAGCACCCAGGCAAATTTGAAGGAACTCTTCCCCATCTGTAAAAAACACAACATTAGATGAGTTGTTTTCCAACATTTTAAACATTAGGTTTTAGGCCTTTTGTTCTTCACCTGTGCCGACGCCTTCTCAAACTTCTCCAGCTTCCTCTGATCGATGCCTCCACATTTGTAGACCAGGTGTCCGGTGGTGGTCGACTTGCCACTGTCGACGTGGCCAATGACCACCAGGTTGACGTGAGCCTTCTCTTTCACCATGGCTGAAAGTCAACTTGCTGAGCAAACAAACAATTTTCTCCTGAGATGCAACAACTGTGTGGACGTGTTCTGTAGCTGCTATCAAATAGGTGGGAACAGGCTCTTTGCACTGACTATATAAGCTCCAGGAGCCACTCGGAAGTCAGGTGTGCTGCATCATTAAGCTTGATTGGTGTCAGTCCAGTCCGCTGAGGAGTGACGCTGTTAAACAGTTTGGAAAGAAGGAGAATAAAATGCTGCAAAGCTTTAAAAAGCTTTTTTTCCCAGTTGTGTACAATAATGCAAAGTAAGAAATCGTGCAAATGTTCCAGCTCAAGCTTTAATCATTGTGCAGCGAGCACCTAGAGTCTGTTTGTCTTTTAAAGTCTCTGTGGATCATCTAATGAGCTCAAATTACAGCCAGGTGCTGTGGGTTTGGCAGGTGGAACTATTTCAAACAGCTTTAATAAGCAGCTTCTCGCTGTACATCAAACAAACTGTGATTAACCACAAAGAGAAAACGATCAGACAGGAGATAAAACGTGTTTTTAATTTGACACGAGCAGCTGTTTGTGGAGGTTTGACTGTGTTAAGCAGGAAAATCAAGAGGCGAGGAAACTGTTGTGTCATCAACAATGGTGCATCGCACTTCAGACAATAAAACTAATCACATGTTCTTGTTGCAAGGCTGCGTAACTTTTCCTGTTTTCTATGTATAACTTGTAGGATAAGTATTTTGAATGTCTGTATCACCAGCTGCTAACTTGTATAATATATATGCAACATCTATATCAGAAAAGACATTCCATTGTATTTTCTGATATAGATGTTGCATCACCAGAGATCACAAAGTTTGTGTCCATTCAAGCACAGGCTGTGATAAAATGTGTTCATTCACAACAATGCATTTTTCATTCATTCTTTTCAGCTGTTTATTATCCTGGGGGGGGGGGGACTTGGCTTTGAGTCAGGTGCACAAGATAAAAGACACAAAAACAAAACAATAATAATATGTACATGAATAGGAAAAGTACAGATGTGTTTGTAAAATGTTTCCTATGACATATTAAACAAAAGTACAACACCACAACAATTACATGGGGTTACCTGGGGTCAGAGAGTGTGTGTGTGTGTGTGTGTGTGTGTGTGTGTGTGTGTGTGTGTACATTAGAATAATATGACTCTGATAAAGAAGAGTCATATTATTATTATATATATATTATACATTAACTCGATTTATTTTTTTTAATTGTGTTTTAATTCGTGTCGGTATCGCTCCGCCACAGTAAGTAAACCGGGTTCTAACGGCCCTAATGAAAGCAGCGGTGACACATCGGTGGAGCGGGTCGGAGCGGGAGTGATCCGGTTCGAGTCACGGTTGGCTGGAACACCTCAGCGGGTCTGCGGCGCACGGGCGGGTCCGTCTTCCACTCCACTCCCGCCCCGCAGAGGTGACTCAAACCGAGCGCCCCCCCCCTCCGGCATCGACGCTCCACAACAAACCCGGAAGCAGCGGCCGCAGATCGCTTCTCTTCTCCGCTCGGCTCGCACCGCTGCTGGCTCCGAGCGAGGCGGCTTCCAGCTCCGTCGACCCCCCCCCCCCCATTCCCCCCAACCAGCATCCAGGTAAGAGAAACCATTAAACCCAGCGCCTCATTCCGCCTCCTCCGCCGCCGCCTCCTCCTCCTCCGCTGTCCACCGGTTGCCATTCACCGGAGCTTCTCCCTCACTTCTGTTCCTCGCTGGGGGAAGAAATGAATGGTGACTCAAAAAAAAAACGCGTGTGTCGAAACCAAACTGAGGTTTTTCTCTTTTTTTTATTGAATTTCACTTTAATTAGAAACGTCTGTTTTTTGGGGGTGTTTTCGATCACGTCCTCGGTTTGGAACCGTTAACTTCCTCTTTTCTTTTTTTTTTTAAGCCCAGCGGAAGGTTTCTCAAGGCGACACCGCCGGCGTACGTTTCTCCTTTATTTGGCCGGAGGCATTTGACTGTGACATGCCCCCGGCCCCCCGTGTGTCGGCCGCAGGCCACGTTTAAGTGGGCTCAGATTATCCAGACCCGCACCGTATGGTCCGGATTACGGCTGCTCGCTTCCAGGCGCTGGACGGGAGGCATCTTTAAAAGCTGCTTTAGAGGGAAATGAACCCGCTGACAGCCGCGACACGAAGCGGGTCTCCATAGAAGAGTCAATTCAAGAGTCAATTCAAGAGTCAATTCAAGAGTCAATTCAAGAGTCAAGACTTTCCACTGCCACTCAACTCGGGGTGTGTGGAATCTGCCTCAGCACATAGCAAGAAAAAGAAACAGAACACACAACCCCCCCTCCCCATAAAAACACATCACATAAAAGTAAATGCAGTAAAAACTAGTGCAATTAGAGTAGTGCCTCTTTAAAATACAATCAAATTCAGTGGTAGTTATTGCTTTGAGTTTGTAATAACTATACATGTGCAATAACTATTCACACGCACTCCATATAGTTAAAGCACATTTTAATCTATATAGTCTTTGTTTTGTATTGTATTTCATTTGACACCTTGCTTTTATTTAAATTTTACTTTGGCTATTGCACCGCCGAGCTGACTCGGTTTCTCTCAGTGTGCTGTTGACCCTGTGTTCATATGACAAATAAAACCTGGAACCAAAGAGCAGATGCAGGATTGAGGAGACATTTAGTGATTTGACTGTTTGGATGAGTAAAGTAAAAGTTTTCATTTCTGTCGATATGTTTGTGAAAGACTCAAATCAATCAGCTCAACAGCACAAAAACCCAAATAAATTTAGTTTACTTGTGTGTATAACACAGGAAATTGTTATCCACTGTTTATGCGAGAAAATGATCAAAATTATTTGACTATCCAATCAGCTAATTACTTTTCTGATTTGATAACTAGTGACTGTAGCTGTCAAATACACGTAGAGGAGTAGAAAGTGCAATATTTCCACGTGAGACGCTGTTTAAAGTTGCTTAAAATGGAAATATGTTCGGGCTGGTACCCCAACATTCTCCTCCAGTGCAGTAAATGTAATTAGTGCTATTCAACTACTGGGTCCCAGTATCTTCCAAGAGTCTTTATGTGGTCCACTAATAAAGCTGTCATTAGCTCGGATAACTATCTGACTGGAGTTAATTTGTTGTTTTGTGTTTGCATCACTTGTCTACACAACCATACAAGCAGAGAACGGAAGTGCGTGTTATTTCCTCCCTGCCGTGTTTCTGCAGACGTCCTGAAAGTGGAAGTGAAACGTTCAGAAAGACAGATTTGATGCAACGTCTGCGTGTAACTTGTCTCAGAGGTGTCACGCTTTCTGTTTGTGTGAATTGTGTGAGAGGCGAGTTAGGCCTATGATGAAGAGTCACTTTTTACTTCCTAATATTGGCCCCCCCCAGAAAATCCATATTGGTCAGACTCTCAAAAGGTCTCAATCCTTTTGTTGGTCATTAGAGTTTTCCCTCTTCCTTACATCTACACTTCATGTCTGCTCTCATAGTTTGATTCAGCGTCGCCCTGTAACTTTGGTCTGGAAACAACATGACACATACCCGACTTCTCCCACAGACGTAGGACTGGGAGACATGGTACGACTTGCTGTGCTGTGTCTCATTCTCTTTCTGCTGTGGTGTGAACAGATGTGAGATCAGTCCTAGCGACTTTTAAACTCAGTTTATTCTGAAGCGAACTGAATCCTTATTTTGATCCGTGTTGTATGGAAAACTCTGCAGCAGCAGTTACTCAGATTGCCAAAGTGAGAGGAAATGCCTCTTGCGACCAAAAGAGTGAAATCTGGTGTTGAGTATTTTGTGGCTTCAGGAAGTCACATGCAGGAGCTTTTTTTCTTTCTTCTCACGGCCGTGGTTTGTTAAACAAGCATGAAATGATTATGCACAACCTACTCCCCCATAAATCAGTCCAACGCAGGCAGAGGCATGCACGTTTGGTAGGCATGACCTTTCCGAGAAAATTCAACATTGATCGGATATTGTGTAATACAGAGCAAATGTCAGCTTCCAGGTAAGGAAATGGTTATTTCTATGTGTAAACATATCACTACTGGGTTATAATCTGGATGTAACCTTTTTTTTGCATTAGATTTAACTTTTATTCATGCTTAAATAACAGGAATAGACAAATGTTTAATTGTAGTCAAAATATCCTCATATTGTGCGAACGTAATACAGGTAAATTTGTATTAAACTGTATTTCCACCCACTGGGATCCTCTAAACCAGTAAAGTGAAGATCTTCCACATAGTGTCTTGAGCAAATGTCTTTTCTAGTTGGACCATCTGTAGACGCTGTAGCCGGGCTGATAACATGAGAGGAGAGGAAGCATAATGGTTGGTCATTTTAATTATTCATCAGGTTTCCAGGAGTCGTCTCAAGCACCTTTTAAGACCGAGCCGCTCAGACACTGTTATGTCCATCATTTTGTCTGTCTGTACATTGAAAAGGGAAAACAAACAGTCATGAGAATAAAACGTATGATTGCAATTATGCACCTTTTGTGTATTATCTGATTGGGACATTTTTCGAGTGGCGAGAACCATCTAATGCAGATCACTCGCCTGATCACCCCCTGTGTCGCTGAGACGCTGACTGGAGGTTGAGTTACTGTCGATATGAGCTTCAGTGATGTCTCCTGCTGACAGTCAGACGATTTAATATATTTCCGGCAGCAAATGGACACACACACACACACACACACACTGCATTTTGTCTAGCTGAGTCATTGCTGTAACACACATAGTTGATGTAACATTGGGGTCTGCAGCTTTGTGACATTCCAACCAGTTAACCATGTTAATTAACTATGCAGTGTTTATTTACCTTACTACCGTGCAAAGCTGTGATTGACCCACCTAACCTTGTTTCTCAGCTTTTTATTCAGTGCCAGCACAGTTGTTTCCCCTGCATCGTATTGGACTCATTTGATCTTTAGTAGGTTGACACAATAACAAGTTAACAACGGGCTCAAACACAAACCAGCAGTTCTCTGACGCAGTCCGCAAACGCAACTACATTTTAGTATTTACATGTTTTGCAAGGTTCGTGTTAGTCAGCGTGCTCGGCCAGGTGCTGCTGTGTCTTGGCTTTATACTGAACAGAGCTGTATTGATCTCTTTCCACCGCTTAATGCTGTTTGTGCAGTTGTTTGGATTTGACTTCCTCTGGCTGATTTGGCCTGTTCAGCATGTTTCTGAACATGATCGTGACACAGCTCATTTTAGATTATATGCTTTTTAAAGGCACTCGGCTTACAATTACAGAGACGGGTGATTTGTTCACTGTCGTGGAAGTTGTATTATTTGACAATTATAAAATAATCAGTCGTGGACTTCTCCTGCGTGATCTCATTTCCCTCTCGAGTGCACACGGTTCTCCCTCTTCTCTCACTGCTGCATGCCCACACTTGTCCTTAAGCAGATCATAGCTGATGTGATGACATTCGAGTCATTGGGAGAGGCCGACTGAGTCTCCCCCCCCCCCCCCTCAACCCCACACCCCGACACCACCTCACCCTTTGAGCAGGCCTGTGTTCCTGTACAGAGCAGAATTACTAGAGAGCTGAAATCTATTAAATATCTGACTCTGGATTCCTCGAAACAGTTAATTGACTGCTGTTGTTTGATCACCCTTAAATTATCCATCTGATCGTTATCTTTGTGCCACTTGTTTATTCTGTTCATATACCCATCTATTTATCTATTAGGGTTTATGGTATATGTTTTATGTATATGTATATGTTTTCATAGCATTTATGTCTAATGTGCTGCTGCTGTCTTAGCAATGACAATAGACTGTATATAAAGATCGAAGACATGATGGTGCCCCAAATGTGAAGCCAAATCATCTTGATCACCTCATGGTGGAGAGTCTGCATCAAAAAACTCAAAGTTCACATCAGATACAGAAACCTAAGACTGTTTCTGTCGTTCTTATCCCACTGATGTGTTCATGTGTCTGGTGAGTTTGGTTTCAATCTGTTATTTGATGCTATAAAAAACGGGGTGACACTGACTGGTCAAGCATGTGCATCTGCTGGACCTCTCTACTGCAGCTCCATCCCCCGATCGCTATTAGTCAGACTCTGGCTCCTAATGTGCAGGATGGCAGCGTTCGATTCCAAGATATTTCAAGCTTCATTTCTTGATAGTGTGATGAAGAAGAGACACGTCGTCGATCTTTATTTACAATGTCTGACCAGGACACTTGAGTGAAAGAGCTATTTAATCTCAGTGATGCTATTCAGCTTCTACAACAAATTTGCCATTGACGTTCTTCTCTCTTACATAAGAAAGCATATGGATTCAGAGAGAGTGCGTGTGAGTGGTTTGAATTCACAAAAGAGTCCATACTGTATGTGAGGAAGCATCGAGTGCTCCTGCTCCCTCCGTGCCATTCAGCCCACAAACAGATTTAGTCAACACTGTTTATTGCTGTTAAATGAGCAGAGCGAGATGTTCTAAAGCTGTGGAGGTCGTGTGTGTGTGTGTGTGTGTGTGTGTGTGTGTGTGTGTGTGTGTGTGTGTGTGTGTGTGTGTGTGTGTGTGTGTGTGTGTGTGTGTGTGTGTGTGTGTGTGTGTGTGTGTGTGTGTGTGTGTGTGTGTGTGTGTGTGCAGCCCTTGGCGGCGGCAGTAATATACTTTTGATGTATGTCTCTGATGTGTATGAATCACTGTGTGAGTGCTGGTTTGTGATCTGCTGTGCTGGTAGACTCGAGCATTCCTCTCAACTCTCTCACTTCCGCCCTGTGATGTTGGCTTATGTGAAGCCTTAAAGCATGTGCACGATGAGAGGAGAGAGAGAGCAGCAGTGTCGGATCCTTTTCTTCTTCCTCTTCGTTCCTTCTCCTGCAGGCAGCCAACAGGATGCTTTCATTTGTTGCTCCCTGTGTGCAACAGCAGCATCTTCGGAGTAAATGTGATAGGAAAAAGCCAAGTGGACTTTGTATTGAATCTCCCAACATTAGGCTATAAATAGCAAGGCCCACTCACAAGGGAAGAAAAGCAGTGACGTCTTTCACCTCCACCCCCCCCTACACCTTTCACACATGCAGTGAAAACAGTTCCAGGCTCAGATCGCAGAGAAGAGACATTTGTGTACAAGATTTGTTTGAAATCTTTTTTAAGCAAAATTCATGTAAATTAGTTAAATGTAAAGTGAGTTTCTTTTTCCAGCGAAAATGAATCCATCTCTACCTTGTTGATGCTTCTGTTGTAGCATGTTGAAGGAGGCAGGCATGACATCCTCATGTGGCCGCCCACACGTCTGTGGACACGTAGAGGAGGGTGTTGCCACAGATGGCCGACCAGCAGGAAATTAAGATTTTTTTTTTTTTGCATGAAACTGTTGCTGTGCTGCCCCCGCACCAAACCTTCATCCTCACACTCCTCATCGTGTTAAACAGTCACATAAACCCGGGGAGAAATTCTGTCCCACTTTTTAACTGCAACTGTGAGTTCATTAATATTTAACCATGTCTAGAACATTGTAAGCTGCTGATAAATGATTATAATTCTCCTTCTGGACAAAGATGCAGTGTTGTGGTGCAGGGCACAGGGCTCATTATTGAGGGTTTTTAATTGTTCAGGGAAAAAAAGTAATTTTAGATCTGTGATTAGTGGATTTAAATCTTGTTATTTTTGTATTAAATGGTTAAAGTCCAATCTCGCAATGTTTAAGAAAAGAAAAATACGTAAAATTTAAGCATATTGGCAAATGTAAGCGTAATTTTAATGGCAGTAACACTAACAAACAAACCTCTCTACCTCTGTGTGGTGATTGATTGTAATTGCTCGGCGTGCTGTGATGCATTTCTGTGTCCAGATGAGACGAGCGAGCCCTCCACAACTTATTTGTTGTGACATTTCAGTCCGAGCGTCTCCAGTCCACGGGTACAGAGCTGTGGGAGTTTTCTTAATGAAATGGTTTTCCACAGAGGCTCCGCTGTGCTCCGTTGGCTTCGGCACCTTCAGTCGATATCCCTCCTCGGTCCTCGGCTCTCGCTCGCCAGCAGGGGGAGGGGGGAGTACAAGTTGTCATGGCAACTTGAGTTTTAATGGAAGTTTTATTCAGTGGTGTTGAAACTCACACCACAAGGACGGATTTGTGTCCAAGTGCCTCGTGCTTTAATGCTGTACTGGCTGGTCTTCAATCCCTCAAACACACACACTTCATTTTTATAGCAACAGTAATGTCACATTTATTAGTGTTTTAAAAAGAGTCTTAAACATGTTATATGGGTCAGAACAGTCCCACCACAAAGTCAATTTAGTGGCGACTGTGGCGTTTTTGAATCGTATCACGGCAGACTGAGCTAATTTCAAGCAAAAGGTCAGTTTACGTTTTTTCTCAACAGTGTAAAGAGGAATATAAAGTGTGTGTTGGGAAACCTAATAAACCCTATGTATTCCATGTGCGGGACAAACGGACGGGCTCCACATATGGATCCTATTGATCACCTCAGGGTTCTCATCTACAGACGGACTCGACACATGTGTACCACACACACTCGGGAGCGGGCCCACACAAAACGATCGACCCCTTCATGTGGTACGATAGATAAAAGGCAAACGAATATCTGCGGCATGTCGACTTATTACTGCTCCTGCAAACTGTTTCAGCCCCTCGACATCATCTCTTGTACGCATCCTTCTCTGATCTCGTTTACGCGGAGCAGCTACTGTGCACACTCCCTGGAAGTGACTAATCAAAACAAGGAATTAAGTATTTGAAACAGCAGGATGTGAACATGTAGTTCAGTTTGATTGCTTCTGATCCTGTGGGATTAAAGCAGCGTCGGATCAGTCGTGCTGCTTTACTGATGTTTGTGAAAAGTGATTTTTAAAGCATGTTGAATATCAGATTTTCTTTTTTTTCATGTCATTGATCTATTGACCGACTTGGTCTTTTATTTAAATAGCTTCTTTTAAGTTTTTATTCCTGTAGGATGAAAAGCGTCGCATGTGACAAGCAGACGCCTCAGAGTTATTTGAAATGTTAAACAGTTACACTAGATAACTATGCTGGAGCTGAGTTTCCCCGATAGCCTGGATTTATCTGTTGCTTGGGGGCATGAGCAAAGTTGAATGACGACACACACACACACACACACACACACACACACACACATCATGTGGGGCTTTTTTGTCAGCAGTGAATGACAGTCCTCCTCCTCCTCGTATATATGTATAGTTGCTTTAAATGTTAATTTAGATTGTGGGAGTGAATTCTACAGAAGATGGAGGTATCAGGTCACCTCACATTTATTATGGAAGCTGTCATGAGCAGAGAGGGACTCGACTAAAACACCGCACGAAAAGCACCCATTTCTCGGTGCTATACAAATAAAATTGAATTAAATGACGCGAGCAAGGCATGTTGTTATTTTAATGATCTAGGCTTAATTGCTCTATTAATCTTGACTGTGAAGTTATAGTTTTCGCCATCATGAAGAACGTGATGCAGGAGAGTGGTTTAAAAATTCCGCTCCACATTCTGTAGGTTTAAACATTAACCTCTATTTGAGGGCTGATTTGGCCGCGTGTCACTGTGCCCTCCAGCTGAAGGCATGATGTGTGGCTGACTCCCATGACGCCCTGCCACAGATGTCACCCAGAAGCTCCCCGGTGACATGCCAGCTCTATCGGATCAAGAGCAGGCCGCGGCCAGTTTGCATGAAGGAAAGCTTCTGACTTTTTACGTTCAGAAGGGTTATTTTTTCCTGCTTTTATTTTTGTAGTTTTCACATTGTTGAATTCTCCGGCTGACCCCCCCACAGCCCTCTCACCATTCTTGTGGGTATTTGAAGTTTCAGGGTTTGAAGTCTGATCAGAGTCACGCATGACCAACATTGCAGCTATTGCCGTTCATTTGCATGCAAGCTGTCGAAAAGAGAGAAGTTCCTTGGTACTAGTGGTCTCACAGTCTGCTGAGCTTGTTCTCTGCACATCTTGTGAAACCAGCTTGTGGCTTTTAGAGAATGTGTTCAATCGGAAAACGGAAAATTGTGCGGTGATTTTTTTCCACTAGGTCCTGGCATTTGAAAGGTGTCTTTTAAACGACTTAATTAGTTCGCAGTTTGCATCGGTCGTCTTTTAAATGTCGGGTCGTAAACGTGAGCTGGGTTGAGTGTATTAAGTTATTGCGCTCGTACAGGAGGAAGCAGGGCGGCTTGCAGATAACCTGAAGTGAATCAGAGGAAGTGTTGCACAATAGGAAGTGGTGTATTTTTTTTTTTTATGCACAGCTATTTGTTCCATGTTTTTTTAACTCAGTCTGCACTTATGCCGTTCTCCCCAAGTTAGGCACAGCAGAACATAACGGCAAACCTTTTATTGCATCCTTACCATAACTGTTACAACTCTGGTTACTTTATTTCCCTCTCGTGTGTTTTTTATTGAGTTATAACAGATTGTCAGAGAGAAGTGAAATAACATGCGTGTGCAGGTTCTCTCTCGCTGTTTGCGCTGGGCCCTACTTTGTTATACTCCTGCGGAGAGTTTCATTTAGATGTCGTTTCTGTTGACCTGTGTTTCAGAGGCTGACATCTGCTGGAGGACTGTGACCCGGGGCCACCTGCCAGGCCAGGCCTCCCTGCTCCTGACTGACAGTCGCACAGCTCCACTGCTGGTGAGTCCTCCTACCACGCCTCACCTGTAAGCCGTGGGGAACGTTTGTTGTCGTACGATTGGTTCAGAAGTGGCTACAGCTATTATTACTGAGTAATCTGCGGATGGTTGTGTCAATTTATCCTTTATCTTAGTTTATATATGTAAATTTCAGAGAAACTTGAATATATTTGATGACTGTGACAAAGAAAAGCAGCAAACCCCCACAACTGAGAAGCTACAACTAAGTAATGTTTGAAAAATTCCGAGAACAATTAATGGAATATTAAGTAAGGAAGAGATCTCTTCACAACCAGTGTGAACAGGAGAATTTACTTATGACTTATAAGAGACTCAGGGTTCATACAAACATTCAAGTATTGTCCTAAGACCAACTTTACTGTTAATTTCAATGTCCAAGTCCATATGTTTCATATCAGTTCAAATCATCAATGAAAATTCTCCCATTGGTCTATTTTTATTATGTAAACCTCCAATCGGCGTGTCCAGATTGCATCTACTGCAACACAGTTACTGCTGATTTGGGTTTACGTGTCTATTTCTATCTATCCAAGGATTAAAATCATATCTGATCTTCATTTGAATTGACCGCAGCGCTGGAAAAAGCAGGTCACTGAGAGGAACAGACATAATTCTCTACATCCCTCTGGTTTGTGCGCCTGCATTTCTCCCATTGTTTCAGAAGGAATTTAGGTCATGAAGGACTTTGAATCGATGGAGGCATTTTTCTGTACATGGCTGTTGATACTTAGCTTTCTTTCCACTGCTGGTGTTTCCCGTGCTCGTGTGGGCTCAGTGCAGGTGGGAGGAGAAATCGTGGAACTGTTGTCTCACTTTGCTGTTTTAATACCCAGGTGGAGATATAGCTCTCTATGGACATTGTTCAGCAGCCTCAAGTCAAAAAATAGTCCTCGATCCTGACCCTTGATCTGGATCCGCACATAAATTGAATAGGTTCTTTCCTGACCCACACTGCATCCTTCCACCAAGTTTTGTGGTTATCCGTCCTACAGTTTTTGGGAAGTCCTGCTGTCAAACCAATGACCTGTGGGCAAAAACATAACCTCCTTGCTGCAGGTAATAAATAAAGTCATCATAAAAACAGTCGAAATGCAGTTTGAACATCTTTCTTTAACCTCTTGTTGTTCAGGCGTAATGTTCAGTGTTAAAATAAAAACAATTTAGCCTTTTTTTGCCACCAAGGATTAAAGATATTGAGCATAAATTCAGTTTTTAATCTCTGTGCTTGTACCTTGTGTGCACCAATACAGACAAATCGTTATGTAAGACCACCTGTGGTGCACCTATGCCTATTAATATCATCTTAATGTGCCGTGCTGTTGGTGCATGTGTAACACTGGCTCAGGGGATGAAGTGCATTGTGGGCTGTAAAAAGCAGCAGAGAGATGTACAGTAGGTGCTTCCTGCACCCCCCCTCCCCCCTCCCCAGGCCCAGTGTATTTATGTAACGACAGGGCGCCGGGTCACTGCTCACGACAAACTCTCAGCTCTCGACACTTCTTGTGCGATCACACACACTCCATGTTTTTTAATTTACATGCTGTTGAACTGTTGTGCCTCACAGAGAATTTGCATGTTTCTCATTTTAGAGCAGAGCATTTTAGAAATTTTGTTTCCTGTTCATGTTTCCCTTTCGCTTTCTTTTTCTTCCTTCTCTCACCTCAACCTATTACGACTCATCATTTCTCCCCTGTCTGTCTGCCTGCCTGTCTGTCCGTCCGCCCATCCCTGTTGTATTTTCTTCCTTGGAGATTGTCTCCATGACACACAGCTATCATTCCACTGGCTAAGCTCCTGTGCTTGAATGCTGCACCGTTTTGACAGCTTAGCCTCAGGTGGTTCATATATAGGATCACTAAGTCAGTGCATCCCCACCAGAGAACTGTGTGTGAGTGTCTATAGGCTAACACCAAGCTGCTGTGGTGCTCTGGTAAGACCCAAATCCATTCACGAAAATAGCCTGAACAACGAGCTATTTTAGTTAGCATGCAGTACACCAGCCTGTGGCGGTGCAGGCGAGCAGGAGACGCGTTGCATTATAAATGGAGAATGGAGCTGAGTTAATGCAGCGGGCCGAGTTTTGTGTGAATATGCACAGGATGGATTAGCTCACTAAGCCAAGGGGAGGTGAGCAGCCCGAGGAGAAGCTTTTCTTGGCTCTCCTGTTGCTGGGATCATAACCTGGTCAATACTGCCCCCAGCTGGCGGAGCCTGATATAGTGGATTTTGCACAGAAAATATAGAATTCACATTATGTTGAAAATCCTTGAGCAGAAAACAAAGTGAAAACCGTGCAGATTTATTAAAAAGGAAACACTGAAATATCAAATTGACATAAGTGTTCATACACTTTGCTTTGACACTTACAGTTAAGCTCAGATGCCTCCCATTTCCCATGATCTTATTTAACCGGTTACTACACCTTGATGAAGGAAACTGGCACTGCTCATCAATCCCATCCTAGAGGCGAAGCATAGTGGTGGTAGCATCGTAGTGTGGGGGTGTATTTCACTAGCAGCAAATTTAATTCAATTCAATTCAGCTTTCCCTCGATTTTGACCAGAGTACAGAGATATCCTTAAAAAGATCAGAGCCCCCAGGACCTTCCAACAGGACAGAGGATGTCCTTGAGTGGCCCAGGCAGAGCAGTGACCTGAACCCAATCTCTGTACAGACCTGAAAATAGCTCTCCACCGACGGCCCCCATCCCCCGTCTATCTGAGAAGGATGGTAGAAAAATCCCTAAACCCAGGTGTGCAAATCTTATTGCTAATCCCCGTCAAAGGTGCTTTCAACTAAGTTGTGAGGAAAGGGCCTGAATATTATGTCAATGTGATATTTCCATTTTTGGAAAAGATTAAAAAAGGATTATTTTTATTTTGGCATAAGGCTGCAACATTAGATGAAATTAAAATGGTCTGACTACTTTGTGAATTCACTGTAGATCGTTTTTTAGCTCTAAAATCAGTGATTTTCCAACAAATGCTATACCATTGATTACACTTCCAAACTAAAGGGGTGTCTTTGGCCTCTTTTAGGAGTTCACCTATGAAAAGACTTGGTTTTTTAGATAATGGAAATATCACTTGCTCCACTCTTGAGTCAGCATATGGAAAACGCCCCTGCTCCACTTCACCCTCACAGGCTGCATAGGTAATTTGAGATGATATGTCTAAGTGGGTGTAATATATGGAGTGGCTTGTTATGTCAGCTAAAAGCTCCCGGCTTCTCCTCAGTTATCTATTATTTATGCCTCTGGAGGGCTGACACTGGAACTTCCTGTCAAAGTTCCCTCCTGCAGCCGCACATGTTGGACATCCTGTCAAAGGGCAGATTACCATTAGATTTAGTCAATAATAATGTTGAATTCTCTCCCTTTTTATAAAATAACAATCCCCTATATCTCCTGAAGTGTCAGCATGTGAACACTGGGTGGAGCTCTTGGATCAGTCATTAATGCCACTGCTCATCCCAGGGAGCTGCTACATTATTAGAATCAGATATTTATATTATTTGCTGCAAACATTTTTAAAACATTTTTTGCAGATGACAGCATTTTATTTTACTGATTCAACTCATTTTAAGGTTTCTGGCTGTTCACTTGCAGTTGTATCTTAAAGTACAAGCATCCCTAAAGCTGGTGTGTGATGGTGTACGGTTTGGGAGTGGTCTTCGTTACCCATCATGCACAACTGTTTTCCTCCTCCAGATGGCACTCATCTCTTACAGAAATATAATCTCTGGTGCTCCTCAATGTGACAGGCATCATCCCTCCAAAATCTCCAGCGTGCCCCACCCAAATTCCTGTTAGGTTAACATACTGCGGGGAAAAACTAAGTGAGGTGACGCTTCACAGTATTTCTTCCATTCAAATGAGGCATTAATTTGTCATCACACTAAACTGTGAGGAGTAATCCCTCTGAATGTTGCGGTAGACTTGAGGATGCAGTGATGTTGGTGAGTCACAGTCAGTCAGAAGGTCGGGAGAGTAATGATGGTTCGGGGCTGTTGTGGCAAAAGAACGGGGGGGGGGATCAGTCTGTGAATGGGTTTTGGAGGCAGCTGCCCCTGAAGGAGGTGCTGCTTTGACTGAGGACAGTGAGGCAATATGCTCCTTTTTAATGATTTCCTAACACGTCCTAAGAGGAAGTCAGAGGACTCTCAAGGGCAGGGTGGGTGGGGTAGGGGGGGGGCTTCCTTCTCAGGCAGATGTTCAGCGGATGCAGAGGAGAGTCAAAAGTGGTGAATTTGGAAAAGAGTTCATACAGACATCATGGACTGGTTCCACACCCCTTTGACACGTCTGTCACGCAATGTTTTCCATCCTTCTCTTCATTTGGAGAATCAAATAAACTTTTTGTGGCGCTGATGTAGGAGCCGGTCTTAAAATCAGTTAATTGCATCGTTCTGAAATTCCCTGTCAGTGTCTCTCTCTGTGTTGATGGTGTAAAGTGTTATATTGGTGTGACTGCGGAGCGGCGCTGAGAGCCTCTTCGCTCTATTTCAATGGAGCCAGCATTTTAGCTGACTCTTTGTGTATGTGCCTGTTGCCATGGTTTCCAACTTTCATCTGGTGCCGTCCAAAGAGAGGGGCTTAGCCGAGGATGAGGGGCTGTCACTTTCATCCTCCCCTTCTGAACTGCCTCTCCGGTCAAACTGCCGGCTTCACGTGTTAGTTTCCCTGATGAACACACAGTCGAGATGGGATGTGATGCAGGGAGCTTTTGCAGGAGTTGTTTTTTTAGGCAGGGAATCTTTTTAGTCGTACAGATTAGCTGCTACCTCTGCACAATTTTTTTTGAATTCCTTTTCATTGCCATCATTTGTAGGCCTGTCAGAGTTTTCTCGTGTGGTTGCGAGAGTAGGATGACATCGCTGGTAGCTGATGTCACTTTAAGCACCGCCGTCAGTCGTGCAGACTCGGTTTGTTTTGATTTGATAGAATCTGGGTGAGGGGAGCATTAGCCGATGTTTACTCGGGCGTAACAATACAAAGGCGTGGCTACGAGGTAATCAAGTTCGCCCCCCAAAAACAAACAAATGGCGGCCTCCCCCAAGCCCGCCCCCTTTCCTCATCGCCATGTGTCCCCTAAGCCATTTCTAGTCAGCTGGGTTGAATTGGCAGGGGATGGTAGCGGAGGGGGGGTGAGGAGAAGTTGTGTTGGGGAAGAGAACGTGGCTTGAGGAAGGGGTGGCGGGGGGGGGGGACGCACGCTGGCATGCCAGCCCCCATTCGGGAAGTGCTCCCCCATTTTCTGCCTGTCGAAACGGGCCAGTGTCAGCGAGCTCCGGCGGGTCCGGGTCTGGCTGAGTGGGCTAATGCGATGTGGCATGTCACCCGGGGAATCTAGGTCAAGTTTAAAGCTGCCTAGCGCTGCCCGCCTCTGCCGCAGTGTGACGCTTCAAATCCCTCCCCTTCCACACACGCAATAATATACAGCACTCATCCTTACCCCACATTATTGTTTAGTTTTTAACTTAAATATCATACACAGAGCAAAAAAAAAAGAAAGAAAAATGAGCCATGCATTTCCCATTCCAGACCCATATTATTTCAGACATAAACACACACCGCCGCCGCCGCTCCCCATCCCCCCCCTTTACACACCCCAGGCATGCTCTCAGCCTCTCCACGGCGGAGCCCACGTGACGCTCTTTGCTGTGTCTGCGCCCGGCTGGGGAGGGGAGGGCGTTGTTTTTTTTTTTCATCCATAGTAAAGCGGCAGGGCACGTGGATCCTCATGCTGCAGCCGAGTAGTGGAATGTCAGCACTATATTCCTCCCTCACATTAGCCAGCCATCAACCCCTCGAGCTGGTTTGTGTCGGACGTTGCCGCAGTGCTCGGTTTCAGCTGTGCCCCGCGTGTCGGCGAGCCGGGAGATGAGAAAAGCCAGTGCCATCCGGAGGTCAGGCTGCTGCATGGGCGTGGCACTGTTTTGGTGTCTTTACCAAAATAAGCTTCAGCCTTTTTCTGCAACCTGCAAATACTTGTGGGTGTGGATTTTTTTTTTTTTTTACAGTTTTATATTATATATATTTTATTGATGATCAGTTATTAGCAAAGTGGCAACACGAAGCATCATTTGTGAATATTTTATAAATTTTATTTTTTAATTGATCATAATGTGAATTTGCTGTACTGCATATAATAAATAATGAAATCACTTTAAACCACAATGTGCTCAGTAGTGGAATTAAAAATTCCTCTTCCCTCCACTACTAATCCGCTGTTTTTGGCGCATTACCTCATCTGTATTAATATATTCATGTGCTTTCAAGTCCTACTACTACTGTACTCGCTGCTCACCGGGAGCTCGCCTCCGATTGGCTGCTGCAATGTTTTCAATGGCACAACATTTTTTTTTTTGACTCCATGGATACAGTGAGCTGTTGGGTAGATCGGCTCAGCCAATGGGAGAGGCGCGCGGGCTCCTGCTTGTCAGATTCTGCCCCTGGCCTTAGAAGCAGCCCCCCCCCCCTTCCTCGCAGGGAGCACGCGATGGCTCAGTGGGGGGGTGGAGGGGGGGTGCAAAACAACAACAAGGCTGTCGGCGGGCTCTCTGTGGTGCCCAGGTCATGCCAGCACGTCCGGGTTCTACTACAACTGCTGAGGGAGGGAGGGAGGGGCGGGGGCTTCAATTCCTCGATCTCTCTCTGATACTGTATCTGTGAACTCTCAGCCAGCACCTCTCTCCTCGTACTACACCGTCACCAGGCAACCGGCGTACACACAGGAACTCATATTGCATTTAATTCATCTTTTTAAAAGGAGGCTTGTCATCGTATAATGTGTGGGTTGTCATCACAGGAGCTACAAAGTCAGTTGGTTCATGTTTATGTAATGTGAAAGTGATACTCAGGCTACAGCTTGAGAGAAAGATTGAGGTGTAAAAATTAAAATGATCTAGATTTAATCTGCTCTCTTTCAAACACTTGAAGATTCTCCAGTGGACTCTGAAATTCGGCCACATAAATCCCTGTCCCTAAAGTGACCTCATTTTAAGCGGCACAGGGGAGTTGTAGCACGGAGCAGGCAGGGTTGCCAGTGCTGGCGTCTAAGCGCTCCGAGCCCCAGCAGCTCTGCCAGGCAGCCGGTCCGAGGGCGGCTGAGAGGGGGCAGCAGAGGACCGGTGGAGGCCCCTGCGATTGGTGGGCAGTGCCCGCTTCATCCAGCAGGGTGAGGACGCTGACAGCTCTCATCCCTTCTGAGGCTGCTGGATCAGGTGCTGCTTTCCGACAGCCAGTGAGGTGCCAGTGCTGGCACAGTCAGACATTCAGGTCACATTAGTGGAGGGCAATAGGACGAGGCTGGACAAGGCAGGTGGGTCTTTGCAGGTGGTCACTGGGCTCGACGAGTGACCAACAGTCAGTAGAAAATACTGTCAGTGCAGAGTGCTGCAGGATAAAGTAAGGACAGGAAAAACTGCCTTTAAAAAAAATACCTTTTAACAGGGGGAAAATGCAGAAACCTCAGAGCGGAATTCCTCCCTCAGGACAGACAGACAAGTGCAATAGGTGTCGTGTGTGAAAGAGCATGTCGACAAAATAACATTATTTACAGCATTCAGGAGAAAAGACTGTGGAGAGGTGTATCAATGTTTTAGGTATTCATACAAAAGAAAAAGTCTCAGAGATGAAGGGAGCAGCAATGACAACAGGAACAATGGTGTTATTGTCAGAAGTAGTAGTAAATGTGGGCAGGCACATTTTATATTTAAGCAATCTAGTTGTAATCGAAATCCTCAATCCAACACACAGCAGCTTCTCCTGGATCTGCAGCGATCAAGCACAAAGAAGTCAGTAGTGAAACCGCCTTGTTTTGAACTACACCACCACCGCAGCTGAAAATCCCCAGATTTAAAATTTACTATCAAAGAAAATTAATATCAGCACCAAAATATATCCCATTGAAGAAGCAGGAACTAGATATTTGTTTTCCTACAGTAAACTTATACATTTATATTTTATTTTATATGTATATATATCTTTTCTTCAGCTTGATTCACTGGAGACTGAACTTGAGGAAACATGTTAGAAGACATTGCTTGGCTCCTTTTGACTTTGAGATGCTCTGTTAATTAAGTACCAATCCATTAACTGGATACAGAGAAGGTAATAGTATAAAAGCTTTTTGTACATAAACTTTACAGTCAAGTATAAATTGTCCATTCATCATAAAAAAAATTCTGTTTTAAAAAAAAAAAAAAAAAAAGCCTGTACAAGGTTTTCAAGATGCAAGACTACACGTCGCCCCTCCCTCGTGCACCTCATGCATTTTAAAAGCACTCCATCTCACCCTGTGCTGCTGACTGTGTACTTTGCTCTGTCGCAGCGTCTCCCTGTCTCCCAGCATTACCTCTGTTGCCATGATTTACCCTGTCACCTCTGGCCCTCACTCAGTCACTTTGGCTGTTCACCTGTCGCTCATCCCCGCTGACATCTGCCTGCCGAAGTTTAACTTCATCACCGGCTCCCACATCGACCCTTCTTCCGTCCTCTCTGAGTGCATCCTGCCCGTCTCCGCTCTGTCACCAGGGGTTGAATCTGTCACCGCTGAGGGATCCCCCCCCATCGCTGTTTTCTCTCTACAAACCGCCACCGATCTTTGACTTGTCATATGTCTGTTGACCTGTGCTACTGAGAGAGAGAGAGATCGTGCTTTGTGCTCTCTAGGAGTCGGAGGAACGACAGGACAGAGACATGTGAGAGGCCGTCACTTCTCACTGCGCAGCTCTCGGCAGATGTATAGCTATAAGGTGTATCTATAAACGTCTGTGTGCATCAGCAGCGAAGGTATGGGTGTGACTGCCAAAGCTTGCACACAGTCTTCCTCATCATCATCATCATCATCATCCTCTTCTTGAACCTTCAAGTCACCTCATAGAGACAATGGCAACGTCTGATACTTGCCTTATGCAGCACAGTTGTTGCACCAGGAATTAAAAGCCAGTATTTTCTAAGTGAAGGTCAATGAGACTCGAGTACATTTCTGAGGTAGCTATACTTTCTGAAACATTTTCATTTGCATCTATATTTGCTTGAATAATGGAATCATTTCATTTGTATATTTTTTTTCAAGTCTATCGTCGACATGGAGCTGGAGAGTTTTCGTAATATTCCAGATTCTTTTCATCAAGCTCCATGAATGATTCCCTTGGAAAACAGTGAAAACTTCAAAACAAGCCCTTTCTCACAATGTTAAAGAATGTGATTAAAACATTTCTGGATCCTCTGCCAACCAGGGGCTAAGGTCCCGTCCTTCCATCAAGTTTTGTGGAATTCTGTTCAGTAGTTTTTACTTAATCCTACCAACATACAAACTGACGGACAAGGGAGAAAACATAACTGACTTGTGGAGGTAATACTTGGTTGCAGTTAAAATTTCTTTGTCATAGAATTTAACGTGGAATTCCAACATAACTCCTGGGATGTGAATGTATTTTTTTCAACTATATCGACGAATGGCCTGCACTGGGCTCCTGTAGTAAATAGAAGGCTCTGTCTGTCCCACTGTCGGTACTTAGGTTGGCAAAGGTACGTGAATGATTCATGTTGTGTTTCAAGATACTGCAGCGCACTATCCCGAGGAACGACGTGATTCTGCACAGACGACGAAGTGCATTTCAAATCACGGCGGACGAGCTCTACATCACACACAACCAACAAACTTCATAATCCGCTCCTCTTCTGTTTCCACATGACAACATCCTCTATAAAAGTTTAATTAGTTGCGTCTAATCATGTGCAGGGAACATTTACCTGCTTCATATAAACATAGATCATGTTTGATTTCCCTGCGGAGGCTTGTGGAATTGATTACTTTGCGTACAACTGCCTGTAAATGCTGATGATTGCTGGGTAGAATAAGAGTGCGTTTTCTTTTTATATTCTCTGGACTTTCTGGTGTGACATGTGGTTGTTGAGGGCAGGAAACACATTGGTGTCTATGAGCAGCGGGCACATCTGGGGGGCACCGCTGCATTCGCACAGGCGGTGAAGCCGAGCAGGAGTGAGGTGGATTCAGTCGTTCTCTCCGCCCACTCACTTTACCGCTGAACTCCTCTCTCTTTGCTCCCTATTGATTTGTCTCCCTTTTTCCTCAACAGGTATCGTATCATGGGGAACCTACTGAAAGTTTTGACATGCACAGATCTGGAACAGGAGCCCAATTTTTTCCTCGACTTTGAAAGTGAGTCCTTCTGAAGTAATTGCTCCCCCTCCACTGATATTGATCACCTGAATATCTTACCATAACATTATCAACCACGAAACACTGTGTTCCTCCCAGCGGCAAAAAGGAATAAAACCCACCACTTCTGCTCTTTTCCATCAACCTGCCTCTTCTACACCGGAGTGTGTGCGGAATATCAATCAGGGCAGGGTTGCAGCAGAGCCCCCTCCTCAAATATAAAGCGCTTAAGTTCAGCTGCTGTGTAGCCTAAGGCCCCTCAACATGGCTTGATCCTGTACTGTACTATTCTCACACTTGGCAGAGCCAGAGACTCAGTCATACCTTTAGAGGAAACAATGCCTCGACTGGCTCCAACTGTTTCTAGGTGATTTCTTTTTATATTGAAATAACATCACAGTTTTTATATCTAACAAATAATTTCAATGCAAGATTGATGAAATATTATAAAGATCTCTCTAGCTGTTTTCTTTCTAGAGTGTATTTGCACTTTGCGACTGTTGTTACTCCCTAAAATCTACTCGAAAAGGCTCATTAAATGTAAACAATGATTTATAAAATGGAATAAATTCAAAAAGCTAAATTAATAATGATACACAGCAGAAATACTTTATTATAGCTCCCAGTATGAGCTCGATTTGAGGTGTTTCTTCTGCACGGGAGCAGGAGTTTACATTCATCACACTTGGCAAGGTGCTCTTCCTTCAGGTGGTGGAAAGGAGTTCATACTCCTGTTGCTATTCTTCATTGCCACTTCTCTCAAGGCAAAATAAGAACTCAGAAACCAAACAGTCTCTACACACAGAGCTGTTACAAAGAGTGTGTATATATAAGCCTTTTTCATTTGTCTTCTCTTATCTTGCTCCATTTCCCTCCTATCAGCCAGGGAAGTGGGTGGTGTCACGGATAAATGGGAAGCTTTGCAAAGATGAGATTATTCCTGTGAATTTACATTTACATAATTGAAAGCTGCACATTAAACTTTCTCATCATAGATTTCCTACAGCTGTTTTTTTTTTTTTTTACTGTATGTCAAGCCAGACTGAATATGGATTAGAAACTAATCAGATTTGCCCCGTTGACCCTGTTGTTGTTGTCGTGGTGGTGGCGGTCTGCTGCAGATGCCCAGCCCACGGACGCAGAGCGAGAGGTGTGGGAGCAGGTTGACGTGGTGCTGAAAGACGCCAAGGGGATCCTGGATGAGCTGCAGGCGTACAAGGGAGCGGGGCAGGAGATCAGAGAGGTACGCCCTAACACAAATACCCACCTCCAACTCACGGCAAGCGGAGCTGCTGCAGAGTTTGGAGAGTCTGCTTGTGTCCCGCTGTGAAGAAAGGGTTTCAGATCACACTGAAAGTAGTGGAGGTGTTTCCCTTTTGGATTAAAAAAAGAAAAATGAATAACCTCCACAGGAGACGACTGCTGGGAGTAATTCACAAGGATTGTAAAAATTATTAAGTCATTAAGGATTTCTTGCCTCAGTCTGTAACCACAAATGAATATTGACATTGGAGACATTTTTCTTTAACAAATTTCAAAGTGAAGGAATATTAACACCCCATTTTGTCCACTTGTGGTTTCTCACTGACCAACTGTGAATGACATTGCTTCTGTGAATAATAGGGCTCAGATAAAAGTCTTTTGTAGCAATTGAAAATAAGCAGATTTTTCAAATGTAAAAAGAGAAACTGTCGTTTTCCTTGTCCTCCCTTTATGAGTTCCCCTATGAAGAAAGAAACTAAATTCGAGCAGCGGAATCTTTTTGTGCATCCTCCACGGAAACCTCAAAAGACAATTCATTTTCTTATATGCACCAGTGCACCTCAATACCTTTTTTAAAACAATTTTATGAACAAAATCTGAGTTCCTCTATTATAGACAAGGGTCACTATACAGAGTTATGAGTGACTTTCATTCTTATTTTCTTGTGTATGTTTCTAGGCGATCCAGAATCCAAACGATGAGGCGTTACAGGAGCAAGCGTGGGCGGCTGTCGTTCCCTTAGTGGGGAAACTGAAGAAGTTCTACCAGTTCTCCCAGAGGTTAGGTATGTATCTGCAGAAACACTTTCCTGTTGTCTTGAACGTGTCGGACCCAAACAGTCTCATGCTGCGTTCTTTACCTGTAAAAGGCAAAACCCCTCTCTTGTGTGTCTTAGTTTGTCATGCATTTTAGTGCCATTCTTAATTTTGAGCATCACCAAAGTCCCATACTTGATACTGGGAAGGATGAAAGTCCATGTCCTTTATAGAAAAGGTCTTCTAGTGGCCTCAGAAGCACACAACCTTCATACATGACCTTAATTGTTCACGTGTGCATCTGCAGTATTGACTGCTGAACTGCAAAAGTCAACAGACATGCGACACATCCACGTAACCCACAGCTCAGCCTTATACAAACTCTCTTTGAAAACCCCCACAGCCGCGCATTTCTCAACATGCTGCTTGCATTGCACTGCGCGCTGACCTCTGCGGGGCTATAGGTTGTTTAATTAGCATGGATACAGGGGGGAAGGGGGGGAAGTAGGCTTACTGCTCCCTGATCTTCTTATGACCCTGAGGCTTGAAGGGGTGTGGGGGGGGGGGGGAGCCCGCCATGCCCCAACGCCCTCAGCCCCGTAATCCCAGTGGCGGTGCAGAAGGTAGTCAATGGGAGCAGTGGGCGGCGGCTGCCTGACGGTGGCGGTTATGTAATGAAGTAGGTCACCTCCCAGTCGCGGCTGCTGCTCTATTTCACTGCCTTGACTTTAGGCTTCGGGGGCCGTGATGGCGTCCGCATCCCGATGTCCTGTCTGATCTAAATGAAGCTGAAAGGCCTTTACTACTACAGGCTGGTAGAGCGCTGTGCAGAGCAGGGCCGCCGAGGAGGGAAGATATTCTAGAGGGACCATTATGTCATTTATGTTGACACCCATATTTCCCCATAATCTAACATAATGTAGAATTGAGACATGGATCCTCCCAGAGTTAAGGTCTTTATGTTGTTTGGATTGTTTCACCAACAGTTGGAAACAAACCAAGTATTTACTGTTTGTGAAACAGACGCATTTGAGACGCTGGTAAATATTTGACATTTCTGCTTGATTATGTAAGAGACGTATTTCTCTTGCTCACGTGTTGTTCCTGCATGAAAACTCAAATCTGACTTAAATGTAACATTACTGGCACCACGTACGTTTTTTCTGCTACAGACCAGACTAAAATTATTTTTTTCTGATCAGGATTTCATGTTTTTGACCGAAACTCTGAGAAACTGATGTGAATTTGAATCTGATTCCTCAGAGGTTGTCGGGTCTCGAACAGACTAAAGACGCGCCATCCTCCGTCCCTCCCCTCTCTGCGACTAAAGCGCCTAACATGCCCGCATTCTACTTGCCTGCTCTGCCGTGACCTGATGAGCTCAGACATGCCCCCACGCTGCCGCCGCCCACCCCCCCCCCCCTCCCATCCCCGACTTCCCGACAGACAAGAGTGGCTCATTTCTGACCGCCTTTAAGCATCTCCATCTTAACTCATGTTTTGACTGGGACTTAGAGGGAAGAAAAAGCCACTACTCAGTGCCATTCTTAGTCAGCCGCCTCGCTGCAAACGCCGTCCCGAGCAGATGGGAGTCATTACCGAATGGCAAACACGCTCAATTTACCGCGCAGCGCTGCCAGTGCTCCGTCCGTCCCCCCTTTCTGATTATCTTAAGTCGACCACCGTCTGAATCTGTCCGTTTCTAGGTTATGTTGACATGCTCATCGTCGTGTGTAATCAACAAGAGATGTAAAAGACACTTAGAATAAATCTATCCAGTGCTCATTTGGTACCACGCACAGCTTCTTGCATCAGATGCTGAGCTCGTCTGGGTTATGTCATTATTTAAAAGCGTCTCGGACTAGACTGAATTCTGAGCATCGTCTGCATCTATAAATAAAAACTCCCGCTGGACTCAGTTTTTTTCCTCTCGTTCTAGAAACTATGTGTTTGAAGAAGACCTGTCTTGTTTTATATTATTAGTGCCTGTGCGTCACTCACTACGTTTCACTTAATCGTTTCCTAATATCCCTGCTGGGGCTCCTCATGCATGCTTAATTATTGGTCTGTGTGTATGTCATGTCAAGGCATGACACAGGCTTTGTATTTACTTACTGTCAAAACAATGAGTGTAATTCTGCTTGAATGAAATCCTGTTCCCCTCCACCCCCCCCCCAATTCCATTCCAATGAGATAATTAGTCCCATGTCTCATCTGCATCTGAGCAGGAAAGCCTCTCGTCCCCCCCCCCCTTTCCCGGACCACCCCTCACCCCCCCTCTCCCTCCCTCCCTCCCCCCCAGACTGGCACTGGGCCCTCGGCAGTTTGGGCACCACCACTGTCCCATTATCTGTCTGTGTCCTAATCAGGCTGCTTCAGCTGGCTGACACACTAACTGTGGTTATGATCCACTTTAAGCACTTTTTCTTTGGCCTCATCCACAAAAACACACAATGATATAAGACAGAAAGAATCTAAATCTTGGTTGATGAGTTATGTGGAGCTGTTATGGTTGATTGTCATTTTTCTACCATAACTGTCAGACACTGACTGGGCAAAGCCTCTCAATTGTTAAGATTTGCTGTTATTTCTTATCATTAATGAGTATAACGTTTATATATTTTGTCTTGTTTAAAGTTTTTTTTAATCATTCCCAAGCCTTAAGAAACAATTCAATGTGAAAATATTCAGCAGATGAATCAATGATGAAAATAAACTATAATTGTAATAGTCACTGCACTGTTTTACATTTAGGATTTGAATATTCACTCATGACACATGGAGCGTTTCTTCTTTCACACAACCTTTGGGTTTTTCCATTTCTGTAATATTGTACGGATTCTTCAGCTGTTAACTGGAACCTTGAACAACAAAAACCCGATTTTGAAAGACAACCTGGACGACTACACACATAAATGAGGCTCTGAAAGGCTCAATAAAAAGAACATATATATATATATTTTTTTTTTCTTGTGTTTTTGTGCCCGTCCTCTCAGCACCTTTCCTCTAACACAGAAATCATATTTTTCCCCACAGAGGCGGCGCTGCACAGCCTCCTGGGAGCTCTAACCAGCGAGACTTACGACGACCCCACTCAGCACCTGGAGCGGGAGCAGGCACTGGCCAAGCAGTTTGCCGAGATCCTGCACTTCACTCTGCGCTTTGATGAGCTTAAAGTAAGACACTCTTTAATTTCTCCAACACGTCCGGGGCGTCACTTTCTGCATTTAAAACCTCAAGCTAACCTTTTAGATATTGAAGTAACCTCTGCGCTTTTCTCCTGTGATACAGACCCAACCTCTTAGTCCCCTACAAGCTGCTGACGCCCTTGAATTAGGTTCTTGCTCCGTGCAATTTAAAACCGCAGCCAGTGAGTGCATAATTAGCATTTAATTAGAGTCCTGATACTGCTCTGCTGTTTATAATACAGTGGATGTCAGTGGAATGGCTAATACGGGTTACTGCGGGTAAAGAGGTCTGCAAATTGTTGTTGTCCTGAGTGTAGTTCTGCATAATGTAGAAGGTTTTTATTAATGAAGGAGAAAGGCACCTTCCAGAAATTTATATTTGGCTCGAATTCAGACACAAGTTGCTGATGCGCCATCCCCCCCCAAAAAAACCACCAGGAATCGAGCCCGGGTGTCGCTTGAATGCGCATTGTCAAAAACATGAGGCCTCATGATGAGACAGCGGGTGAACTGGTTCCCCTTACACCCCTACTCCTTAGAAACAAAAACTTACAAAAAAACCCTCCTGACACCCTGAGGCGATTTTGCTGTGATGTCCCAATTAGTGCCCAGTACCCAGGCGGGATGGAAACCCAAAGGTAGGGTTGGGGGGGGGTGCAAAGTGGCATGCTAGGCCTTGTCATCAATCTTTCACACCCATACACGGGCTCCTGACCTAGTTAAACTGTCTGTGTGGCGTGCCGCCCGTCTCTTCTGGTGGACACAGTGGACACAGACTGAGCACCAGTCTATTGTCGCAGGATTAGCCTGCTGCCAGTACAGCTTTGAATGTGACATGCTCATACAGGACTGACGATAATTAGCCACAGGATGAGCTCTCACTAGCGGTGACATTTGAAAGAAGCTCTCTGGTTGGTTGCTTCTTCTTTTTTTTTTCTTCTTTTTTTTAAGAGGTCACCGTAGCCAGATGAGTCATATTTGTAGAAAGTGGTGTCAAAGGAAATCAACTGAATTTTGTGGCTTTTGTTTGAGGCTTTCTTTCTCACCTTCGCTCGGCCTAATGAGACCCTTTATACCTTTTTGACGGCTGCGTAATTGTTGACCCTCTTGTCACAAACTGTACAGCTGCACAGCCAGACTGTGGAGGGAGAATTACCAAATATTCCCTGACAGGAGGAGCCGGGGATGTGGATGTTAAAGCGGGATGAGTGTCAGAGGATTCAAATCCAGTTCGGCAAATGAAACTGTAATTGTATCAGTGTTCTTTTTATGTCATTCGCCCCCCAAAGCTACATTTCTGCCTTGTTGACTAAAATACTCTGTCAGGACGACGGCGTGTTTGATCCAGAGCCGAATGTCCTGCAGACATGAAAAGAAACACTTTCCCGCTCTGTGTGTATTAAAACCCCATTTCTGTTTGTTTTGTTTTGTTTTTTCGCAGATGACAAATCCTGCCATTCAGAATGACTTCAGTTATTACAGGAGAACGCTGAGCCGCATGCGGATCAACAACGTACCGGTGAGCTCATTACGTCCCTCCGCTCTCTGGGTGGTGAAGAGAATTCAACTCGGTTAAAGCAGCGGCAATAAATGGTTTGATCTCAGCCATGAATCAAATATCTACATGCATTTGAAAGGAATCTCTGGAGATGATAAGCTCAGAGATTTATCAACACAATTCTGCAGTTCACCTCAACTCTAGTGAGAGTTTTAGTTTATTGTTTTGATTTTTACTGTTTTGGTTCACTCACTGTTTTAATGTAATTTTCAGCAGCAGCATAAAAAGTTCCAAACCCCCCTTTACGCTACCTGCTGTGGCATTAAGAATTTACATTATTGGAACTAGTACACAAAATAACTTTGATTTTTTAATTTACTTTGTGTAGTCCTTACTGGGTAAAGTAGATTAACTGGCATTGCCTTTATTTCTGATGGGTGTGACATTGCACAACATTTATACAGAATTTCAGCTCAACCTCAGGTAACGACCACAAAACGTTTCATCAGTTTGCTATTTAAAATGCAAAGAACTCAGTTGTGTGTGATTGCAGAGGCAGCCTTTATGTCAACTGTCAGAAGAGTCAGCAAAGATGAATAATGACTTTATTTTAAAACTCCTCATGTTGAGACGGTCTGTGATTTTGAATTCCTTTAATGTTCCCGTGGTGCTGGCCCTGATCAAATTTAAAGATGTGCGTCATCGCGATTCGTCTTAACTCAGACCCGAGCCCTCACTTCTCGTTATAATCTCGGCACAGTTCAGACTGCAGCAGTTGAAAGGCAGGAATGACAAATGAAGTTTTCCGACTGTTTGATCGCCCTCGGGAGTCGAGAGGAGTGCGACGGGAAGCCGCGGCCCCACGGGGAGTTTCAGGGAGTTTGAAGCACAGAGTGGGAGGTAACGGCACGTGGCGGGAGAATCTGATCCCAAATCAGTAGCGTGGCCCAAATCCTCTAGAGATTAAACACTTAATTCCAGGTCAATGCGGATTCTGTAGATGACACCTTCTGGGATTGAACTCTGGTCTGGAGCAAATGAGCGTCTTGGACGAGTTCCAAGCTTCGTTCGTGGTGTGAAAGCGAAGCAGGCCTGCTGCAGAAAAACCTGATAATGAGTGTGTGTGTGATTTAACAATAGATTCACACGTGAAACTACTATTTAATTAATCTATTAATTGACCTTCACTAGGTTTTAGGTGTGTTTAACTTGTTTCCTACAATGTACATTTAGACATCACTGTTGCAGCTTCAACAGCTGAAGTTTTCTAGCCCCTAAAATGAAGAACTGTGGAAATGCGGCTTGAGCCTTTTTATTTAGCAAAGTCCGGGGCTGCGTTTTATTCACTCCTACTTTGCGATATAAAATATAGAAGACATGCATCTTTATTCAGTGGACATCTAAAAGAGAGTTGGTGCAGGGAATAGTGAGGTTTCATTGTGTGTGTGTGTGTGTGTGTGTGTGTGTGTGTGTGTGTGTGTGTGTGTGTGTGTGTGTGTGTGTGTGTGTGTGTGTGTGTGTGTGTGTGTGTGTGTGTGTGTGTGTGTGTGTGTGTGCAGGATGAACAGACACCGCTCTTAGGTTTGATCTCTCTGACATTTACCATTTGGCGAATGGACCCAGACACTTGTCATTAGAACCTGTCACTGTTGAAAGAAGCCCGGGCTCAGTCTCACACAGCAGCAGCAGCGTTTGAGTCACCACTCAGACGACTGAATCATTCAGACATCGGAGATGAAACGCATCTGTCCCCGTGGTAATGTCTTTGGGCTCGTGTGTCGTCATCTGTTAAAGCAGGAATTGGTTTTGATATTTTATTCCCTATTCTGTCAGCGCGGAAACAATGAAGGCACGAATTGTTCTTCATCGTTTTTAAATATGCAGACAAATTTAGAACAGACCGTTGGAGAGATACCTGTGTTTTTTCAGTGAAGCGGCAGAATGTGTCAAAACCAGGAGGTGCAGCAGGGGTCAGCTTATATCAGTGTTTTTCTGTCAGGATTTTCATTTTAATGAAATGACTTTCAAAAGCACAATCCCAGTCGGGCGGCATGGAGACGAGTGTGATGCCAAACAAAACACCTGGTTTCCAAATAACACCCTCACTGTCTTTCCTCCTTCTCAATTCGTTTTTTGTTCATTTTAAAAACAACATTTTTCACTTTATCACAACAAAGAGAACAATGGCATCTCAACACTCTGCTCCATTTAAATACAAATCAATAAGTTGTCTGTATCGAGCGGTTTGGTGAACCGGTGCATCAACCTGGTGAATCTTTGTGAACTCCAGGGTCCGGCCTGTCACCGACTCTGACCTTTGACATGAAAGTGATGATTCTTCAATGAAATTATAATGACACAATTATTTACTCATTGAAAAACTGTTTTCCAGGCGGAGGGAGAAAACGAAGTCAACAACGAGCTGGCCAATCGGATATCTCTGTTCTACGCCGATGCCACGCCCATGCTGAAGACATTAAGCGACGGCACAACAAAGTTTGTGTCGGAGGTAAAACTGACAGCAGAGGCAGCAAGCTTTTTTTAAACACTCGTCTTTGTGACACCGAGCTCTCACTCCTTTTTATCTCTGTCTTTTTATAGAACAAGAACCTGCCTATTGAGAACACGACAGACTGCTTAAGCACAATGGCGACCGTGTGTAAAGTCATGTTGGAAACACCGTGAGTGACTTGAATGTTGACAGAGCTGCTTCACCTGCTGTTCTTTACCTTCGTGGATGTAATCCCTCGCTCATGTCCTGACAGGGAGTACCGCAGCCGATTCGCCAGCGAGGAGACGGTGTCTTTCTGCCTGCGGGTCATGGTCGGGGTCATCATCTTGTACGACTACGTCCATCCCGTAGGGGCCTTCGCCAAGTCATCGAAGATCGACGTGAGTGCTGCCACGGTCGTTCCACTGTTGCTCTTCCCAGCTGACTCTGACTCTAACAGTGTTTTTCTGGTCCTCAGATGAAAGGCTGCATCAAAGTCCTCAGAGATCAGCCTCCGAACAGTGTAGAAGGCCTTCTCAACGCTCTCAGGTAACTTCCCCTCTGCAGATCAGTGAGAAAGAGACGGCTGCTCATGCTGGTGATAGTGGCCCATGAGCAGCAGACAGACCTCTTGGTTTATTTCACCCTCGCCTCCAGTGCGGCGACTCATTCTCTGCTCAGTCCACCGGGGATTTGGTCGTCTGTGTGTTGGGTGTCGAAGCCTCTCCAGAGAGGCCGATTCCATCTGACACCTCGTTTCCTCGTAGTCGTCCAAATTCTACCCGCCTGGGCTAAACACTCACAGCTGCTTGAGCTGCTGAGGCCGTGTCTGTGTCGACCTCACATCTGTATCTCTCTCTCTCTCTGTACCAGAGGCCCGAGGCGGGCGAGCGCTACGCGGCCGCTTGAGGTCACTCTCATCCAAAAGCTGCCAGATTTCCTTTCAGCGACTAAAGCTCGGATCGGACAGAGGATGACAAGTTATTTTAGATGTACAGTGGTGGAAAGTAACAAAGTACATTTCAAGTACAGCTTTACTTTAGACAGGTTTTCTTCAGGGTTATAGAAAGTCTTAAATACATTCAAATATTATGTTCTACTTCTTAAATACATTTAGGAAGGTCTTCATTATGTTGTCCTTCATTTAACTCCACTTCTTTGGCAGCTTGTATAGTTTGTACTGTCTCTGTTTGTTTTGATTCGTATCCTCCAGTATCGCGCAGATGAAAACACAACTTCCTTGTCGGAGGGAATTAAAACATCTGAACACTTCTTCTGTTTGTTGAAATTCACTTATGGCTTTTCCTGTCGCTGCAGGTACACAACCAAGCATCTGAACGATGAATCAACCAACAAGACTATCAAGAGCATGCTGCAGTAGGACTGAGCGGCTGCGCCTGCTTGCCTCACACCCTGCTGGGGGGAGACGCCACTCTCCTGACTGATGTCGGTGCACAGAATGTTTTTGTTTTTTTCTTTTTAAAGAGCTACAGCTCCGCCCTCTTTTATATTGCAAAATGCTACTGCCATTATGAAACGTCTTTTTCTGTGCCAAAAAGATGTCGCTGTGATGTTTTCGATAAAAAGGCCATGCAACAATGGCAGCTAATGAAAACATAGCGGAACCTCTGGTGTTTTTAAAAATGTCTTGTTTTTTTCCCTGTTTAAGGGACGGGAGTGCTTTGACTTGAAAATTTAAAAGAGAGAGAGATATATAGAGAAGTATATATTATTTTTGTTTGATTCGTTATTTAATATTACATCTTCTGCATGATGAAAATTGTCTTTTTCTTTCCTTGTATTTAAAAAAAACAACTAATGGTTCAGTTTAATTTGTCTGCTCTATTGTGCATTATTACATGTTTTGTTATTGAAATGGTACTTGTCAAAATGAGATTTCAGAGTACTGTTTTTATATTTTTTTATAGGTTTTAATTTGTGCATATGACTTTTTTTTCTCATAGTTGTGTTGTATTTTTCATTTGAAAACTTTCAAACTGTGATGTGTGCAAAATCTAAATCAAATTGGGAGCGTGTACTGTACGTGGACAGTAAGTTGTGGCTGGAGACATTAAAAAGAGAACTCTTGTTTTCTACCATCGCCTCGTCGGGTTTGATCTGTTCTCATATCCATGCTGTCGGATGTTTTACTGTAACGTTTTCTTTTTTTATTCCTCACGTGATAATTAGCGAGAAGCACCTTCTTATGATCGATCATAAAAACAGGCAGCGAGGGAGAACGTCTCAGATCTCGCAGCTTCTCTTCTCTTGATTAAACGAACCCAGTGACTCAGGATGAGCTTCACTACCTTAAAGGGACAGTTTCACACAAAAAGCAAACGTTATTCCTCCTGTGTTAAAGCAAATTTGTTTCAAGTAAAATATTTGAATAGGAAAAATAAAACCTAAACCTAATAAGAAAGTTCTGCAGTGCAAAATGAATGTAATCAGATGATCTGCTCATTTAGTTTAGGGTTTGAACTTTTGCTCTCGAATTCCGGCTGGTAATCGAGAGTGAGGCATCTTGAATGTGCAGCAGTAGAAACCCCGCCCTGACGTCACCCATTGGTTTGTGAGCTGCAGTTTTTGAAGCCTCGATTTTAAGCAGGAATGAGTTAATAACAATTTGGGACAGTTTGATTGCGGGCTTATGAAAGACTCATCAAATAAATAAGAAAATAAGAAAACCAGTAATATTTTCTCTTTAAATTCAAGCATTTCGCTTCATGTGCTTTTAATTTGAGCCATGTTCTCTTTGCCTTTTATGACCACTCCATGTGTACTGTACCTTAGGGCTCATTAAAAACATGATGTCAATGACAAGTAGTCGTCTCCCTTTCATAAAAAAAAAATCTTTTCTGGGATCCATTGTTCCTTCTTTCCTCATTTATTAATATGTGTTGTATCTGTTGTGTTCAGTAAAAGAGGGAAAGTGAATCATCCGTTCATTTCACCCTCACGTCTCTAACCTTTGCAGCGTTTTCCCTCCTTCCAGCAGCGTTTCAGCGCGAGCAGGGAAGTTGCCGCTGGGTGGGCACTGCAGCACTCCGAGCATCTAGAACTTCTCAGGGTCAAGGAGAGAGAGACAAGGAGGCAGCAGAGTGTGGATGGGTGTGTCCTCTGCAGCATCACTGCACTAACAGACGAAGGAGAGGGGAGGACAGAAAGTGCTTTAATGTTGGGTGGGTTTGAAAGTCCTTGAGGGAGAGGGTGGGTATAAACTGGAAATTGCTGCCCGGAGCTTCTGTTGCATGAATGCAGCTTGTGCGCGGTTGTGGAGCATGCAGCTGCCTGTGTGTGTGTGTGTCACTGTGACATCTTCTCAGTGGGCAGCAGCATCCTTGTTCTGCTACGGCTGATCTCCCGCTGTGACCCGACGCACAAGCACTCACTCATCCTGCGTCGTCGGGCTGCATCTTCTCAGGTGCTCTGCTTTATCGTGCATGAAAATTATGACGAAAAAATGCGGTTTGCAGGCGTGGCTGACTCAAAAAAACAAGAAAATCCAATCTCCCAAACTGCACTTTGCACCCGGATGCTGTCATTGAGTGAACTTGAAAGTTACTGAGATCATCCTCAAGCATGATATGAAGCAAATATTATTTTAAAGGGTCAGAGAGTTGGATGAGGGGAAGAAAAATGACTTATGATGTATAAAAACCTCATGTTTTACTTTCTAACAGACATTCACTGGTGCATAAATGTGCATTTAGTGTTTTTGGGGGGAGTTGTGTTTGTTATACTGCATCCAAACCTGAAGGTTAAGTGAAGGTGGAGGACAGATGCAGCGCAGGGAAAGACAAACGAGAGGGAGAGAGGGAGTCCTGCAGCGTTTTGCAGCTTCCAGAATTTGACCTTGAGGATTTTCATCAGGTGAACGATGTCGGTCGCACCTGTACAGATGAAATGTCTTTCTCGTGTCCGGAGACGTTAACTCTGCGCGACGTTTGTTGAGCGACTTTTATGACGACTGAAGTGAAGACGTAAAGAGTTGACGAACACGAGGAGAGCGTCGTCTTCCGGAAACAATCCGAAACGTCCATCTTTCTGCAGGACGAACCCGCCTCCTCTCCCTCACAATAACGAGGCCCTTTTTTCTTGAATATAGCAGGTTTGTGTGATGTTCCTGTCACGTCGCTACCCACGGTTTGATATTTGGAGCATTATGTGCCACGGTGAACTGGCACAACTGTCAGTTATTTCTGAGTAAAGAGTTTCTCTAATTCTGGCGAAAACCCCCCCCAGAGGAGCCTGAGAACTGAACTCTGTCCATAAACCACAAGGCCCTAACACATTGCTCATCTGTCTCTGGGGTGAGACAAGTTCGCTTTTCTCAGAAAGACAACGGCTATCCTCTGAGACCACCCCCCCCACCCCCCACCCCCCCCCCTCCACACACAAACACGCTGCCACAGATGCAGAAGCCCCCACCCCACCACCCTGAAAAAAATCCCACTTCCTCCTGTACGTTGCTTTAATCGGTGGAGTCTTAGTTAATCAGTCGTGTCAAAACATCAACGGCTCAGCGAGGATCACGTTTCATGCCAAACCCGAGAGGAGGGTGCTGTAATCTGAGTCCGTTGGGCAGATAGGACTATTTTGTTGGTGCAAAGCATTTGCATGAGCATTTCTCAGGAAGTGAGAAGTCAGTGAAAGTGTTGCTACACTTCGGTGAGAGGGCTCAGGCCCGAGCACAGGTCCTCTTCTAGGACACAGAGAAAACACCTCCTGTTGGTTTCTGCAGTTAAATATAATTAAGAAACAGTGAAAACATTTGTATAGATTTTTAGAATTCAAACATCAGGAGGAAGTTCTGTGCAAATAACAAAGGAAGTAAAGAGATCGTCACATGTCACAGAGAGAAAAGTTCTTCCAGTTTTAATGCAAATTGTCCATGAGAGCAAATGACCCATGGAAGAGAATGATTTAAATAACGAAGTTGGACAAAAGACCGACTCGGTAGGAGGTTCTTGGTTCGAATCCCGGTTAGGATAAGCAGTATAGATAATGGATGGTGGATGGTGGAGTCCCCTTCCAGGAGAAATGCATGCACAGCTTGTAAGTGGTGAAGATTTGCTGCTTTTCCATAATTTATACAACAGTAAACAAAAAAACATTTGGCTCGTAGTTGCAGTTGTGAAATATTTATGCAGTTGTTCTTAATTTAACTGAATCCTTAGTTAATGTAATGTAATATTTTCTTTCGATCTCACCACACAGTCTTCCTCAGGAGCTCGGTTGTCTTGGAGACGCAGATAAAGTATGTTTCCAGTTGTCTGAGCAGCTGAACCACCTTTTCGAAAGATGTTGAGATCCAGAACGTGTTGCTTGTTGATGTTTTATACACCTACTTCACACATCAGTGAGCAGGCGTTGTGTGAAATACGCCTTCGGTGGACGTCATTTACTTGTTGACAGTAGAAATCCTGTTCCTCATGTCGGACCTGACCTCCTGCTGCAGGTCAGCAGACGTTCACACACAGTCACACTGCAAACAACAGCTGGTCCGCACGTCAGGGGACGACACGGAGACGACCGCAGCTTCTGCTCCGAAAGGATTCGGATGTTTCTGAGGTCCACAGTGAACCTTTGGTACCAGACATACTCTGGGTTTACAAGTTATAGTTAATAATTTATGAAAGCTTAAATAACATTTTTGTAAGAGTAACTTACTGGATGACTAGATTTAAAATATAAATCCCTTTCTCACAACCTGGCAACCCAAAGGTTTTTGTTTTTACAAGTAAACGATTGATTAACATGATTAACATGTATATAATAATAATATCTAGCTATTCTTTATTATTCTTTATAAAAAAGCTTCAAAATATTGTGTGATCTTTTGCATATTTCGGCAAATGTTTTCCAGTTTGATTATCACTAAAGCCTGGCAACCAATAAAAGTTATTAATGGTTTACTACCAGTCCTGAAAGCAGAAACAAATACTATGTCGACCATCAGCAATGAAAGTAATGAAATCATTTCAAAAGGTAAAGTTTTGTCTAAAAATGTATCGTATATATGAAAAAACTTCTCTCCCAATGTATTTACAACATATAAAGTATAAATTCAGTGTATCAACCATTAATAAACACATTGTCTATTACGTCTATTAGACAGTGAAGTCAAATAATATCTGGTTATTCCAAATTGTACAGTTAAGTATAATACATATACTTATTAATATTATGAATATAGATAATAAAGCCTGAGTATGAGTATAATAAGTTAAATAAATCATTTAGTTAATAAAAGCATTCCTTAAAACCTCATGAAATATTCATTATTAAGAATTTCTGCTGAAATATCCTCATGACACTCTGACAACTGACAGATTTTGTCTCATGTGGACAAATGTGTTCTGATTCCAAACTAAGAATAACCTCGTAGCTCGGTCCAGACTAATACCTGGCTCGGACATCAAGGTTTTTTTTTTTGTTCATGTAGACAAAACCGTCGCGCTCTCAGTCACTTCCACTTCCAGTTTCTGATGCACCCTGTCTATTGCAATTTCCTCAGACGGAGGTCCTGACGCAGGGAGTCGACCGTTTTCTGTCTTGGTGTTTGACCATAAATCATAACTCTGAGTCCTGATGACTGTGCAACTGTTGTTAGGGTCTCCACCGCCGAGGTCTGTCTCCAGCCATCCTGTCACTGCGAAACATCCGACCGAGCCGCCGGACGAGGGGCTGATTGTCCTGTTCCGGCAGAAAAATGGCGAAATAGGTCTTCGTTGGCTGTTGCGACAGTTTGGAAATGTCAGAGACCCTTGTGGCAAAAGCTAATTAGCTTGGCTTAGCATAAAGACTGGGAAGAGTGGGGAAACAGGAAGCCTGGCTCTGCCTATCAGCACCCCCCCCCCCCCCCCCCCCCCCCCACTTACCATCTTTCCAATCAAGAAACTAAATACACACATGAAAGAGAAATAACAATATATATATTTTAAAAAAAGAGAAAACGCCCTATCTGACAAAAGTAAGACAGGGAAAGATCCAGTCCTGAAGTCGCAGCCTGATCCAGATCCACACCAACATGTAATGGATTCTTCTCTCACCCAAAACGCATCATTTCAATAAGTTTCATGTAAATCTGTCCAGTACTTTTTTTGCATAATCCATCTGACTAACAGACAAACACCTGGGAGAGGTCGGGGGCGACTGTCGTCTAGAAACACACCAAGTTTTGGATGATCGTTTAAAATGTATTTATCCAAATTGTGCTTTCAACTGTATTTACACACAATGCTTTTCCAGTCTTATTGACTCAGAGCAATTTACACACTTTATTCATACACTGCGGAGAGAGAGAGAGAGAGAGAGAGAGAGAGAGAGAGATGAACTGGATTAGGAATCAGCTCCATTAAAGGTCACATGATCTACGTGGTCATTGTGGTCCTGTGTATTTAAACATGGCAAGAAAAACCCATCTTCTTCAGGTGCTGGTATCGACCTTCTACCACGTGCACTGAACAGACGTGTGTCAAGTCTGATCACGTCTGCGGCTTCAAATTGCTGCTCAACAAACAAATATCACCATGAATATCCAGAGGGCTGTGGCTTCAGGGGGTGGAGCGGGTCGTCCACTAACCAGAGGGTCAGAGGTTAGATTCCAAGATCCTTATAGGCGTCCTTGGGCAAGTGTGTGTGAATAGTGTGTGATAGAAAAAGCAAATAGTGGTGCTGTGTGAATGTGATGTAAAGTGCTTGA
Source organism: Hippoglossus hippoglossus (assembly GCF_009819705.1). Classification (NCBI taxonomy): domain Eukaryota; kingdom Metazoa; phylum Chordata; class Actinopteri; order Pleuronectiformes; family Pleuronectidae; genus Hippoglossus; species Hippoglossus hippoglossus. Next base: position 15,317,916 of record NC_047170.1, on the reverse strand, counting down.
TAAAACACTGTGAATTTACCATATCATTGTCCAGTAAACACATATTTATTTATTTTAAAAGATTAATAATAATAATATATTTAATAAGACATATTTTATCATTGATTTTCACTTAAATCAATACATTTTTATCTGAAACGACAGCATCTTGTCTCCACCGTGTTTCCCTGCAAAGGCTGATGGGGAGTATTTATATTTAATTATAATGCAGGCAGTGTGTGTGTGTGTGTGTGTGTGTGTGTGTGTGTGTGTGTGTGTGTGTGTGTGTGTGTGTGTGTGTGTGTGTGCGTGCGTGCGTGTGCATGCACGTTGAGCAGAGGGAGGGGCACGTCAGCCGGTGCACTGTGCTGCTGACTTTAGCTCCAGCTGCTACTAAACGTTCACATTACTGAAATCAAGCCGCGTTGGCAGCAGATCCACGGTTTCCTCTCCACCTTCGTGCTCCAGAGTTTTCTTACATTACTAGAAAGGGTCGCCTCCGTCTCAAGTGAGGAATCTGGGGGAGCAGAGTTCCCACGTGAGGTTTGATACTTGTGCACGGATCATTGTAGAAGATACAAGAGAGGTGGTTCTTTGAGAGTGAAAATAAAGGAAAGCTGAAGGATGAAAACTCCACAGATTCAAGTGTTTAGAGCTGGAAAGGATCAGTCTATTAATCGGTTTGGCCACTATTCTAATAATCGATTTGTTTGATTGTTTTTATTACTTTTTCTCCCACACAGTCATCTTACAATTATACAAAATAAATCATTTTACAAACATGCACATGCAGGATACAAACACCAAGAGGATCCACCCACAAAACAGTACCAGCATCAAATAGTCCAATAACAGTGTGTCAAATAATCCTGGCTATAAAAATATCTAATGTAAATTTCCTCAAAGCTTATTATACATATTCTCAGGCTCCAGCTGCTTAAATCTGTGGTTTTGTTTCCTCTCTTTGTCCTAAACTTTCTACCTTTAGGTTTTGGACTCTTTAAAGATGTCACCTTGGGGCGTTATTGTGATTCTTTCACCGTTTTTGACCCAATGACGACTCAGAATCCTGCTGCTCTCCGTGCTTCACTGTTACAGACTGATTGTAAAACTGTGTTTTACCTGCTGAGATGCAGATGTGTGTGTTTTTTTATTGCAGTGCAGCGCTCCTCTCTGACCTATTACTCCGCAGGGCGTGTCACAGGAGGAATGGATGGATCCAAGCTGCAGTCTGGCCTGAACACATCTATTTTTCCTAATTTAAGATTTAACATCTTGCACTTCCTGATTCACATCTTAATGTTTCTCTTAATTTCTCTTTTGCATGATTCAGTGATGATGATTCTGGAGGAGAATTATAAACTTCGCCACACACACACACACACACACACACACACATATACGCAGCAGACACACTGGGTCTGGTGTGGAGCCTGCAGGTGGTGCAGTAGCATCAGCTTTGGCTCGCAGCTCTGTCTGCCTCTCCCTGACTGGAGGAAGAGCTGCTGACTGGAACACATTTCCTCCTCCTCCTCCTCCTCCTCCTCCTCCTCTGCTGCTCTGCAGAGGGAAAACACTGATTCAGCTCTTACGGGAGAGTCCAGTCTCTGGGGTGAGTGGGGTTGGGATAACACCAGCGCTGCCAAAGACACCCACATCCCATCCACATCATCCTCTGACACACTGTGACCGCACACATGTGGTTTTTAAATTCTTACAGGTATCGATTGGCTGTTAAATCTATCGATCAAAGTTCCGGTGACAGTATTTCTGCTCACGTTTCGGACCTTTGTTCTCTTTTTCACTTCCTCTGACAGAGAAGGCTTCACTAATGTGTCAAACCCATACGTCGCTGCTCTCAGTTACTATTTCAACATGCAGCATCGAGGAGGGAGACGGTTGTGAGTGTGTGAGACGCCTCAGGGTGACGATAAGCCACTGAGCCCAGCTGCTGGGTGGACGACCTTCTCTGGTCTTTACAGCCTGGCAACACCCTCACACCTTCTCAAGCCCCTGCAGAGCACAGCACCCCCCCTGTCCTCTTCTTCTTCTTCTTCTTCTTCTTCCTCTTTTACCACCACCCCCTCCTCCTACTACCAGCCAGCAGCCCCTCATCCTCGCCTGCTGCTCTTCCATGAATAATGCAGGGGGCCTCCTCGGTCGTCGCTACCAACATGCCATGGCATGTTTTATTCACACCAAAGTCAGACAGATATCCCGCTCGCCACCGGCCAGATCCGTGATCCCCCCCCCCCAGCCTCAGAGACATCATCGGTGTGTGTAGTCTGCTCGCTCTGTCTCCTTGACCCTCACGTCCCATCAGAGGACGGCCAACGCAGGTTCAGACGGAAGAACAGACCTGGAAGTAAATATTTGCATTCAATTCTGTTCAGGCCGTCACATCCTGCTGGAAATAAAGGCTCCTGATTCAGTCAAACACTTTCCTTTGACCTTCAGTCATTGGGGCCGCTTGGATTTTAACAACTGGCATCTCACAACCTGGTCTTATTAACACAACCAGTCTTTAAAGCATTAGTGAACGACTGATGAAAACAATTAGAGGTGGTAAAAGTACACACTTACTTTACTCAAGTAGAAGTACAGATACTTGTGTTAAAAACAGTACAAGTATAAAAGCACAGACCTTGAAAGTATAAAAGGGAAATGTTCCCCCTGAGAGTAATTTCTGTCGTCTGTATCTGTGCAAAACAAACCGAGAATCATGTCACATGAATATAGTTCAGAGACTATCTGACTCAAACCTAATTTCAGATAAAACATAAAACAATAAACTAAAAACTGGGGTTAAAAGCTTTGTGAGCATGAAATATGGCCAGGAGGAAATGTATTGAATGAAATATTCTTAATTTAATTAAGTGCAGGGACGGGGAATTTCTCGTTGCTCTGCTTTGTTGTCAACGACGTTGGCTGATTCTTCACTTTCTTCCATATTGTTACTTCCTGTCCCGCCTCTTCTCCACAGTTCAGTCTCCCGCTCTTGTCTATTTCCTCTTTATACGTCTCTCACGCCGCGTTGCGTCTTTTGTGCATCACGTGATCGATACACAACCAGGAATCGTGTTGTCTGTGTGAATCCTTCTTGATGTTGGGAAGGTACGGTGGGCGAGACGTCTCACACAAGTGCATTAACAGAAAACACACAAACAACGCAACACGAACGCCAAAGCCACGACACAACTGCTACTCATTACATTTTCAAAACAGACTCATTATTTTCATTTAATGCATTTGAGTCATTGCCTTTCCGCTTTGGCCGTGACATCTCACACAAGGGTATTGACAGAAAACACAAATACAAAAGACGCACAACGGAAACACAATCACGTCTGTTGTCGCTCACTTCAGTTGTGGTCGTGTTTCCAATGAGTCTGAATAGAAAGTACAAATATTTGTGTTTTAATGTGGAGATCAAAAGTAAAAAGTCGTCAGAAATATAAATACTCAATTAAAGTACACATTAAATCTTCATTTTTATGTGTATACCACTGTAGTGGTACAGTAACAAAGTAAAAGTACTTTCCTACCGCCGCAATAGCGACAACTTAAACCCTTTATAATCCCTCTCCACCCAGATGAATGTGATTTACCTGGAAGCACCTCTGCTCTACATCCAACGCCACACACTGTTGATCTGTGCCAGTGTTTTGCTGCAGGTGAGACGTCCCGCTCCCTAAACCCAAACTGTTTTGTGTATCATGTGCACATGTATGTAGTCATGAGTATGTGTTCCTGTTTTGAAAACAACACGCTCCCCTTACTCCAACAGACAGTGTTGCCACATCAGAGTTCTTCACCCTTATCCGGCCGTTCCGTCACCCCCGCTCGTTATCTCACGGCACGGTCCGAGGAGCCGTGCTGGTCATGCGTCACCGGGCCTCCGCGGCCGTGTCAGCGGGGAGTGACGGCACTTTGGGTGAAACCATTTGTCTCCCTGCGGGACTCATGTCTCTGCACCTTTTTCTGAAAGCACTTGATTTATTGTTCATTTGTGTTCCTCTCGGCCCTTAACGGTCATTAGCAGGAGAAGGATCCAGGTTCGGTTCCTGGGATTTCTGTGCAGGTTCGATTCCGTTTCATCCCACAAGTCAGAGAAGTTCAGCTCTGACGGACAGGGGGATATTTTCAGTCAAAACAACTTAGTTAACTGCCTCCCTGTCCCCAACAGGTAGGACGGTGAGGACTCTTTGTGTCTGTTCTCACTGATCTGTTGCATCATCCCGTCTCTCTTTAGTATGCATCCTCCAGAATCGATCCCTCACCTCTGCGCAGTGAAACGTCCAGTGTCCAGATGGTCCAACGTGGCAGCTTCTTCATCCTTGGAAGCGTCGTTAAGGAAGTTTAGCTCCTGCCAAGCATGAATACAGCTCCATTATCTCTCCTAGCAAAGACTACGAACACTTTTATTATCAGATATAATACATATATTCCTATTTTAATTTGATTTTCAGGTGCATTTCACTGATAAATATTATTAAAGAAACATGAGTGAATATTTTCACTCATGTTTCCTGGTTTTGTAAAGAGGCCTCACTGACCCACATACAAATAATACCTTGTTTTGTTTTGCAACAAAGATTTCCATATATGAGTATGACTCATGTTTATACTTTGACTGTTTTACAACTGTTTTAAGTCATTTAAAAACTCTTCTGAATCCCACGACTGCTTGAAATCATCAGGACATAAACACTTTTATAATCTTAATGAGGAAATGAAAACAAAACCCACATTGTTCACTTTACCTCAGAGATTTTATGGTTCTGTTTTTAGTGTTTTTGATGAGAAAGTAACAATAAGTTCTGTGTAAAATATAAAACATGACAATAATATAATATTTATGTCAGAGACAGAATGTTTGCATGTTCTCTCTGTGTCTGGTTCTCCAGCCTCCTCCCACAGGTCAAACACATGCAGGTTGTGTTTGGGTTAATGGGATTCTTTAAATTGGACGTAGGTGTGAATGTGAACGTGAACAGTTGTTATGACCTCACAAGGTTATATCCCGTCTCTCACCCAGTACCATCTGTGATTGGTTCAGGTCTCGACCCTGACCCTTCAAAAGGTTAAGTGGTACAGATAATGGATGAATGGAAGTATCACTGTATCTTTGGGCTTCTATGAAGATGTTTGGAACTAACATTGTAATTGTAACGTTTGCAATGGTCAGGTGGGATCCACTGAAACTGAAACCATTAAAAAAAGAGACACAGTTTTCAGTTTTATTCCAACAGATGTATTCATTCATGTATTTCATAAAATTTATGAAAATGTATGTATTTAAAGAATCATTTTCTAGATGGTTTAACAGTAGATAAAACGTCTCCGGCTCCTCAGGCGAACATCAGCCACCCAGTAGGTTTTATTGGCCCAATTAAGCTACGTTTTATTTCCCCGACAAACAACATAACAACAACTTGGGCAGAGTCTGTGAGTTATTTCAAATTCTGTTACATAAAAGGAGAAAATATCTTGAAATAAATGACATCAGTTTGTGAATAAAACCCTTTAAGAAGAAGATAGTGATGATGAGATAAAGAAGTGCAGAGGCCCTGAGGGTCAAAACACAAAGAAAACACAACATTACTCTGACAAACACAAAAAACATTCAGTAAATGTTGTTGTGTTTTGACCCTCAGGGCTTTTATTTTTTCAACATTAAAAGATGTGATGATATAAAAGAACATATGAAAGGTCACAGTATCCAAATATATGGAAAAGAAGTGTCAGAATCATACATGTTTATATATTGGTTGTGTTTTTCAGGGCTTTAAAAGTAGAAGGTGTCCCTAATATTGTCTTGGCTTTAACGACCCACTACACACTCTATGACAACCTCATTTAAAGGCCCTTAAAGCCGTCATTTATGTGTAACATGCCTCACTTTATGGATTGTGGATGCTGAAATGCCCCTTTAGACCCAACAGGGAGCCTCCTGGGAATCTCAGAAAATCTGCCTCCTGTCCCAGTTTGGTAAATAGAGCCTGAAAACAGATGTCGCTGCTGAGATAGCTACCAGAAGAAAGGACAGCGGGCCCAGTGGAGCGGTGCCGGCTGACAGAGGTCATGTTCTGCAGCGGGAGAGTAACCGAGCACATCATCGAGCGCTCGACTTGACCCTCGGTGAGTTATTGTGTTTGAGGCGATCGGGTCCGCGGGGAGGCCCCCAGTCAGATCACTTACATCCCCGAGCTACCTGCGGCGCTACATACCGTCCTGAGAGGATGGTTTGTGTTTGTAGGTGTAAGGTCGAAAGGTGTTAATAATATTACTGTCAGGGGAAAGCTTCAAAAGGAAACACAGCTGAGGTCAACTTTGAGTTTTTCCTGCGCTAAAATTCATAAAATATAAAGCTGCTGTGCAAAAAACTCTCCCCCCCTTCCCCTCGCCGTACGACGGGTTCCCATCACTCACTCGAGGCTTACTTAACCAGAACAGTGGAGATGAAAGCTTGAGCATTCGAGTGCCCCCCACTAGATCCTTTGATACCCAACCATGAAGTATGTCTTAGAGCTTTTAGCGTTCCTCACTCTGGAAATCAGTCAGGATGGGGGTTTTTTGTTTTGGTCTCTTGGGGCAAGGAGGTCCTCACCGCGATCGCGTTCCCTGAATTGACTCTATGTTGTTGGGACTGTTGAACTGAAATGCACCGTGCCGCGGCCACAGTTTGTCTAATCTGACCACGCTTGTTGCTGCAGATAGCACCGGCCGTTTGCTGAGCGTTACGGGCGAAATAGATGCAGAACCAGTTGTGGGTGATAATGTGGAACAGTTGTGCATTGTCTTCTCCAGATACAGAAACACAACACGGCCTCCTATCACTTCTCCTCTGTTTTGACCACAGATGTCTATTAGCCGAGGGCCTGTTTTTCTTTTGGGCACTCAGCACTTTGTCCGTTCTGGGGAGATTTGGGTAATGGCTTCCGCTCGGCTTAGGGAACGTGCAGACACACTTCATCTCCACCCCCTCGCACAGGCTTTCCTCATCAAAACGCTGAAGCTGCCGAGGAGCCGCCGCCTGCCCGGGCCCTCGTGGTCTCAGCTGTTCAGGCTCTGGAGAGCATCGGGAACGCTCAGCTGTCTCTTCCTGTTCTGAGCCCCCCCCCCGCCCCTCTAACCACCGGCAGTATAACCCCCAACAGGATTGACAGCATCTGTCAGCGTCACTCACTCAGCAGCTTTCTGATGTTTGACCTTTTCAAATGGGAATGTGCTAAAACCGAGATCACTGTTTGTTCTATCATTATTCTCAACTGCTCCTGTGCTACGAAGCGGCTGTAAATATCCTCTTTGTGCCGAGTATATGACTTCACTTGGAACAAATTACCATATATAAGAGTATAAGCAGATAAATTACCTGCCGCATCACTTCTCGTTGACCTTTTCTTTCAGATTGGAAACCGGGCACAGACGGGACAACACCACACCTTCACACTTTTTCTGTTTTCTTTTATTAAAGGTACTCGCTGATCCGCAGGCTGTGCTCCCCACGCGGGGGGGAAGTCGTTTGTCAAAGACAGATCCCCTCGGGAGCTCTGCAGGATTTAGGGGTTTCCTCCAGTGTTCGCGGGGAACATTTCCCAGAGTTACACTCATTCTTGACGAGTGAAAGCATCGAGAGGGTAAAAAAAAAAAGAGCCGCCTCTCGCCTCCATTCAGCAGCGCAGGCCCCTAATCTCTGCTGGGACGGCCCACAATAAGAAAGGAAGGCTACTCATCGAGCACCAGCCCCTGACAATGGACAGTTTCATGGTAAACCGTGGACTGTGAGAGCGGCCAGAAACTTTTAAACACTTAAAATGCCTCAGATGTTTCAGAGCCACATTCCTCCGACACGCTGCGATAATTACCGCCTGTCGCTGATCATTGAGCTCTTGTCATTTTTTTTTGACAGGTTTATGAGCAGTAGTTTTGAATGACACACGTTTGTGTTACTTTTCAACACAAACAATACACACGACAACAAACAGCACATGAACAAAGTGTATTTTCTCTGAAACATCCACATTCAACTTCCTCCTTTGTTTCCATACGGTATAAGAACATACGTCAATCAGGAGAGAATCACATGGAAATGAGTTAATTAGAGTAAAATTAAATGTATTGTCAACACGATGGAAGCTTCCTTTGAATTAGATGCTTCAGACGTGAAGGAGAATTTCCCTGGAGCCTCGACACGTGGTTGGTGGAGATGAAAACGGAGCACGGAGGCTTCTGATTGGACGGTTTGAAGGGAGATGATGAGGTGGTGCAGAGACGAAGGCGGGTCACTCGTTGATCGTGGTACTGAACTGACAACTGAAGACAGGAGAGAGAGAGAACATCTTAAACTTTGACAGCTCACAGGTGATTGGCTCAATGGCGAGAGGGTCAGGTTGTGATTGGACGTCTAGAGGTAGCGGGAACTGTACATGTGACCTAGGAGAAAAAAATCACAATTTTCCCAGAAACTTTAAGAACATTATTGGCAAATTACAGACTCATGGGATAGAAAGTTGCACTTAATTGTTCGTTTTCCCACTGCACAATAACAACATGCCGTCTCTCTGTGTGTGTGTGAGTGTGTGTGTGTGTGTTTGTGTGTGTGTGTGTGTGTGTGTGTGTGTGTGTGTGTGTGTGTGTGTGTGTGTGTGTGTGTGTGTGTGTGTGTGTGTGTCCAATAGAAACTGCCCTGACCCGATCATGACCTGGATAAACACGCTTCACTCATTTATACATCACACCTGCTGCAAAACACAAACACACTTGCCTGTGTTGTCCTGTGTCTCCAACCAGTTCAGTGTAGTGCACCAGAACCAGTGGCCTAGTTTTTTATCACAACAGCCAAGCAAAGCTAGAGGACGTTTTGGTGAATAGCAGCAGCCCCGGGAGCCGGTGGCGCTCTCCTCTTCTGGTGTTGTTGCTAGGAGACAGTGGGCCTAAAAATCTGGCTTTGACGAGGTGCACCTGCTTCTCGGGGTCTGGCACATTCGGCGTCTGCACATTCAACACATGGGAGGAAAGAAATAACTGATGTGAGCTGCATGAATCCCGCACAGGGGAAGTTCTCCCGCTCTCCGTCCTGCTTCTGGTGATTAGGAAACTGAGCCGAGACGAGTGTAAACTCTTCGGGGACAGATGTGCACGTGCAGGTGTTGTAGTGCACGTCGCAGTTTAAAGGGATGGTTCGCCCGAAAATGATAATTCACTTGTTATCTCCTCAGTGCTATGCCGATGGAGGGGGGTGGGTGAAGTGTTGGAGTCCACAAAGCACTTCTGGAGTATCAGGGGTAAACAGCGTTGCAGCCAAATCCAATACAACTGAAGTAACTGGTTCAAATTTGACTCGAAAAGCCGTCACTTACGTTATTTAGCCGTGTTCTTAGCCTTTCCCTTTAAAACCCACTCCCCAAACCGCCCTTGTCCGTCTTAAACTCACTCTGCCTGAGCTCGAGAGTCGATAAAGGACAAAAGGATTTAAAATCGTGCAGCTTTTGTGAATTTGAAGCCGAGCAGAGCCTCCTCTCTGAGAGTTGCCCCCCCCCGAACAGCTCATCTCCATCAGGTTTTTGAAAAGGTGCAAAGAGACTCTGCTGTTTGTAAAATTGGGTCAGTTACATTATAATGCCTCAGACATCTCCTGCTGGGTGTTAGCCGAGGTGATAAAAGCACGTAATGTGTGATTATAAAACTGGAGGTTGGGCTTTATGGGGTAATCTCCAGTTGCTTCAGTGTTGACCAGTGTAACAAACATCCCACAAGAACAACAGCACCTGAGCATCCCTCTCTCCGCGTCTTCCTCCTTCTGTGTGGCTGCCGGGCTCGGCCGTGCACTGTGCATGTGTCAGGCTGGAGCGCCTCCAGCCCCAGTCTGGAAGATGATCAGCTGCATGACAGAGTCCACCAGGGGAGCGAGGCCAGCAGCCAATAAACACCTCCGTATACCCGCACTCTGACCTGCTGAGCTGCAGAGTGCTAATTGTGCTGTGGGTCATTAGGCTGAACGCAGGCGTATCTCTGACCCAGCCTCTTCGCAGGGTTTGACCTTGTGCTGGGCGTCCTGCGTGGAGCCGACACTCTATGTGGGATTCAAAAAATGACTCATGTGAGCTGGAATTATCACTTTGTCAGACATACTGATGAGGAAAGTGACCTAATTTCCAGATCTGTACCGTGTGAACTTCTTTAATAAGCTTTGTTCTGGCTGCTTTTTGGCATCAAGAAGAAAAACAATTGTTTTCTTTTAACCCAAACTTCAAGGATGTGATTCAAACCCGTTGCTGAAGATTTATCCTTGTGTGTTTATTGTGTATATTTAGGTACAAGTTTAACTTTGTTCAATCAAATGAAGGGCAGAAGGGAGAGGGAGTGGGAAAGCCGAGCTCCAACCAACCATCGACCATCGACCCTCTGCGGCCTCACAACGAGCTGAAGAGCTGCGAGGCCCAGGTTTGACGCACTGAAGGCGAGTCGCCGTCTGGAGCTCACTCAGGTGGAAGAGAGCCTGAGCTCACGCAGAAAGACAGAGAGCCGCAGTGGAAACTGTGAAGGACGAAGCAGAGGTGAACAAGATTAAACCTCAGGAGCAGAAGAGACGAGGACAGGAGCGGTGGAGGATGCTCTTAACAGACTGAACTCTTCTTTCCTTACCCACTCCCCTCCTCCCCTTTACCCTTCATTCCTTACCCGTACACCTCTTTGTGAATATGTAAATAATGTGCATATTGTGAATAAATATAATCTCTGTATTATCATCCACCTCTATGTGTCTTTCTGGTTATAGAAAGAGGATTCATGGTTCTGATCCAGATCAGAGGGTGGATCCAGGAATCTTTTATCACGTTCTTAAATACTATACTAATACTAATACTAATAATAAACTTTATTTACATGGCACCTTTTAAAATAACGTAAATAGAGTATGATTTTTATTGGCTTCATAGCAAACAGATAGGAACACTACACATATTTCCCATGCAGTCACACATCTTAACAGAAGACAGCAGGATTCCCCTTTTTTTTTTTAAAACGTGGATGGAGGGTTTTTATTTTAAAAAGTGAAAGCGGCCCATTTTATGACCCTTTTACCTTTCGGAGAACCCACCTCTGAAAGCCCTCAGTTATTTACGAGCGTGCTCAGGTCAATGGGCAGCTCCATTTAAGATGCTCAGTGAGGCAGATGGAGAGAGAGTACAGTGAGACTTCAGGGAGGACGGGAATCATCCGCTCTGCTCGTCTGATGCGTGTCTGGGTCGGAGCAGATGATACTTAACAGCGTGTTTGATGGGTGCCGGTGCCCGTCGGCCATTTGCTTCTCCGGTAGTTTTGGGAACAACAACCTGGTGCCCGTCAGAGTCTCTTTCTTGTGTTAATGTTTATTTGCTCAGTGGGGCCACGGGGATGCAGGGGAAAGTAAAGTAAACAGGCCTGAAGCTTTTTAAAGCTATTTCATACAGCATGTAATGGTCCGCTGCTGGTGACTGTGCAGAGGGGATGGGATTCTCTGGTTTGATGCAATGATACCAACACTGTATATTTTATTATTCACATGTTTGATCCCCTGGAGGAGTGGCCAACAAACATCCAACACTGATTTCCATCCAAAATCCAAATTTCCACAAACTCATCTGCAAAACATCTGTAAATGATTCTATTCCCTGCTGATGCTGATTTGTCCCAAGTAATTCTGCTTTGGTTTATTTGTAAAGTGCATATTAAAGCAGGTGAGTGGAATGATATCATGTCATTATCCATCGCTCCAGGGCCTGTGTGGAGTGAAGAGCCGAGCACGAGAGAGATTCAAGGTTTTTAGAGTTTTTAAAGAAACTGAGATCAGTCAAATCAGTCTCTTTGCTTTTCTTTCAAATGATTCAGTAAATAGTTCAACATAATTAATCTAAGATTTAATTAATATGAAAACAGTCCCCTCAGCCAGAAAACCTCACTAAATTGCGGATTAAATTGCACAAACATGTAACAGAAGCTTTCTTTGCCCATTTCGCATCCTTCCACCGAGTTCTTGTGGAAATCCAAACAACAGTTCTCACACAATCCAGCTCACAAACAAACAAACAGACCAGAGTGAAAACATTACGTCCTTGAGATGGTGGAATATCAAACTCCCTAATCATCGGCATGAAAGTAAAATTTCGTCTGTGAGCATGAAAACTTGGAGCACAAAAAACTGGTCGCCAACATTTCAAGGAACATTTAATTACACTTCCTGCAGCCTTCAAGTTAAATGGTAATAAAGAATAAAGACTTTTTTTCCCCATTTTATACCCAGTGGCACTGAAATCCTCTAAACTGACTTTGCAGCCGAGTACTGGAGGAGAACATTTGGAAGGCCTGAACCTCTCGGGTGATTTTCCCTAAATGACAGATCAGCAATGTCAAAAGACGTCGTCGGAGTCTGAGGGCCACTGAGGAGGTTTGTTATCGGGTACCACTCCCACATCCCCCGCTCCCACCGTGGAGGAGCCTTTAACCTTGAATTCTTCCACGTCAAGCAGCATCTCCATCAAACAGGGCAGAGAGGCCCGGTGGTTCGCGCTGATGTCGCAATCAATCTCCCTCTGCCAGCAAACGGGCACCTTTCACCAGGTCGCACGCCGAAATCAAACAGCGAGCAGCTTGAGTGCCATCGTGCGTAGAAGATCATTCAGTCTGAACGTCACCATTAACGGCCATGTTCTCTCCTGCAGGGGACACCGGATTCATCCACTGACGGCACACTTCTCTGGAGCCGGGGATCGAACCACCAAAATTCTGGTTAGTGGACAACCATCCAGTGACACTTGGTTGTTGTTGCTGTGACTGGTTTTGTTCTGGTGTTTTTTTTAGATCAAAGATGAATGGAGTTGGGATGTAGTTGCTGGATTCCAGTGAAATGTGTTGTCCCATTCTTACTTTTCTCACCAGTTTTCCCTCAGCTTTGTTCCAGGCTGCAACATATCGTCCACAGATTTGTTCTCGAAACAGTCAAACCTGAAAAAAATAAATAAAAAGAGCCACTTCTGCATCGGATCTCAAACACCACCGCCTCATCATAAGCGGTTTCCCGCTAAGATAAATAAAATCCTGGTTTCGGTGGTCTATAAGCAGCACGTTTCAGGTTACTGCTGCCTGGCAGGGTGTGTTCTGGCTGCACATTCCCCTTTGAGGTTTGGGCTCGGTGCCTGAGAGGAGCGGGTTCATCCACCAGGATTCACGTGTCGCCTCCTGCTCATCTGCTCACCTGCCAACCAGCTCCTCATTCCGCAGCTTCCACTGAGGTCAGGCCCCGGATCCGATGGAGATCTCCGCGAGTCAATGAGAGCGTCCTGCAGCCGAGAGGAATGTGGAGCGTACATATTCTCCACCTCCTGAATGGACTGTGTGTAACAGCTTTAAATTATTATTGTCGACCATTTGAGAATTAGATTTCTATTTCAATCTGCTGACAGTGAAAATGACAGTGCTCCAGATTTATTGTTTTGATTTTGTCTTTTAACTTCCAGTTATTACACAACACACAACACTTTTTTAGTCTTTTTCCAGACCGAGCAAATCCCTAAGAAGAAGAAAAACATATATTAAGTCTGTGTTAATGAGAAGAGACGGGCTATGAATTCATTAGCTATAGCTATTAGTTAGCTAATTAGAAAGGCTCATTTAGAAAATTAGCCAATGTTAAGGCATTAATGTTGCTGCCTCCTAATGCACCCGGAGCAGCTACTGGCGATCTCAGCTCTAAATTGATAAGATGCATCAGTGCAGAAATGATCAAGTTCTCGATCAAAAGCAACAAAGACATTAACCAAATCTTTTCACGTCCAATTCTGACTTAATCAAGTTAATTTAAAGCCAAAGAGAATCAGCCTGAGGGAGACATTTGTCTGTCGATATGTGCACAATCACATCCGTGCAAATATCCAGCGTTGTGTTTCTCCACATGTTGGAACGTTCTGCGAGGAGAGCGACACACGGGCGACTTTCTATCGTCACTCTCTCCTGCTCTTTATTGGATTTGGAGAAGTTTACATTCCAGCAGTCGCTGCCGAACTCACCACACGAGAAGGAAATTTGTTTTTCCAAACACATAAATTAGCCTTCATCCTAAACTCCTCCGCTAACTAACCTCAACCTCGCTCAAGTGACGTATGAAAGCTCAATGTTCACAATAGGATGAAATAAAGTCGGATGTTTAGCATTTTTCCTTGAAGAATTAGGACTAAACAGCATTTTTTCTTTGCTTCGTCGTAAACATTCGCCCTGAACAAGTCCATCATCTGATCTTCTTTGGTCCTTTCCAGGGAATTGAGCTACTGGATTCTCCTCTTACTTCCAGAGTGTGTCGTCCATTATCCCTGTGATAACTACAGCCCTTTAAGTTTTGTCAAAACATCACCTCACCTTTGAGAATCTGAAATATATCATCATATTGTTTTTAAAGCAAAGTGTTGAAGAACATGAGAAAGGCAACGATTTGATCCTTAACCTTCACGTCTCTTATTCTTTACACTCCTCAAATCCAGTTAAAGGGAAATCATTAAGAATAAAAGTGGAAGTACAGGTTAAGGATCAAGCTGCGTTAACCCTTTGCTTTTAAATAGAAAACCCCAGAGATCAGTGCTGCTTCACCTTTGAGATCCTGAACTCTTGTAGCATTACTCAGTCACGTTCCTTAAGGGTTAAAGAACCTGAAGAGCCCAGGACACTGGGCTCAGCTTGATCCATAACCTCCACTTCCGCTCTGATCCTTAATGTCTCCCCTTAAATGTCTCTGGTATCTGAGCGCGATGAGAGTGGCCCAGATGTTGGGATGTTTGGACCACCGCGGCTCGGGTCGGTGACACCGGGAGGAGGTGCAGCACTTTAGCCATTTATCCCAGCAGGAAGCGAAGGGCTCCTGTTATTAGTCTGATGTAGCAGAATACACACAGACGGTCTCAGAAAGTTATTTTCTACTTTACTTGATTGTTGTGGATTTAAAGTGAGAGCAGACGTGGCTGAGAGAGGTGTGAATCGTTTAAGGGGAACTTTGATCAAACTTAAGGTTTTCCAGATTTCCTGCTCTAATGGAACGTGTGAATGTGAAAACCCTTTGTTTTTGTAAGTTGCTGGATAGATTTTTAACATTTCATAATTATGGAGAACATGTTATTCTCCATCAGAGATACGGTACGTTATTGTATGATGAGATTTATTCTGAACACATTTATTTTTCTAGTTTTATGTTTTGAGATTTTACTAAATTAATGGTAAATATATACAGTTTATCATGTACATTATGTGAAACGTACGCTATGTTCATTTTCTTGCTTTTAATCTGTTTCTTAGAAGTGGCTCAACTTCATGAAAGTGTCGTCCAAATCTGTCCAACTCACGCTGCTGCATGAACGTACAAATGCTTTGTCCTCTGCAGGCTACTGTAGAAACACAATGACCAGCATGACACTGTCCGTGGAGGCAAGACACGCCCCCTGATACAAAAGGCTCATTCTAACGTAACAAAAACACGACGGTATTTAATTTATAAAGGTTATAGAGTCACTATAATATACTTATGAGAATGATATTCCATTTATGCAAATAGATGCTTTTATCATTTCTACACACTGTATCTTGAATGCACCACCAACGAAAACTACAATATACTCTCGTCTCCATTGCAGTTGTATTTCCACAACGACAATAATGTATGTTTGACAATAGTACACATTGTTTTAAATGTGTTGATGTGCAAATGGATTTTTAAAGCACACGTTAATGAATGGTAAACAAATCAATCTGTAAACCAAGGCTTTGGTTTTGATTGCACCTTTAAATTATCTCTAAACAAACGGTGGTAAATGGGATGAAACAGAAAATGCAGACGGAAATAAAGGAAAAAACATAAATTATGCATCGATCTGCGTCTGAGGACATTTGCAGCCACAACACCAGTCACAAGCAGACGACATCTCAGGGCTCCTCCGATAATAGGAGTTAATAAACACAACAACCTAATTACGTTTCATAATGGAGACGACTAGCATGTCTCAATAACACAGAGGGGGGTGCCGCTTGAACAATGGCGTCCATCGCCGGTGGGGTGGAGACCTCCTGACCGTGACACATTCACCCACGTCAAAAAATCTGCAGACAAACACAGAGGGAAGCTTTTAGTTTTTTTCCACGTGATGGTTGGTCTGACAGAAAAGACCCGAGGCTGCAGAGTATTTCTGTTTACAGACCAGACGCAGGTCAACTCATGAGATTTACACACAAGTGGGTTTTGTCTCCATAAATCTTCTTCTACAGGTTTTTGTCGAACAAAGATCTTTAAGATTTATTACAGCGTCCCACCTCTTATTATCAGCCATTATCTAGAAAATTCCTACAAGAACATTGATGAATTTTGAGTCACTTCACAAAAACCTGAATAGAATACATTACAATATAAAAATCACGTAAATTACAGAATTAAACTAGGATTATATAATATATTGTAAAATCGAAAAAGAATTTACACTGCTTTTGTAAACAGTAGACTAGAATTACTATAAAGCAAAATGAAGAAAAGATAGTTTGCAGGAAGAAACTGGATAATAACATAATGTCTTTTACTTTACTTTTTCTTTTTTCTTCTGTATTCGATTGAACACAATCAAAACTCAATATTCTTTTCATCTCTATCTTTTTCTATTAGAAGCATGTTTGTTGGTTGACATTCAGGGATCAGATCAGTTTAATTAAACCATTGTTGTGTTAAATCAAAGTTATTGTAAGCAGACTGACTGTAACGTGTGCGGAGCTCTTGTCTGACCTCTGACCTCTGATTGACGGTCGTCATTGAAACCTGTCACATCACAAATCTTGTCTTTGGCAGCGACTGTGTTTCCTGATAAGTCGACATAATGGAATATTTAAATATGTGTTCTATACAACTGAGATGCTATTGTTTCCAACTCTGCTTTCAGTGTTCAAATGGATTTATTTGAATGTCCCCTGCAGCACCTTGAATCGACCTCAAGTAAATCTTGGAAACACACATCTGTTTATACGTCTTCTGAGCTGCATTTGTGGGGTTAATAAAGTTGCATTAATCCTTTTGTGTCACCAGATGGAGCTACTCAAAATCTGATGAAGTGCATTGAGATGAATGAAGCTTCTACTGGCAAGTCACCTGAATCTCTGACCAAGCTCAGACGTACAGTTGCACTGTGGGTAATGTAGGCACCGGAGATGTGGAATAAGAAAGTCTCTTAAATAAAACTTTGATATATAAATGTGGGTCATTTTGCAGGACACAATAAAGGAATAACCCACTCGTTCTCCTTCTGATGTTGGGCCAATAACGACTTGTTAAGATCTCCTAGTCAAACAGAGGCCTGGGATTCTGACCTGTTGTCGTGCACTGCAGCCGCTCTGCCTCCAGGCCACAGTTAACAATGTCCTGTTTCATGTTCGGAACAAAAGAACCAAACTAAATCCTCCTCATATGTTCAGGTTGTGGGAATTCCAAGCCCTTCCCCTGGTCATTAAAGCCGTCTAGCAATGAAACTCAAGCCTCACCTTGACTCAGGGACAACCTCGGTGACAAAATAAAAAACATGCAGGATGTGCCTAGAAAGAGTTTGCTGTGCACGTGCGTGAATGCACTATTTCTATTTTAATCTCAGGTGGAAATGTTTCATGTTCACATTCTTGGAGTGCAACACCGAGGACAGACGAGATGTTCATGCATCTGTCAGTCGTGTGTGTGTGTGTGTGTGTGTGTGTGTGTGTGTGTGTTTCTCTTCCCTGCAGCTACTCCATGTTCAGGATACCTGGCTTTCATGCTGCTTTTTTCCTCAGCTACTGTGTGTGTATACAGAAAACTCCCTAACTAGCTGATTTATTGGGCTACACAAACATCATACAAACCCAAACCTCATGTGGACTAACCCTGTTCTTACCTCGGGGCTACTCTTTTCCGGCCTCTCATGCCCCTTATAGAAAAATGCAGGAGGTTGTGGGGTCAGCAAATTCATTGCAACGAAGGTGCTACAAGCGAGAGCGACTCGTTTGATCTCAGCATGGTGCCTGTCTCAAATAAATTAACCGGCAATCAAGGCTATTTAGTTTGGTTGGGGGCCATTTGTGCAGGCATCATTACCTTGGCCAAATTCAAGTATTTATGGGAAAACGTGTGCTTTGTCCTCACTGAAACTCTTTGTAGAGGCTAAATGTGCAGTGCAGGGGTCCTGCTTCAAATCGCTGTGACTCAGTACCCCAATGATGAACTTTCAGGGTAAAAGTATAATAACTTTTTTAATGAACACATTGCAGAGGTGCTGTTTCTCCCGACTTCAAACGCCCCTCGTTTCTCATATAAACGAAAGGCACTTATTGCAAACAGAAGCCTCTGCGTTATACTTGTCTCGATACATCAGTGTCTTTCCAGTCGATACGGGCCTCGAGTTGAACTGCTGTGTCATCACTCAGTCCAGACGCCTGTTGTGATCTCTTGATGTTAACTGTGCCAATGGAAATATGTTATTGAACAAAGTGAATGGCACCTCCAGATTGAAGCTGCTGCTCTGTGCAAACACCCACCACAGACCCACGTACTCCCCTGTCGCTCTAAACCTGAGACGACGCTTCCTCCCCTCTGCTGCTTCAGTAACCATCACAGTTGGAGGCTTCCACACCTTCTTCTGCTTTAGTTTCAGGCCCAGCGGAGCCAGGCCGGCCTTTCTCATATGCCGTCGGTGGGTTTCTTCCTGCCTCTGCGAGCTGCCGTGAGGTCATCCACCAGCACTCCATTACACGTCTGTGTGTTCGCCCACGTCACGGCAGCAGCAGCGTGCAGGCGCTGGGCTTTCTGTGAACGCAAGACAGAGGAGGTTTCCATGAGGAGGAAGTCTCGTCATGTGGCCGGACTTCCTTCCTGTTTACAGTAAGAATATGAGAAAGTCATGAAAAGCTTTTTTTATTTACTTCTACTTGATTAAATCCCAAAACAAGTTTGATACTTAATTTACTATTGGCTCTGCTGACACTGTGCATTGAATTCTGCCTTAAAACACATCTTAGAGTCACTGTCTTGTCTAAAACAGCTCGATCATATCTCAGTTATTAATCTTTTATGTGGTTTATCTATATTTGGAGATGTCTTCAGTTGTTTTTTAAATCTTTTTTACTCCCTTTTTTGACTCGTTAATTTCTGCAGACTCTTTAATCAGCTGTCAATAACATTAATAACATTAATAACAATAACATTTTGTTCAATGTTTATGATCTATACTGCAACCAGCCACCAGGGGGCGATCAAGATGGTACGGCTTCACTTTCAAGGAGCTGTAATGTCATCCATCTTTATTTACAGCACAGAGGGATTATGGTTAAATAAATCACTTTCTGTCCCCTCAAGGGTCAGCACCACTCAGGCAGCTGGCTATTTTTGTCAGTGGTGTAAATGTCAAAACAAAAATTGCGTCATCGAAGCTGAGCGAGTCCACTGATTGCCGTTGTTACACTAAAATTAATTATCCTGATTCCCATTTTGCCATTTTAAATACCAGTGTGGCTGCAGCCTGAATGAATATTAAGTGCAAAATCGGAAAAAGTTTATTAGGTGACATAAGGTGCCCTAGTGGTCTGCGTAGGAAGAGGCAGCCAGTTGAACAGACCAGAGAATCATTCATCTAAGGGATGTTTGTCTTTCATCCATCAAACGCCATATTTCCACGGCCGCTTGTCCTTTTTCTGCATAACTGTCTCCTTCTGCCCAGTGGGACCTGCTGATGTCGTACCAATGATTTACAGCGGTGAGGAAAGACTCCAACTTAAAGTGGACACCACGGGGTCTGACATGTTCTCAGGGGGAAATACTATGTGTGAGTTAGGGGGCGGGACTTCTGATGAACCTGCAGGACTCATAACCATAAATACCCATAAACACTGGGTGTGTACGCTACCATAGGTGTAAGATGTCCGCTTGTCCCTGTGTGTGTGTGTGTGTGTGTGTGTGTGCGTGTGTGTGCGCGCTATGTACCGTAACATGAGCCAGCAGAGTGTCTCCAGATACACTCTCTCTAAAAGTGGGGAGAAGTCAACGATGTACAGTTTCTTGGAAACAGAAGTTGCTGCGCAGTGTACTTTGCTAAGTTAGGACACATCTGCCTGTGTTCACACACACACACGCACGCACACACACACACATGCACATAGGCACAGCTGAGATTTATGAAGCTGTTTTCGTGGAATGCCGAGCTGGCTCAACAGATCCTCGCACAACTCACATTGCAAGTTAAAAAAGACACAAAAGTGCCAAGGGGCCAAAACTCAATTTGTGTCATATGTTGGGGGTTATAGGTCAAGGAGTGTCAAAGGTCATTAGGGGAAGCCGTGTACATGTGTGTGTTAGACAACATGAGAGAACATCCACAACCGCAAACAACAACATCATCTCAACAAATCTAAATTACAGTGAATAACAAGTTTGATATATTTGGAAATGAAAAGCCCAGATTTTGGCTGCTGTATCAATGGAAACCCAAATAACTGTTAGGTTACCGTAACATATGATTGGTGCGGTAACACACAATCGGTCATCCATGTGCTGAAGTAGGCACTATTACACAAGTCTCCAGCAGCATGTGTCACATGTGCACGGACAGTCGGTTGTGTGTGTGTGGTGAAGACACGGCCCTGATATAAATATAGGAGTTCAAGGAACACATCCAAACGGGCAGCTGCACTTTCACGGCACTGGTAATTGAATACAACTGAAAGGTTCGCTGGAATGACACGTGCCATAAGAAGGATGACATACGCAGCGTTTGAGTTTCCGTGCGCAGATTTAGGCTATTAAAGGTCATAAATATTTTAAATCTGCCGTTTGTCCGCGCGACTCGGATTTCGAGCTTTAAGTTTCGGGGGGAGTCAGGGTGAGAAGCTGGGGCCGCGGTGGAGAGTGGACGGCGGCGGGGGAGTCACGGTCACAGTATGTCCTGTCCTGGCCCCTCTCCTGCAGCGAGGGCCTGCTTGCTGACAGGGGAATGACATCACCAGGGGGGCCCTTTGTCCCCCTTTTTGGGAGCGTTGAAATTCTGCACACAAAGGCTGCGCGCTGCTCCTATCTCCAGATCTGAGTGGACGCAGCACTTTTGAAAATCCCTAACAAGATTAAACCATAGTGCAATCAGCTGTCAGTCCACACACACTAGCTGCTTCTCAGAACTCACATAGGAGCTAAAGCCGGCTGTTCAAACTAAACACACAGAGGCCACATCCAAAACCATAGTGGGAAGGATGGGAAACTAGTGACAGCAGGGACTGGTTGTAACTTTTCAGATTAGAAGCCTTTTATTTATACGTCCACATAAGAGCTAAAAATACAGATAATGCCTAAACAATGTAACTTCTTGATTTTTTAAAAAAATACATCATTTTTTTTATACTTACGGTCCAATTGCCTGAAGCCTTCCTTCAAACCTTACACGGTAAGTAGTGAGGATATTGGTTGGGTGGATATTTACAACTCATATAGGGGTTTAACATAACTGTCAGATTTTATGACGTAGTAATTGTTATATAGAGCAAAACAGATGCCATGAAGTCAAATTCCAACCCCAGCTCAGCTTTCAGGAGCTTATTTTGGTCTAAAAGCTCAAATGATGAGAAGATGTTGACGTCCTCTTGTTGTTTGTACCTCTCTGTTGGTGTTGGGTGCTTGTTCCCAGTCGCTGCAGGATCTCTAGGTGCGTTTCCCTTCCCGTTATGTCAATGTGCCCCTGAGAGCCGCTGACTGCACGTAAATCAAGGCCGTACACAAGTGGCATCCTTCATCCTCTTTAATTTCAAAGAAAGGTCTTTCCTGTGCTGGTACACTCAACCCCTGTGATGCTCGTCTTCACAAACACATGAGTGGCTGTTGCTGCTGTTGTCCAGATGTAGACCCGCAGTATCTCAGTATTTTCCCAGAATACGACATAACTCAAAAAGCGCATAACTCAAACGCACAGGATGAGAATAAATTCCGGTGTTTTGCGAAGGGTTCGTTCAATGTGTATCGCCGCCATGTGTCAAGGTTTCACTACTTTCGTTCTTGTGCAGTTGCTCCAGCCTCTCTCTCGAATAACAAGTTGTCCTTTGTGTGAGGATATGAACAGTTAATAACTGAGAGGATGGTCCGTTATGATACGGCTCATCATGTCGATTTTCAGTATTACAGGCCCGGACTTCTCAGTAATCCTTGCGTCAACAGTCTGTGTGGTGTAACTCTCACCAACACACTGTACGCAAACAGTGATAACACCCTGGCATGTGGCCGGGGATGTAGAGTACATTACAAACTGGGACATTTTCAGCTACCTGCATCGTTTCTGTATTTCTTGGTACATGTCTGATGTCCAGGAGCAGATGGTATAAAACACTGTTGTACATTTAATCATAAAATATGTAAGAACTAACATTTCTCTTTATATCATCTCCATCAGCTGCTGTGGCCGCCAGGTGAGCGGAACCTGCCTGAAATATAAAGCATTGCTCAATTACATTTGGGTGACAGATCCGGATCAGGAGGTTTTCCCAGGGAATAATTTATGGATCCTAATGAAAAACAATCAGGTATATTTAGGGGACTGATATCGATGAGTGTGTGCAATTTGGTACAGATTGAATATAAGGGACTATTGGGCATTGGCGGAGGTTTCTGCTCTGAGTGCAATTCTAGTTCGGAAAATCGAAACCATCATTTACTTTTCAATCCTCATTTGTTTCCAGTTTTAAGACAATTGCAATAATTCTCTTTGAATACGTCAAGAACATGTTTAAAATTGATTTAATATGAAACCGATCTAATGAGCAGGTTAATACACTTCATTGGACGCTGGTACTTTGCATAGCTGCGTGTCAGAGGCGCATGATCTCATGTAAATTCTGAATGGGACTCAATCTTAATTAAAGGACCAATTAAAGGAGTTAAAAGTGGAACAATAAGTGCAATGTAACGGAGTGTCTGCTTTAATTTCAGATCTGAGACATTAAGGAGGGGACGAGTTGACATGAAGACCTTAATGAGGAAGACAAAACAGTGGGATCCCAAATAGGTCAGGTTTCCTTAATGAAGACAAAAGGCTAGTGAGGCCAATTTGATTGCTAAGAAAAGCACTGGACATTTGACTTAACTTCAAGTCACAAGCTTCATGAGAAACGTTGAATCTTTGCACCAGTCGTTTAGATAATTGTGGAATCGACATTAAGTGGAAATAAAGTCTTTTAGAGTCTTAATTGAAAACAAAAATCAATGTGGAACAATTCATGAACAATGTGCAGTTGAGTAAATGATTTTATTTAGTTGAGTCTCTCTGAACGGAAGTACTTTTGTTTGAAGTTCCCCTCCTTTTAAATGTCAGATTGAAAATGTACTGTCGGAGTCTTCGTAACGCCGCCCGTGTCATCGGATGAGTGCGCCGATGAATGCAAATCTGTCACATCACTCCAAACAAGTCTTTTGAGGAATTAAGACCCTATCAAAGTATGGACGACCTCTCCACCCCGCTGACCCCGTCACAGCCGCCTATAGATTCAGCCCCTGCGGGTCAGACTGGTGTCAAGCCTTCGTGGTTCAAAGGTGAGAATAAGACCAGTGCCATCCTGGAAATTAGACCAAACTAATTGTCCATCAGTCCACTTTAATTACAGCTGAGACAAAAGGGGGTCTAGTTCTGCCTTTCCAGGGCCATAACACCGGCCATGAGCGGGGGTGGGGCGGGGCGGGGGTTATTACGGATGGAAAATTAAATTATGCACGCTGCAGTGCGCCGGACACAAAAGCAAATTCCCAATTTAATTAACAAACAAAGGCCCTGAAACCAGAAGCATGCACTGTAGATGGGTTACAACAGATACACAGCCATCTCTCATATTTTTCTGTTTTGCTCTTTGCGTATTTCATGTGGTATAAAGATAATTGAAATATCTTCTATCTCTTTTAAATCTGCATTTCACACAGAATTTGTTCTTTGCATACACACCCACTCAAATCTATTTTAAATCCATCTCTGTTTGCTTGAACGTGTGTTTTTAGATCTAAAAAACTCCTTTTACCTGAACAGACCTCATTGTTTATGTCAATCACCGCGGCTTTAACTTCAGCCGTGTTTACCATTCATTCTTGTCCCAGGGGTGAAATCGGACCCTTATTAAAGAGCTCCTCGTCCGGGGCTAAACCCTTTGCGCCTACGTGGGAATGGTGATGAGCATATTAACATTAGCATATTAGCACGCTTGCGGCTAGTTGGTAGTCTGGGCCATTCCCTCGGTTACTCCCACAGCAGCCTGTTTAACCCAGTCAGCAGCAGGGATCTCCATGTGCAGACAGTCTGCTGCTCCCCAGGTGAAAGGTTTAGTGCGTGTGCTTTGATCAGACGATGCCAGTGGATTCACCTTCCTCTGCCTCTGCTGCATTGTGAACCAGCTCTGGAGGATAGAGACGTTGGTATATATACCCTGTTCCAACCCATGCCTCCACAAGGAATCCTCTGGCATCGTAGCGTCTCCTCAATTCTGTGCGGAAGAGGCAACAACACGTGAAGCACTGAACCCCAAAGACGCCATAAGTGCACTTAAGTGCGTAGGGGCCTTTTTCTCTTGAAAGTGCCCTCAGTGGGAGGACCAGCGGAGTGTGCAGGAGTGGCTCGGACCTGCATGGAGCTCGTGCTTGGCTCTGTTGTTGACCTGATCTATGCAAATGGCCGAGTGTGCTCTAAATGTGTTTCGTTGTTGTTGCTGGTGGCCATTAAGCCGCATTCCGTATATCTCTGCCCAAAGTTTGCTGCCCAAGATTCAAGCCACGTGCGGCGGCTCTGCAGAACCGCTATAGAATATCCTCCTGCAGGCAATTCCTCACAGAGCGGAATGCCTATTTTTGGCCAGACCGGTGCATTTTTCCTGCTTTGGGGGGGGAAAAAAATAAAAAGTGGAATCCTCCTGACAGCACCGTGGAGCAGTCACAGCCAGCTGTTGAGTGTTGTTTTTAAGGACTCTTACTGTAAAACATGTGGCTGGCTTCCTTAAATCCAGCTATTTGTGGATGTATAATTGCAGTCTAGACATGCTTCTGCTTTTTAACACTGAATCTGGAGTTACCTCTGAATCCAGAGGTGATGCACACACGGACTTTGTGAAGTGGACTCAGAAGTGAGATCAGGAGAAACACAGATTGAAAATGTTTATCAGCGTTTAAGATTAGTTTGATTTCGGGCTTAAATAATTCTATTTGGGAAACACATCTATTCGATTTCTTTCCCTTTTAGATGAGGAGATTATTCCCTCTGCAGTCAGGAGCTCACCGCCCCCCCGAGCAGTATCGATCGTCTCATCTAACTCTCGGCTGGAAGGTAAATTACCATACTTCCATATTACATACATTTTCACTTTTCAATGACACGATGCCCGCTGGGGGAAGCTAAACCATTTATTTTTCTTGAATGCCCAAACTATTGATCCCAGCTGGATCTTTGTCAAGTCAAAAAGAAATTTAGATCTGGTTTCCACAGCCTTGCACATGAGCTATCATATATCAAAATGTACTCAAAATGATGTTAATCCAATTTAATTGAATTCTCATTTTACGGTACGTTAATCGTTAATCATCTTGAGATATCTAACACCCCGTTTTCCACGAGCCTTCACCGTCATGTGCTCCCTGAGTTTTCATGTCAAACAGACCAGTATGTGGGGGTGTGGAAAAGATCCAGACAGGAAAAAAGTCTTATTTTTGACATCACAGCTGCAGAATCAGGCTCCTATAGTGAAGTATGAAGGAGGTGAAGTGTTTCGGGAGGAAAATGAGTTTTCAGCTCATTGCCGGGGAGTGAAGGGCCCTGGAAAATTGGATAGTGCATAATGAAAATTCATTAGGTTTGAATATTACTTACACTGAATGTTATCTTACACAAAAGATCATAACACATCATTATGTGAGTTTAGTTCCTTATTTTTGAATAAGGCTCTGATATTGCTTCTATTAGAAACATGTGGATTTGCCTAATGGCCGGGAATTACATCTGAGAAATAATAAATCTGTCCGTATAGGAGAGAGTGTACATACTGTACACCCCTGAGAGAACAGTGCGTACATTTAATGTAACATATGTCTGTGATATAATTCAGTGGACAGGTGTTTAATAAATAAATCTGCTTCAAGTGGGATTAGGTTTAATTTATAGATGAATAACACGTTTAGGGTTCATGTAATGTACATGCAGTTCTACGTTACAAGCAGTTTGTCCTTCATGTCCGTGTTGACAGAGAATGATGAATTCCACGTCCTCCTGTACACGCAATGTAAAGGAGAAAGTCCATCAATCAAAGTGTCCTTCAGGGGAGCTGTGAAGGGCTTGATGTTGCGCAAACAGTAATTTGACTCATCCATACCTTTAACGGGGCCCTGGCGGTGTCACGTTGTTCCCCCTGCGCCGGGCGCCACAGTGGGGATCTCCGCGACGCCCCGACCAGGACTCCTGCATCAATCTGGAATTGTCTCCTTGTTTGGAGAAGAGAGGCCTAATGGGAAAAAATATACCACCTCATCACAACCTCTCAGGGCTGCCATAATGGAGCATCCATGGTCATTAATAGAGCGTACCTCCCACCTCAAGAGTCTCTATTCAGTCTCTGTCATCATTCACGGCCATCACTTCCTCAGAATTTAATGGCTTTGGAGGTCCCTTTTATCCCATTGTCTCTGCACCTCTGTGTTCCTTCCCCATTTAGGAGCCCGAACCAGAGGACAGGCCTGTTAGTTGGGCGTTGGGGCTGACCTCTGCACCCCTTCACCGGAGAATCCTTCAGCTTTGTTTTGGGCCTCTGTCCCCCTTGCCAAGGCAAATCAGACCCCAGGCGGGTCATGGAGAGAGGGAGCCACTGGGGGTCTCATTGTCTTCCCATTCACATCATAGACAAGTGGCCCGGAGTGGACATCAGACGCTCCCTATAGCCACACACACTGAAGGGACAATGTCCACACAAAGTGACAGCTCCTATTGGGAGAGGAATGCATGTGAATCGCGAGGGTTCAAAGAAGCACGCCAACAAACCAAGCACATGGGAATATTTGATTGCCAAGCGCTATTTCTCCCTCTTCTATCTTCTGGTGACATCCACACAACGACGAGGAAGATTACGGTCAGAACCGTTTATTATAATGTAAGGTTCGTCCTATAGCATTGTTAATGCATTAGGAAAAATATCCACAAGAAGCTGTACATTGCATTTTCCAAGTGCTTCACTCGGAAAAAGCCTTGAGGAAACCAGCCGGAGATCATCAGGTCTGACCAGAACAGGCTGATTCTCCTCTCCGTGCTTTAGGGGGCAGGAGAGAACCAGAGGAAAAGATTGGCTGGACCTCACAAGCAGGGCCGAGGGGTCGGAGCGAGTCTGCGGCTGGGAGTGAGATTAGGAGGCAGCTGAGAGAGGGCACGCGGGCGTCCTCCACTGCACATTCCCGCCATGGCCCGAGGCCAGGAGCCGGGGATTAATAGAGACTAAAGAGAAGGACCGGCGTTGGCAAGTCACCGGCAATCATCTCCGTGCATTTTCTCCTCGTCTTTCTGATGACAATGTGCATTCGAATGCATGCAAATCAGGGTGCAAGGATTAATTTGGAGTAATGTGCCGAAACCCATGCCGCGCTTTAATCACAGATTCATTCAATTACCCTCTTGGACACTTGGCAGATTTTGGGCACATTTGCACGTCCATATAAAATGTGGAGCATGTTGCTGTTCTCTGTCCTGATGCTGCACATGTTCTCATCACTCGTTTTCTCATCTAGTCTCCAGTGGTGATGCGGTGAGATTAGAGCACCAGAGCCTCCTGCAGATCTATTGACCAACAACTCATTGGCTCATCACAGGACACACTGCTGTTTTGTCAGCCCTGTGAAAAGCAGCTTAAGAGGTTCATCTTTAGCGATTCCCGCTGAGTTGGAGCCGAACCTGAATAGCGGCCTGTAATAGTCTTTTCAGCGTCTGGTCCAGGTGGTTTCAGTCTTAGGAGGAAACTGGACATCCATGTTTGAGACCAGATAAGTGGCTGCTTCCTATTATCTCCCCTAATCAGCCAAACAAGACGGAGACAGGTAACAACAGGGAGGCCGCGGGGTTAAAGGGCTTAAACATGTCCCGCATGAATCATCCGACATTTCTATTTTTCTTAAAATAGCCTAAAAGCAAAAAAACAATCGATTCGTTTTCCAAAGTGCTCGAATAAAGGAGATAAGGATCATTGTTTTGTAGTGGATTAAAAAGCAGGAACTGATACCAGAGCACATGACAGTGAGCTCACAGTAACTTGACAGGTAATGACAGTAACGATAAGACTGCTGATTTAAGCAAATCGACAAACGTCTGAAACCATTAATTCATGTGGGAGCCACACACACACCCACACACACACACACACACACACACACACACACACACACACACACACACACACACACACACACAAACACACACACTGACACTGACACTGACACTGACACACACACACACACACACACCCACACCCACATCCTGTGATCATTCTAGACAATAACCAGAGAAATACGGATCTGACCTTTCTTAAACTTAGTCCCATGCGGGTAAATAACACATTCATGTTCAGGGCTGGGAAACACCCGGGGGGGGCTCCAGGCCTCTGTACAACACACGAGACAGTTTGATTGGGCGTGTGAGGATAGTCATAATTTAAAAAAAAATTCCCTCAGGGCAGGCCTGTGATGAGACTACAGTTATATTCGCCTATATCGGCCCAGCTTGACATTTTTTGTGTGTGGGACAACCACTTTGAATCGGTACCAGCCCAGTTACAGGGTTGTGACGTAATCAGTCTTCAAGTGCAGCCTCTGAATTGCGACACAGCTTTTGTCTGTGCTGCCTTTTAGGTTAGAGAACACTCCCAATCTTTAATTCCCCTTTTTATCTATTTATTTATAATTCATTTTCCAGTTTACATCCCTTTGTGGAAAGTATAAGATTTGATTTCAAGGTGGCGTTGATCTCACTTTTAAAATCATCGGTAGAGGACAGAAAGATCCTCAGCACATTTTAATAATATTATTATATATAATAATAGTAACACTTGTAATTCTGACTTCTGTTCTTTGCAACATTTCAACACGTTTAACATTTGCTGAAGAGTTTGTTGGCCTGGATCTTTGTGTGTTTAACTCGTTTTATTTTATTTGAACACTTTCCATCCGTTTGTATTTTTTGGATTGTGTTTACGTGTGTAGGTGTGTCGTCTTTGTTCCAGGATCAGGAGTCGAACTGGCACCTGATTCATGCAACACAAGCACAGGCTCTTTCATAAAGATGGAGGATTGTACTGTACGTGTGATGTTGTCAGACAGTGAGGAACAAACAAACTTTATTAGGAACAGTCAGGTTTTTCCTCTTTATATATTTTTTCCTCCCAGGTCTTAAAGAGGATCAATTGAACCCTGAGGTCTCTGCGCTCGCCCCCTCACCTCTCGTCCTTTCACTGTTGCCATGTCGACGTCATGGAATGTGATGTCACTGCCTGAGCACACACACAGCACATGCTCTCACCTGTTTTCCGCAGCAAACCAAACCACAGCAGCTTCCTTCCTGTGCATTTCCTAAGACGTGTTCAGTGAAAGGCCTCGTGCATACCTAGAAAAACACAGGGAAATCAAGCAGAGTGCTGCACATGTTACGTGTGTCATCCGGGGCTGTGACGGACAACAATAGATTTTGTCTGCTTTTGTGTTATTTTTTTGTGTCTAGTTCTGTGTAACTCGCAGCGGCTAAATTTAAACGTTCTGCGGCTGCACGTTCTTTCGCGAACAGCTTTCTAATACATCAAAAGCTCAACGTGTGACAGTCTCAGGCTGCGGCTGCGTGCACGCTCAGGGCTCGGGACAACACACTGATAAAAGAACACCAACTGCTTTTCATCTTAAAATACTCACGAGCTTCTACGTTCACCTGAGAACAGATAACAGACACGTCTCCTCCCCAAACACGTCTCTACTCTAAGGAAAACCATTAACTCACGTTCGCTTGAAAGTCAATCTCAACAATGATGCCACGAAAAAAAAAAAAAACCTACATGACTTTTGTGACCCTGTGACCCTTCACCAGGTTTGTTACCGGGACATTTTAAAATGTCTGGGCCCCATAATTAGCTTCCTTTTGAGTTTTTAGACTAATAATAAATAAGACTATGGTCTAATTAGTCCTGTCACAGAATCGTATCAAACCCATACAACATTCAACACTACTCATAATAACATAAGACATCTGTAACTTGGTGTGTTGCTTCGTTCAGTTGTGTGTCCCTAGTGGCATGCAATGCAGTTCTCTGTCTCACACGACAACTTCTCTTTGGTCTGCATACCTGTCATTGAGTCTGTGAGAGCGACATTCTCCACAGATTACGTGAACTTTCTAAGAAACGCTGCACAGAAAGAAACACTTGTTCAGATCCGTTCCAAATGGCCGTGGGCAATTTCCCAACCCTGCACATAATTTCCTGGAAGTTCAAAAGTTTTTGCATTATCCTGCTAACAATGCTGGACACAGTGGCACAATATAGAGGTATCGGAGGTGTGGTCGCTGATCATTATCTCGACAGACTTTTGCAATCTTAACAGGTTTAGCTGCTCGTGGTGTCTCAACAGCACATGCTTAAGTTTATTTGAGTTTTTAAAGTAAAGTTTGAGCTTCATATCGACCACACAGACCTGAGAGCGGTATGAATCTCTTCAAAATCGCCCGAACTTTGAACGTCATCGGCCAACACTGGCTCTACTGACAAAATGACACAGGTGATGTTTGAGGTGATGAAGGAGCTTCATGTCCATCAGGTCTGTGTCTGCAGACGGGACAAAGGTCGGCACAGACTTCTACAATTAGACAACCAAACAAAAGGCAATGCTAAACCGACTTCGGTCCAACTGTCTCGTGCACACCGTGCACAGAAAGAAGTGCCGTACACGGCGTGGAACCACTTAACACGCTCAGACTGCCAAACAGCTGGTAATGGCAGTTAATCATGAACCTTTTTCTTTCTTTGGCAGTTGACACACCACACGGTTCGACTTCTAATAATACACGCGCACATTATTCGGGCACACTCGCACACGCTCACCACACACGGCCCGCTCGGCGCAGCTCCAGGCCTTATGTGTGACTGCCGTGACTGGTTATCTCCATGGCAACGGGAATGTTGGCCCTGGCGAGTGCCAGGAGAGCAGCTGGTAGGTAGTGGCAGATTAGTCTCCAAACAGATTTACAGCCGGTCAAGTACGGCATGGCCTTTAAAACAGAGGAAGAAATGATAAAGAAGCCATTAGAGTGAAAGAAAGCAAAGAGAGGATCGAAGCACCACTGACGCAGAGGAGAAACCTCTCCTGAGTTGAGGTGTGGAGTGTGTGAGTGTGAGAGGAGCTCGGAGGGTGAGAGTAAACGATGATAAAAGAAGAAAAACACCACGATTCCGTTTGTTTGGACTCCTGCTGTGATGCAGTACAGTGAGAAATGAATTTTGAACCGGCCCATTATGCTTATTACTCAGTTTGCCTCTCAGGTACTTGTGTCTATGCAGATGAGGGAGATCAGGGAACACTCGCAGTTAAAAAAATGAATTTTTAGGTCAATAAACAGCTTTTTGAACTAAGTTATTTATTATTACAAACCAAATGAAAGCATTAAAAAAAACTACAAAATTACATACAACACCTAGGGCCAAAGGTCTTTTACATACAGCCGTGATTCTTAATAGAAAATATGAATATACAGTGTGTCACGTATTTACAATCACAAAAGCTCACAAAAAGCATTCTTCAAAGTTTAAACCGAGAATCATTAATTCCTCTTCATGTTTATTTAGCCCGTCTCCAGTGTGTTGTACGTCTTTTCGCGCCCTCCTCTCGAACATGACCCCACCGCTGCTTATCACGAGTTCAAGTGACAGATCTCCTTAGTGGCCGTGGCTAATTATGACAGGACGACATCATGGGGCGTTGTCAAAACTCAGCATAGGGAGGGTGGATGGTTGAAAACACGCTGGATTGAAACACCGGACTTAAACATGGTGGAGCGGAATATTCATTTGCTGCATGCTGACGATGCAATAGATGCAAAATTAAGTTTGTTACAGTGGTTTGCACTCACAGGAAGAGGGTTCTTGGTTTGAATCCCGGTTCGTCCAGGATCTTTCTGTGTGGAGTTTGTATGTCCTCCCGGTGTCTGCATGGGTTTCCTCTGGGTCCAGAGGTGTGGATGGTTGTTGGTCTCTGGATGTTGACCCTGTGATACGAACGTTACCTGTCCAGGATCATCAAAGATCAAGCATGATATATAATAATCTCATGTAGATGAATCCATGTTAAAACATTCCAGATGAACTTTTGATATTTCCAGCTGCTCCCTGCATCCTCAAATCCAACTCTGAAGTTTGAAGCTTTGTTTTTTTCTTTGCTGTGTTTATTAAGACATGATTCAAAATCCACGTCAGTGCAGGGAATAACGATGTCGCGCGAAGCCGTGCGCGCCCTCCTGGCTTCATCCGCCTTTGCGTATGCAATTGTTTTTATGACTTTTAAGAAAATGTCGAAGCACATTGCTCATCCTGACAGCAGGTGATTTAAATTCAAAACAAGTGTGTTTCAGGAGACTCGGTGTCTATTTCAGTGTTTTATGTCCGCTGCAGTCACGATTTACTGACTTTTACTGCTGCCGAGTAACAGAGACATAATTTGAAGTATTCCTGCTCTGAGTGGTAATGAAATTCAAGTACAGAGCTTTTACATGGATGATGTGTCCATTAGCGGCAATACTTTTAAATCTGATCTAAGTTGTGCATATAATCTGGACACAAATAGAAGACAACATGTCTGCCACCAGACAGACGAAGCCCATCAGTCAATAAAAAAATAAAAAGACTTAAAAACGAGTGGCAGCCTTCCAGCATTTGAAAAAAACACTTTAAAATATTATTATTCCATGAAGAATTATCATTTAGAATTGTTCCTATGATTAATATCACACACTACAACCAAAGTTTGTACACTGCCAGCATTGCCAGACCATCCATTACCAGTCACCGTGGGACTGATGACTGCATTGATTCACTTCGACTTGCTGCAGTATTCCCAGTTCAGTCTGACTCAGGAATATTTGCCCAACAAGCCTCCCTTTTTTTTTTTTTGCCGCGCTCATCATGTTAACACTTGGCTGCACGCTCCGGCTGCTCGTCTCCCGCAGAACAGATAAAAGGGAGCGTAATCAACAATGAAGGTGGTGATTAGCGCACCATGTACGTCCCATGTTTAACAATCAGGG
This sequence comes from Hippoglossus hippoglossus, assembly GCF_009819705.1. Classification (NCBI taxonomy): domain Eukaryota; kingdom Metazoa; phylum Chordata; class Actinopteri; order Pleuronectiformes; family Pleuronectidae; genus Hippoglossus; species Hippoglossus hippoglossus. The sequence continues at coordinate 15,284,611 of NC_047170.1, read as the reverse complement.
CTTGTTTGTGCAACTTTTGGTAAATACTCGTGAGGAGGCGGGGGCTGTTAATGTGTGTGCTCAGTTGGCAAGTGGTCAAAAGCATCACTAGCCTACCAAAAGGCACTGGCTTCACCTTCATTACCTTAAAGGCAGCAAAGACACCACTGGTGACCTTGTGTCAGCTTATCAAAGATAATCACCTCTACGCTGAGGAGCTACATGCACACAAGATGAGGAATAGATAGGGATTAAGCAGGATTCGAACCCCCAAATGAACAATTAGGAACAAGTCGAGGCATGTCCTGCCGAGCGCCCCACTGCCATCCTATCAGCGGGTGAGCATGAAGTGCAGCATGAATCCACAGACTGTTAGGAGATCGCTCTGTTTCTACACAACCAGCAGCTGCCTGCTGCAGCTGTCCGGGGACGCAGCTTTAGAGAAAATTCAACAGAACTGGTCAAAACACACCAAGAAATCAGAACAGGTGGAGAGAGAAAAAACATGCAGCCATTACAAAGAGGCTCGCTGCACAGATTCATCCATGAACTGAAAACACGCTGCGCCTCCAAACAACTGTCAGTGTCTTATTAAACATGGCAGGATCTGTGGATGGATTAGTGAGCGAGCCCACCGGACAGAACCAGAGGGGCCGGGGGGGCCGGGGGGCCGGGGGGGCGACCGACTGTAAACAGTTTTAAATAGAAAGTCAGTCAGATGATTGTAAAGAGACTGAAAACAACTGTAGAGATGCAAAAACAATATGATGTATAATCACAGATATGCAATAGAATAAAAACGCAAAACAGCTACACAAAGACACAATAAGTGTACATAGAGACACAATAGGGACACAGACACACACAAAATGACCACAGCTATATTAAGACATAAAACGTCCAACAAAGACACACATCAGGGGCAGACAGACACAAAATAACCAATAAGACACAAAAATGACAAGAGAAATACAAAACTGCTACACAGAGACACAAAATGTATAGAAGAGACACAACAGGGATGCAAAGAGACACAGATGGACCACAGGGATGCAGCCACATCATTTGTCAGTCTTGCGTCTGTGCAGAAAAGCTTTTAGACGTCTCTGCTCTTTGTCTCGTACTCTGTCCACGACAAGATCCACAATGTACTCGTTGATTTCACGAGCCTCGGCCTGAAGGCTGCTCTGTACAGCTCTCGTCGTGTATCAATCGGAACCGTAAAACATAACTTTTTAACGACGTGGAAACACACAGGCAAAATGAGCCAGTGTGTCTTAAAAGCCCCTCTTATGTAATTCTGTAGCTTGTAAGTTGGCTCGGTGCCTCTCGACCTAATGAAAGAGCTCACAGAGGAGCTCAGTCTTCATTTTTTTAAAAGACGGCTACTTCCAGACATCAGGGCCTTAAACTTGTCCTGAATCTCAGAGACGCGGGGACAATGGCCTCAGATTTTAAATGCATAGAGAGAGTATTAGTCAGAGTTCAGCGAGGTGCTGCTGTACGAGTGCTATTACCAAACTGGGCCATATATGAGGAAGGCTGGCACGGTGTCAAATATCTGACAAAAAAGGGAAGAGCGTGGAGTTCACCGAGGCAAAACTAGGTGCTGCGTGCCGCTTTTTTAAATGATACCAAGCATCGTGTGTAATTCAACCTATTGAAAATGGATAAAAGGGAGTCACTGCTCATCTTGAATTGTAAAAAGTCATAATGATGTTGTCTTTATTCCATCTGAGGGCGCTGATTTCATCATTTCATTGACTTTCATGAAAGACACACTTTCTTTGTTAAAAGGGCGACAAACCCCCCCCACCCAGAGATGATTTTCACTTTCCCTACAAAACAAACCATCTCTCTCAATAGTGCAGAATCAAAACCACATTTCTTTTGAACCTCTCCTCTGGTGAAAATGAATCAAAAAGGACAGTTTTCAGTAATACTTTCCGTCTGAGGCCCGGTACCTGTGCTGCAAGAGGCAGACTTTCCATATAGCGTAATTATATATTCATATGAACCAGTGTGTGGTTTGTTTTGAAGTGGGAGAAGAGTGAAGAAGCGCAGGCGGTTTCTGCAGCGGTGGTTAATGGATAAACAATAGACTGCATTCTCCGCAAGGCCTCTGCTCCTTCCCCCCTCGTCTTTTTATAGACGCCTTTTCTTTCTTTTCAGCGTCTCCCGGCCTTCTCCTCTGACATGGGGTTTAAACCGAGTCATATCATTAGGGAGTCAAGAGCATCTCGGTTGTGCCTGTGAGGTTTCCCTTCTCGGTTATATAATGATCTTCCCGTAGGCCTCTTCTGGCGTTGGCAGCGCTCCCTGCCTGCCTAACCCGGCCCAGCTTTGGCCCGGCTCCAGTCCAAACAGAACCCACTTTGTCCTCGGCTCTGTCTTTGGCACCAGCTGTTCATGCACGACTCCAGCAGCTGACTCCTTTGTTTTACTTACAGCCGTCTTTTTCTTCTTACATCACCTTCTTTTCTCTTTCTCCCCCCCCTCCTCCTTTCAGCGGTTTGATCTGTTTTTCAGACCTCTCTGTTCCCCCCCTCTCGTTCTCTCTCTTTTTGTCTAATTTCTATTGATAGTTTTTCCAGCTCCCTCTTACCCCCGCTGTCTGCAAGAGGAGGCTGTTAGTGCTGTGATGTATGAGGGCAGCTGATGCCCACCTGCTTCCCAGCAGTCAGTCTGGAGGGTGTTTCTGAGCTCCGCCATTATTTGCCGTACAGTCGGCTTTACTGATGAATCAATACCAACTGTCACACCTGTCGCTGCTGCGGGTAAACACTGGATCGCTGCAGATACCTCATTAGTGACACTGACTAATGAAGCAATAATTATATTTCTTTTACCCTGCCAACAATCTGTCACGATTGCTTATTTGTTTACAACGTCAGGATAGACCTCTGAAGCTGGGTGAAGTCATATTAAACCGGGGGGAGGGGGGGAGAACAGGGGCGTAATTAGCGATGACTTACGGCCTTGGCGAGCGTTTCCTCTGCGCTTAATTTGAAACGGTAAAATTCATAAGAAGGTGAAATCGGCTCGGTAATTGAGAGTCTCCGAGAGGCAATTCACCGATAATCGCTCTCCTGTCACTGGCAGAATAGCTGAGAATCTTCCTCGCTGCTATCTCGGCTCTGCACAGGCAAACGGACGACTGGTGACCTTCCCTTCGTCGGGAATAAACGATGGCGTCTGACAGGCTGATGAGCGGTTTCTAGTAACGTCCCTGATCAGATGACGACCTGCGCCAGGGAGGTTGTTTTACCTGCGTTGTTTGTCTGTTAGTTAGAAGGATTACAGAGAAATACCTGATGGATCAAAGGGGGATCCAGGATTATTTTCTTTGCGTTCTTTAACATTTCAACATTTTCCTTAATTTCTCTGAGAATAATACATTGATCATGTTTAGGCGACTGACTGGTTTGCACTCTATTGCCAATCTCGTTTTTAATGGTTTCCACTGTTTCTCATGAATAAATCTAACAAAGAGAAGTCTTCAATCTCCAGCTACATCCATACTTGTAGGTTTTTATTGGGAAACGGCAAAAAAAAACAGTTAATCAGCATTGATTGTCGTCTCCTCAGAAACTGTAAGACAGAGCGACATTCAGAACAATGTCCACACTGAGGTAAGATGTCACAACCCATCCTGACTCCATTATTTCCTCCCTACGGCAGCTGCCACTCACAGGGTAATTGAGCAGAAGGGTATTATTGATTTGATGGCTAATTGTGTGTTGGACCTGAGTAGCTGTGTAACTGATAGATGGGACGGCTTTATGGGCCTGTTATGTATCAAATTTGGATTTTACGCGGTGCATCTGTCAGATTGGGCTGCCGCCTCCTTCCTGTTAACAGCTCGGTGTGTGCAATTGATTTGTGCTGCAGGCGTCTCTCCGCACTGGGCCGTCAGTCCTGAGTGACATGTGCTTCGTTTAACTTCTATATGCAGACAACACTGTTATTTACTGTTCGGCGCTCTGAGGCGTTGTGTTATTTGCCTCAGTGTTGCACCACCGAAGTGTCTCTTTAATGCTGACAGACTGTTCACTGGTGTTATGCAACGGCAGTGGAAAATGCTCGTCTGTGATTGAGGGGCAGATAAACGCCGGCTGCTAAAATGTCAAACTATTCCTTTACATCAAATATGAAGCGCAAGAAGCTTCTGTTTGGGTAAAACTCAGCTGGATGATTAACCTTGTTACTGACCGGCCCACGAGGTACCTGTGTCTTTTATAGCATGTATATATTTTGTATTTTTCTACTTTTAACTTAGAAGATGTATGTTATGAATGCATCAATGGATTTTTAGATTTGTTCAGTCCCCCCTTTGTGTTGTTCTCTCTCTTTTCAGATGCTCCTGATCCGTTTTGAGCAGAAGATACTGTCCACTACAGCCTATGGGAATTCCAATTTGTGACCTGTCTTCAACCCTGTCCGTTCGTTTGTTGGGTTTTAAGCAAGATGACTGGACGGATTTTTGGTATTGCTTTCTTTAACATTGTTCAATTTGATATCTGAGTGTGTGCAGCTTGATTGCATTTAAAGACTGTTGGGCCTTAATTAGAAGAGGTATATGCTCGTCTAAGTGCTATTCTAGTTTGTAAATAAAATCTTTTCCATATTTGCATCACTCGTCATCAGGTACTGTGTCCTCTTTGCTGGACACCAGGTTGGGCCAAATGTTTTATTGTGGCCTTAACGATGGATCACTATACAGTATTTTCAGTATCAATACATAGATTAACATTTCCTCATTACGTTAGTAGAAAATTGAATGTACTTTTTCTACAAGATATATTGTCTTTTGCAGGGAAGTTGAACAGAAATATAATTGACATGTTAAACTAGGGCAACACTAATACACAGGTCGTGCAGATTGTCAATTTGCAGTTGGTTGCTTAGTTGCAGAAAAATACTATGAACGAGAAACAGCAATGGCAAAAAGTAAGAGCAGGGATTTCTTTTTTTGGACGAACGACAAGTTAAAACTGAGACTGAGTGCGGGTTCCCATCGTTGGTTGTCAAGTCGTGACTGATAAGAACCAATCAGGAAGCGAATATAGGTGACATGGTTTCTGCTCACCGAGACAAAAATAACAACCCCCGGAGTTTTCAGACTGAAATGGGGCCAATGGCATCTCCAAAGGTTTCAGTTTTTAAAGCTAAATGCATATGTTTTAAAACATCTTTGTGTGGTTGTAGCCTAACATGAAGACCATGGTGCAACGCTCACCACGGTCACCTGTGAAGCATCAGCACGTCAGAGCTGCAGCTCAGTATTTTCTGACTGTGGCTTTATCCCCGAACCCTGTCAAGCCTAAAAATGGGTCAAAAACCTTGTGGTTTCATTTAAAAAATGGAACTGCAGCAGATATTACTCAAACAGGATTTGTTGGAGACAATTCTGTGACTGTAAAATAACCAGGTTTGGTATGAAAACATTAAATCATAGGTTTGTCATTCCCCTTCCAAAACAATCCACATGAGCATTTTCAGATGTGGGAGTTCTGTTGGCAGGACGGCAAAAATGTCTCAACGCCTTCCAGAAACATTCTCTGAACTTCCACCTCTATGGTTACTCACATACTGACTTAGTTAAGATTAAGGACCACATATGGTAAATGGATTGTATTTATATAGAGATTTTCCCGTCTTATCGACCACTCAAAGTGCTTTACAGTGCAAGTTGAATTCACCCATTCACACACATTCATACAGCACTTCTATACGCAGCGCTTCTTCTATCACACTCCATTTACAAAAAAAATGTGGGTTCAGTATCTTGGCCCAAGGACACTTTGGAACGCAGACAGGAGGAGCCGGGGATCAAACCAACAACCCACTCTACCTCCTGAGCAGCGCCATTAATTGTTTTCCACCTAAAAACTGTGAAAAATGAATCCCGTAAAGCTGCTGTTGTGAAACTTGTCACTTCCTTCCCTGTTTTGCTGTGTGTGTGTGTGTAGTAGAGGAGGGTTCAGTGGGTAAATCAGTTTGTATTTGTCTTGGACTAAATCCATGTTTTTGTTTGAGCAGCATAAAACAATCTCTGTCCAAACGAGCGTTTTGGCTGCGAACCGCTTTGAGTTCTTATCTATACCAACACGCCTGAAAACACGTATCACGTGACCACTGACGTTCACTGGGCATGTGCGTGTGCAGGTGTACACAGGAGGGCAAACATGTGTCAGTGTACACGGAATAACAGCTTGTCTCTAATGCATGTAAACAGTTGTAGCATCATACAATGCAGAATTTAAACAGGGTTGTAATTGATTGTACATACATTGTTATGTTCTACACTGGTAGCTGAGGCCGGTTGTTTTCTTCCTGCAGGGGGGGTCACGTGATCGGAACCTGACGAATGAGCGAAGGCTACATTGTGACTTAAAAGACCAAGCAAACGGTTTTGAGTTTCTATGTCATCGTTTCCAAACATCTCCGACTAAAGCGCAACCCTGGATTGTTATAGCAGCTCTAAAACTCCGGAGTAATGTGGACGCCAGACGTTTTCGTAGCAGAGTTGATGCATTTTCAAACGAAAACTTAAACTGTTCCTGCATTTGCTTTTAAATCCCCCCACTTGTTATTGACAACCGTGCAATGCTTCGTTTCCACCGCTCGGCCCCTTCTGCTGCATCATGCAACTGCTTTTGTCTCGTCTCCTTTCAGCAGTTGCTCTGTTTGCGCAGGGCACACTGTGAAATGACCAAAGCACAAAAAAACAAAAACAAGGCTGGTAACATTTAATCGGTGCGGTAAGAGATGGATACCACTTATCAGTCCGGGCTCACTCAAACTGCTCAGAGAGATAAGAGCGGAAAAAAAAGGAAACTCAAACACCAACACCCTCTGCTTTGTGGCGACGCACTTATTCCCAAGATGTCCCACTAATGGCTACCTCTGCCTCTGTCTGTCTGTTTGAACGTCTCCGCCTCTGCCTCCCCTCGTCTCACTCGGCACCACTACTTAGAGAGAGTGATGAGGAAATGGCCTCTTCCTGATGCACCTTGACAGGATGAGGGAAAGTGTATAAACCGTGTGGTTAGCGTGCATGTGTGTGTGTGTGTGTGTGTCTGTGTGGGTGTGTGTGTGTGTGTGTGTGTTCTGCGAACGTCCGCGCTCAGCTGCCTGTGGGCAGAATTTGCTGTGTAATTACAGGGGGAGGGAAAATGAGAGAGAGAGAGAGAGAGACAGCGAGAGATAGGGACAAAATAGAAAGAGTGTGTGTGTGGACGAGAGGAATGTGCTGATGAATGGGCGATCGAAGGCAGCGTCCCTAAGCAGCCTGCCTCATTACCGTTCAGTCTGACCCGACACTCCGTTCATTAGGCCTTAAAACAGCCTGTTAAAGTACAGCCCGTGTGTGGTATCCTCATTAAAGCTACAGATGATATCCAAACAAAGGCCAGATTCCCCCTTGTCAGTTCAGACCTGTGTTCCTGAGCCAGAAAGATTAAAAGAAGTAAATAAATAAAGGGCCGCTTTGTGCTGGGATGGGTAAGTGGGTTGCCTTTCTCCATTCTCATTGTCTTTCTTTAAATAAAACTATTTTAAAACTCATTTTCCCCCCCCAAACAAAAACCCACAGCATTTATCACGTAACTCTGTAACTCAGCTGAACCACACTTTTTGTTTTGAACATCTTTCAGTTTATTGCTTTGGTTTTGGTCGCACATTTAACGTGTTGGTTCCCTCTTATCGTTCTCCGTCGTTTGCACCATCAAACAACAGGCAGGCACAGTCAGCGACGAGCTAATGCACATGGTGAATATCGCATTTAGCAGCTAAACAATCCGATATTTCACTCAGGAGCTGGTTGAGGCCAAATATAGAGCAAAAAGAGCGACTCACGTGACATGACATGTGTCCAAAGTGTCCAAAACATAACCAACATGTCCTTTGGGCTGATAATCACTGCCCTCCAACAACCTTTTAGATGCAATAGAGAAAGAAAAGATGATAAATATTTAAGTAGGACTGTTTTTTTCTTTCGTCTGAATCCAATAACCATCTCCTAACCCCATGGATTTATCTTGTGACCCCTTAAAAGGGTACACGGCCCCTGGTTAGGAGCCACAGAGACAGTCCTGGTCCTGTTCTCCCAGGTTGTCAGGGATCGTCTCTATAGATCTTCACTATAAAGCAGTAAATGTCTGAATTGTTTCTTTATAGTTTACGTGAACTGACTCCAAGCAAAACAACCTTTCACTGTAGCACTGATGTGAAAACCACATCTCAATAGATATTCTCAGAACAAGGAAACTTTTGAGAGGATCAATGAGGCGATAAAACAGAGCAGAGATCAAAATGACGTTATTGGCGTCTCAGCACTGTCACAGATGATTTAACAGCAGCATCACAGCACGTCCGCGCTCCGCTCCATCATGACTCTGCACCGTTACAGACACTTAGTGGATTTCTGGTCTGAGCTCAATGATAATGATTGAAGCTGCGGATGTTCCGTTAATGATGCTCTGATATTCTGGCTGGAGATGATAACAGACAAATCTACTCTGCTGAAGATCGGTGTAATGAAGAATTAAAAAAACCACCACTGTGCCGTGCTTTGTGCCACCGTCTGAACATATTGACCATTTGATCAATTGTGCTGCGGATGCTGTCTGGAGGATATATCGCCGTGGTAACGGAGTTACCGTGCTGGACAGAGGAAGGGAAAGACTGACTCATCATGCTCAATAAAACAAAGAGCACACAGCGAGTGCGTCAGGGACGGATGTGCGGCAGCTATAAATGTCAAAAGCGTAATTTCTCAAGGAGCGAGGCAGTCGGATCACAACAGAGCGGAGATGTTGTGACGGAGAATGTGTTACAGCTGACAACCTGAGGACTATTTTACATGTCTGAATAAAAAAAAACTTTATATCAGAGTGAAAACCAGTAGATGGAGAAATGTTTTTGATATTATAATAGTATTTGGGTAATGTAGGCATCAGGTTGTACTGGTTCTGCTGCTTCACCTTTGACAAATTCTTTTGTTTTTGTCAATCATGAGTCTAATAGTGAAAGAGGAAATGAGGAAAGTTCTTCCTCTAGGTCTGTATCCTCTAAGATAATTGTTATTTAATTGTATTGTTATAGTTTGAGAAACTTAATTCTATTGCTTTTTGTTTTACTGGCAATTTCTATATCTTCTCTGGTCTAGACAGGTGATATATAAATGTCTGGAACTGAATTGTTGATATAGATGAGTGCATTTTCAATACTGTAATCACATCACTCTATTTCCCAGCAGCAGAAGCCCACATTCAAATTCAAACTTAAGTTTCTATATCACTGAAATCTGCTCCTTTAAAGACGCCGCAGAGTGTTAACCTCTGAAAAGTAACAGTGGTTGTTGGGGCGTGTTTACTTTAAAAACCGGATGTTTCAGGAAATTGCAATAATCAAGTGGTATCATATGAAAACCATTAACAGTATATCAATGTATATCAGTGGGACATTCTTGATCAAATAAAATAGAGTAAAATAATGATTTTTATTCAATTAAAATCAGTTTTATTCTATTAATTATGTATCTAAGATCATTTGAATGCAGCAGCTCATCACTGCAAAAACACAGTCAATCACCCAAACAATCAATGGGCCTATAAAATGTTGAACACATTAATAAATATCTACATAGATACACAAGACGCAGTATTAACAGCTTTGCAAGTACTGCAGGTGTAATAATACTGTATATTAACTTGTATTTGATTTAGTTTTCTTCCAGAGTCTAGGGTTGATGTGAGGGTGGTACAGTGTTGTCTAAATGACTAAATCCCTAAAATGAAAACATGGCCGTGTGAGCGTCACTCCTCCTGTTTGTCTTTTGGTTTCGGTAGATAGAGGGAGCTCCTCTCCTGTTCTCAGTCTGAATACGGTTGAACTTCTGACTGTGACAGTTTGAGGACTTTTCACAAAACAGCCTTTTCATTTCAGGGTCAGCTTCTTTCCCACTCGCACGGTTTCCTCTCTTCACTGACTTTAAATGAGTAATACGCAGCTCGATCAGTGGAAAACTATCTCTTAAAGTCATTCATTTCACACTGTGTTGGTTTTTAAGATGAACCATTTTATCCCTAACCCTTACGCTGACCTTCCTCCTATTCTATTTTTAATGAGAGGAGATTGTCCGGCCGGGCCCATCAGCTCTTACACATCCTCTCCTGTCTCTACAAGTCGGCGTATCGGCTTTATTTGATTTGAAGACAGTTCAAATGAATGCGCTGCGCTCCCAATGGCCATCTGCTCTAACCTCGTTTCATCAACCATAAACAGGCCGGCTCCATCAGTGAAAAAAGGTCTTGGCCAAATATTTGCTGCTCTTCGACCCCATTTGGTTTAGTGCGTTCTCTGTTTGCATTTCAATGACCCACGGTCAGTGTCAGAACGATGGCACGTGTGTCCCTGACGAGCTGTCCCCTGATAAGACGCCAACAGAAGAGAAAGGCACCGAGGCCTTGTGGGATAAGAGCAGGGTGAAGGATGGAGCAAATGTAGACAGGCTGCTGGTTCACATACACTACACGCACACAAACACACACACTTGAGCTCTGGTATCAATCTCCTCACACACACGCCGCCGCACTGCCAACCAGCTCTCTGACGGCTGCTGGAGTCGTCTCTTCTTGTGTTTCCTACGTTTTAAAAGCTCATTCTATATCCTCGCACGAGTCCTAAGAAAAATGCACCAGGGAGCAATTGTTATTCATTGCTTTATTATCTGAATGGCACTTGTCGATTAAGTAACACCTCCCACCGCGCAGCTCCCCGGCCGGGCGTACTGTAGTGCCTGTAATCTCCAGGCCTCCTAATTACTGCTCATGCAAATCACAGATCAGGCCTCACCAAATATTTTGTGAAAGAGAACCAGAGAGAGAAAGTAAGAGAGAGAGGGGGGGAGTGTGTGTGTGTGAGGGGATAAGGGAATGCAATCTATACATGCATGGGTGTGTAGCATTTCTTTTCTGAATCGCAGCAAATATGGAATTAGCCGAGGAGGACGGGATTGTGTGGATTAGGCGGAGAGATTTTACCAAACTCGGGCTCCCTACGTGTAATTCATTCTGGCGTCCTTGAAATTGCCACTGTGAGAAATTTAGCAGCTGCAGCAGCGGCGGCGGCACTGAGAGTCCTCACGCAGGCAGAGTGCACCCCCTCCACAACCACCCATAACACCCACACCACCACCACTCCCACGTTTTTCTGAAGCAAGATTGCATAAAAGCCGTTGAGGGGTGTGAATGCGGTGGTTTGGAATTTTTTTTTTTTTTTCTCCTAAAAATATTCACGTCTTTGTGGCGAATTGGATGACATGTCTCTGATGCCTGTGCATGTGCACCCCTAATCCTGTGAGAAAGTGTGAGGGGGTTGGTTCACCAAAATCACCAGAAGAAACCATAATGCATATTCACACTTAGCTCTGTGTCGAAGTGGAACCACGGTAGTTTTGGTTTCATCTGCAGAGGCTGTTGCATACTTCTGCCGCCCCCCTCACTTTGATGAAGGTAAATGGAATCCCCTGTTTGGTGCTTTCAACATTAAAAGTGAAAACTGAGACCGAGCATGAATCAAAATGCTCCAGATCTTGACCTTTACTGCACCGCCCGGAAAAATCACGTTCAAAATTCACTTGCTGCAAGTCTCTTTGACCTGTAGACTGTAAATAAAGATGGATGACGCCTCCCCACTTCCTCCCACTATCCAGAAATGAATGCAAAGGTTTCCAGAAACTAATTAAAACCAAACGCAGCATAAAATAACGCTTCTACAAACATCAGTGCGATAAGAACTACCTAAAATGACTGAAACCAACTTTGGTCAAAGTGTCACATCCACTAACATGGAGGAGGTGGGTTTATGACCCATGCTGCAGCCAGGCGTAAGGCTCATAAGGGTTGACACTCTCATTTAAAGTCATCGGTTATACATAAACACAACTGATGCACAGCTGTAATCTACTATTTATGAATGAGAAGGTAAAATAAAGGTCACTTGGATGTAACTGCAGTTCTGTAAGTAAAACACACTGTTACTCTCAACCACAAGGTAAACACGAGCAGAATGTAGCAGTGATACTGGTAATCAAATTCTAATGGTATAGCCCATATTATAAATCACAATTCGTCTCATAGGGCTTAACAAGGTGTGACATCCTCTGTCCTCAACCCTCAACAAGAGATAATAAAATAAACCCTATTAACAGGGGAAATAACGTAACAACCTCAGAGAGAGCCACATGTGAGGGGTTTCCCTCTCTCAGGTCGGACAGAAGTGCGACAGATGCCGCGTGTAACTGAGAACATCCGACAAATTGAAATGTCTGACTTCTCAGAATTCATCTTCTGCCAAAAATGTGACAAAAGTTCCTTCAGCACTGGAGGAATCAGAAAACAGAGAATCTTTACAGAGACAGTGTCCTGGATACTTGGAATGATCTTCAGACCTTCAATGGGACTTTGTCAGTAGAATTTAGTCGCGTATGAAAGTCAGTGATTTACCGAGATTAACCAAGGTGTTGTTTTTGTAAAGACGAGCGGCTACTGATCTTTTTCTCTTTCTTTCTCTTTCTTTCTCTTTCTCTTTCTTTCATCATTTTTGGCCATTTTATGCTTTTATTGGAAAGTGAAACAGACAGACTCTCGATGGGTGGGACCTTGATCGCTACTGCGCAGACTCCAAATGAGTCAAAAGTTGAAGATGGCAGCACCCGAATCCTGGATACTTTCACGTCTTTATTCTGCAACACGTTAAAGTGGAGATGTGTCGTCCATATCTGCAAGAAACTTAAACAATTGGTCGAAGCGCTCCTGTACAGGTCAGCTTTTTGTCGTGCGTCCTCTCGTTGCAGAGGCTTAAAATGACGCCTTAAAGTCCACCTGAATTATAGAAGACAAAGAGTCAAACATAAAGGTCTGAGGCACAGCTCGGGGGAGTCAGGTGCTCATAAAGCTGTAACATGCATTCATAAAACATCATTGCACTGCAGTTGCAAGATAAACACTGTCACACTCCCTCTCAAGGCCACTTTGAGAGAAATTACCGCATATTTTTTCCGCTTGACGGTGTTGTTACGAGCAGCGGCTTTAAAAAATACATAGATGGATGATGAGGTGCCGTGTAATTCATCGTCGACGTAGCCTCAGCCGCCGCACCTGTGAGGAGGATCATAAAGTTCCCAGCAGCCTCCGTCCATTCAATAAGAAATAAAGCTGAGAACAAAGTGTCTCCGCCTGTGTGATGTGTAAATGTGGAGCTGCCTGTCATGCTCCTCTTGGTGGTCGTCCGCTGGGGCCCTGCGGGGCGGCCGGGCCCACGGAGCCTGCAGCCTGAAGTTTAGCCAACCCATTACAGCATAGAGTGTACAGAAATAGGATTATATCACCAATCCCCTGATGTCACTATACAGCCACAGAGGCCGGAGCTCACAGTGAGTAATAACCCCCCCCCCCCGGCCCCTTCATCCAGTGACACCTCACCCACACTTCATCCTGTCACTCTGAAAGGTGCCGCCCCATCAAGATCTGGTAATCAGTTCACAGGTTCAAACCATTTTACCCCCTCGGGGCCGCCGATGATAAGAGCCGCACATGCTCAGATGCTTTCTTCATTCGTCACTGTTTGAGTGGCAGGACAACTGTCAAAGGGCCCAACAGGAGCCATATGGTGTGAGTGAAAGGTGCCATACACAGCCACCACACCATTTGTTCCCTGACACGGAGGTTGCTCCGGCTCAGGCCGAGGGTCGCTCGTGTCGTACGGTCACATCAGGAGAAAACTTCCCTTAAAAGACTTGACAAAAATCAACTCTACTCCAGCATCTGACACGAGATTTAAAGCTGCACGCTCAGATAAATCACAGAGTCATTTACTTCACTCCCCTCTGAAGCACACCGCGTCTTCAGGATTCTTCATTTGAAATGTCAATCTTCAGAAGTTGAAACAAATGATTGCAACAGAATTACAAGTGGGCTGGATTTTCCAATTGCTTTTTTAGGAAGACGGAGCATATAAGTATTTTTCTTCCCCGAGGACACGTTGTACATAGATCATGCTTCATCATGCTTCATTTTAAAGGGTCACAAGACAAAATGAAAAGCATCGGGGGGATATGCATACCCTGAATAAATATCAGGCAATGCTAACTTTTTAATATTGTAATAATGAAGTTTTATACTGACATTCTAATGACGTCACTCATGATGAATGGTTGCTTTAGCTAAAACAGGTTGTGCCTCTAATCTTATTAGTTGCTTAAACTTAAATTTCCTGTCTTCATAATGATACTGATCAGCTCCAAAAGTTAATTATCTGGAGATAACCTCCCAAGTAGTGATCGTGTAAAGTTTGGTGAAAATCCGTCCAAGCATTGTTGGGTTAATTTGTACAGACACACACACATGACAGTGGCTCACAGGGTTAATGTATGGGAACTATTGTCTTAGTGGATAAAGGCAGGTGTCCATGAAAAAACCCAAACCACCTGTCAGTTTGTTCTTCTAATAAGTAAGTCTTTCTAAGTAGCTTAGCTCATTTCTAAGTGTTGCTTTAACCTTTCCGTGTGTTTTGTCGTTAGCTACACGAAGCTGCTAAATCTGCTCAGCTCTCAGACAAAGGAAAACGTCAACTCCAAGTACGTCTCTCTCTACTGCCGTCAATGTCAGAGACGACAAGAATCGCCCAAAGTCCGACCAGCTGTACTGTCCCGTCCAGTCCTCTCAAGCGCAGATGGCGATCGAGACTGACGCCTGCCAGGTAGGCGAAGGTCTGGACGTTTGCGATCTCAGCATTCGGCTGAGGTTAAGTGCACTGCTCATTGTGCTTCGGGGCCCCCAGCGTCTGACTCCTACCTGGGGGATTATGTCCCTCCATTAGTTAATCACCCTCGCTGTAAACCTTCTAAGCTCGGCACTCGAACGACACAACACATCTCTCACAATATTTTACAGTGGCTGTGCTCGGGGAGATCCCTGCGCCGGGCGTCTCTGTGACATCTGCTGAGTTTTATCTTTCAGAGTGAAGCCTGGCATCCACATGGCAGACATTTTAAGCAAATTACTGAACACATTGCCTCCGGCGGCGTGATCACTTTATTGTCATTAAAGAGGTTTCTGCGGCTTTGATGTCTGCGGCTGTAACAGCGAAGCCGCTCAGTAGGTGGTAAACGACCCGACGTGGAGGGAACACGGTTGTGTAGCGCAGGATAAGAGTTTCTGCTCTTTCTAGATAACGGTTTGGTATCATTTGCTCATGCTTGACCCATTGCTCAATTTACACAGAGCTCAAAGCAGTGGGTCACCCTGACCAGATCCGGTGGATAAACAAAATCGAGGGAAAGATCAAGTGAAAGTCAAAAGAAAAACCCCTCAAAACAACTCAAACAGCATGAGCTCATTGTATCGGTCAATGATTTATGGATATCATGACATGTCCAACGTGGAGGCTCACTCGACCCTTTGCCCGCTTTTGTCCCAAATGGTTCATTTTTGAACAAATTAGCTGCAGCACTGACGGTAGTAAGCTGCAAAGTGCTCAGCTGCTGTGTTTTTCCTGCTGTGCTTTTTCAAACTGAGTGGGTGGGGGGGAGACGAGGCATGGGAGAGTGTTAACTGTCTTCTGTGGAACCATTCATAGTCTCTCTACCGCTGCAAAGGTTGGCGAGGAATTCAGGGAATGCGACTTCTCGGCAGAGATCAAAAGAGGTTGAACATTAACTGCGCTGAACTCTTCAGCCCTCCAGTGCTGCTCCCAGGGACTGCCTCTCAAGTTCAAGGGTCCCGCAGGAGCCCTGTCGAATGCTCAGTGTCAATAACAGGTACGTAACATGGAGCGGTTACACGTGAAGCTGCGGGTCATCCCCTTTTCCGGGCCCCCGCGCCCTTCCAACCGGCTTCAGCCACATATGAACTGGGAAACACATGACGGTTAGGTGTTCATACACAGAGTAGGGGTGACGTTCACTGTGATAAACAGTAATACACCAAGAAGCACATGAATATGAGGAAAATCAGTCGCACAAAAATGTTTTTTTGAAGCGAGAAAAAGACCAAACATGACAAATGATGATTTACCAACTCCAGGCTGCAGCTTTGCCACTTATCTAAACGTTTGCTGTTTTGAAATAACCAAACGTGTATTTTGCAAGAGCTGCCAGGTCTTAACCTGAGGTGACAACTGTTCTCCAGATGAGCTCTCAACACCAGTCTAACACCTGCAGTATTCCAGGCCTGCAGGGGTTTGTCTTTGTCCCACACTTTGAGTAAACCCGAGCGGGTGCCCCCCGTATCTGAGAACTGTCAGAGCAGCCATCATATGATCTGGCCTGGAGATAAATCATCCAGATTAGGGACCATAAATAAGCGATCTTTGCACTGAGGAGCCTCTGGTCCTTTCAGCCCGCCCGCTAACGGCTGTTAATAGCAGTCATTCAGACCTGATTAGTGAATGAGCAAATCAGAAGATTGGCTAAACTCAATTCACTTTGTTTCAGGCCACATAAGGAGAAAAACTAAAGAAAGGGCAAGTCAACACCGGTGGATAAAACGAAACATATATATATTCATGCCAGATACACACACATCCAGCATGCACACGCACACATAATACAGCTGAGGGGGGGATTAGTGTCAAATGCTACAACTATTGTACATACAGCATCTCTTTGCAGAAGCCTTGGCAGCTTTCCCAGGTAGTAAGCAGCTACTACTACTGAACAGGGGTTTGGGTGGGTGCCATGTTTTGACAGTGAGGGATGGGGACGTCCATGCAGCAGCTGTGGGTCTCTGTCACAGGCCAGGAACGGGAGGTAAGAGGGTTCACTGGGTGACACAACAGAGGAGGCGCCATCTCTTGTAAGAGGCACAAACCTGCTTCCTGCTGGGGGCCCGGACAGATTTATGACCCGGCAAATGAAATGTTAAAGCGCGACACCCCCGAGAAGCCGGAAGCTCGGGTGTGGATGTATCTGCATGTCTCTGCCGGGCGCCAGCACAGTAGCAACAACAGCTTGTGGATAGAATGTAATGTGAAATCCGCAAAAACCGTGACGGCCCCCGATATTTGCTGCTTTCGATGAATCGATCTATTGATTAATGTAACTTGATGGTTAAAAATACATTCAACACAGAACTGGAGATGAAAATACGAGGATAAAAACACAATAAAGCCCGAAGCTTCTTTCTATTAATCCTTAACACACCACAAGGTTAAAAAAACTTTAAAACACTATATTAACTTTTTCATACACAGTCACCAAGAGATGTTAAGATACTCATACTACATATTTGTACAGTTATACATGGTTAGTGAGTTTATTAAGAGGAAAGTTTATATGAGGAGATAGTGAGAGATATTATTTTTTCAGTGTCTGTTTCCTGTTTCATTCCATTTTCTTCCACAGGGTAAAAACACACCACATCGCGGCCAAATTATCCCGTCATTTATTATTGGCATGTTTTTTCACAGTAAATTTCACGGGAGGTTTTCCTTTCCTTATCAAAGTACTTTTATTTTAACCCAATCCACCATTTTTGCACAACATTGTTTTGGTGCCTAAACTTAACCAATCCATAACCGCAGCCTTGTCGCTTCACTACTGGTACTGGTCAACAGCGATTTGTCACAGAATTAGGAGGAACAGATGACTGCTGTTGTCATGCCGATCGGGGCACCAGATCAAAAATGCTTCTCTGTGTAATTCGTCACTTAGCAATTAGACGCTACCCCAAAGCAACGAGACTGAACAGAAGCACATTCACAGTAAATAACACCATGGTCAACGTCGTACAAAAAGTACAAAGTTTAACTGAAACTTTAGTTTGATAAAGAACATCCATCATTAAGATTTACATTTTTAACTGGGATATTTGTCAGATTTAGTTTTTTAATGCTCTTCTGGTTTTTACAGCACATTTACACTAATTTATGACATAACTGAAGAAGCATATTGAGGTACGCTGACTCCACTTGTACCACTTGAGAGTTATTTAATGGTTAAAATACAAGAAATTATAATTGAGTAAATAGAGCACCGATCAGAGTCACGTGCTGCGTCTTCACGGTGCACAGTCTGATCAAAAGCTCCAGAAAAAACCTTCAGTGGCCCTTGGGGGACAGCAGTCTCACCCTCACATGAATATTTGACGTCCCATCAAAGACTTGTGAACGGGCTGAAATGCAAAAAAGGCTGCTCACAACTATCAGGGGCCCTTCTTGCCCCCTCGTTTTATGGGCTTTTTATGAACCTTCAAGGGCACTCCTGCCCTGAGCCCTTGTTAATTACTGATGGTGAGTGCATGGGTGTGTGAGTGTGTCTTTTTTGTCTGATTTCTTCACCTATCTCACAGGCTAGTTATCAGATAACTGTCTAAAAGCCCCGCAATCTCCCCGGCAGGACCGTCACAGAGCGGTCGGCCGCAATCTGCCGACATGTGCCGGATAACACTCAGGTGTGAACTTTGAACTGTGTCCGTCACTCAGAGCAGCGGCCTCTTGGTAATAACAAACTGTACAGTTAGTCGATATACTGTTAGTTCAGTGTACTTAATTCACAACAAATAAAGCATTTGAAATGTTCTGATATAAAATGACACTTGAATGACGTTTGCTTTAAATACCTTTTTAAAAAGCTGCATTGAATAATCCATAGCATATCCACTTCTTCCCGTTATTCAGAAATTAAGCCAAAATATCCTGGAATCGAATGCGTCCATTTTGTAGCCTGTGTAGCGATCAAACAAGAGATCAGTTTATGTATCTTAAGTCTTTTTGTCTCTGTGATAATTTTATGTCGTTTTGTAGCGATTTTGTCTCTTTGCATTTGTTTTGTCTATCTTTGTATTCATTTTCTATCTCTTTGTAACTGTTTGTTGTCTCTCAGTGTTTTTTTATTTTTTATTTCTAGAGGATTTTGGTGTCTTTGTTCTTGTCCTCCATCTCTCCGTAGTCATTTATCATCTCTGACGTCTTTATGTGTCTCTCCGCTGTCCTTTCCGGTCTTTGTGCAGCCGTTTGATGAACTTTTTCACAAGAAGCCAGCGTCTGTGGCAGAGGCTCGTGCTCACAGAGCGACACAAATGACGTCGGAGGGTCAAGTTTGTGGATGGAACGGGTCACGGCTCAGCTGAGGTGGCCCTAAGCCCAAAACCCGGCACTGTGTGAAGTTATTTCAGTCCGGAGTTAGTAATGAGATGCATACTTGTGTGCACGGCAGAGACACAGAGGACCCATAGAGGACCCTTCATGTACACAGCATCCCGGAGTCCCCTCCTCTGTGAGCTAACACAGCCGGCCATTCACTGTCTATCACACTGCAGCACATGATCCTCACACCCACAGCCGTCCTAATCAGCCTATTTATGAATGTGGTGACAAATAAAAAAGACATTTCGTCTCGCGGCCGTGACTGCGCACAAAGACGATAATTGATTTATTCAGTTAAGTAATAAAAGCTTCTTCGTGAGTTCAAGGGCGTTTTCCGCCCAGAGTCATCCGAGTGGACAAAGTGATTTGCAGAGTGTTGAATCATCAAATGTTCCCTCTTCGTTGACCTTTTCCTGCTGCCACATCTGATCACTGGATAGTAGACGGGGAAAGAGTGAATTAATTTCAGACACTGTGGAGTTGCACTCTGTGAACTCTTTCTTTTTCGGGGCCTGAGCTGTCATTTGTGGATGCACATGATTCTATGCTGCTTCTCCAGAACTATACTCTTTCCGAACAACAGGCACATCAACAGGCGCTATATCTCGCTGGAAATTACAAGCTTTGATCCAATTGTGGTTTCTGTGTGTGTGTGTGTGAGTGAGAGAGAGAGATTTAAAGTTTTGGTGCATCAGCTCACTAACCAACACAGTGGGTGGAGAGAGCGGCTGCTTTTCTGTGTTCTCGTTGAGACTCGATCACGATCTTACTTTACTTCGTCTGTTCCCACTCACACACAAAGTCCATCAGATATATTGGTGAAATTACCAAATCTGCCTGAGTGACCTGAAAACCCCACATGGCCTCAAGCCCCAGAAAATCTGTTTGATCTGAAGTTCCCCCTAATTCACATTTCACACTGCAACACAGAGAGACGCTTGTGTTCTTCTAACTCACCAAAAACACATTTAGAAGGAGGATGTAACCAGCAATCATCAAAGACTCCATGTGAGCGAGTGTAGTATTAACTGTTTGTACTGATTGATAACAAAGTAAAACACAGATATAACCATATTTAATTATTTACAAACCTGTGTCTCGTGTCTAAAAACAACTTGTTAGAGAGAGAGAGAGAGAGAGAGAGAGAGAGAGAGAGAGAGAGAGAGGGAGGTAGGTAGGTAGGTAAAGATAGAGGTAGGTATAGGTAGAGAGAGAGATAGAGGTAGGTAGAGAGAAGTAGGTAGGTAGGTAGGTAGGTAGGTAGGTAGGTAGGTAGGTAGGTAGGTAGGTAAAGAGAGAGATAGAGGTAGGTAGATAGATAGGTAGAGAGAGAGGTAGAGGTAGGTGGGTAGAGAGAGAGGTAGAGAGAGGTAGGTAGGTAGGTAGAGAGGAAGGTAGGTAGGTAGAGAGGTAGGTAGGTAGGTAGAGAGAGAGGTAGGTAGAGAGAGAGATAGGTAGGTAGAGAGAGAGGTAGAGGTAGGTAGGTAGAGAGAGAGGTAGAGAGAGGTAGGTAGGTAGAGAGAGAGGTAGAGAGAGGTAGGTAGGTAGAGAGAGAGGTAGAGAGAGGTAGATAGGTAGAGAGGAAGGTAGATAGGTAGAGAGAGAGGTAGGTAGGTAGAGAGAGAGATAGAGGTAGGTAGGTAGGTAGAGAGGTAGGTAGGTAGGTAGAGAGAGAGGTAGAGAGAGGTAGGTAGGTAGGTAGGTAGGTAGAGAGGTAGGTAGGTAGGTAGAGAGAGAGGTAGAGAGAGGTAGGTAGGTAGGTAGAGAGGTAGGTAGGTAGGTAGAGAGAGAGGTAGGTAGGTAGAGAGAGAGGTAGAGAGAGGTAGGTAGGTAGGTAGGTAGGTAGAGAGGAAGGTAGGTAGAAACAAATCTAAACAAGGTCCACTTACTAGTTTTCTTTGCAAAGCCTCCGTACAGTATTTATAGACACTAAATACTTTGCTATTGAATGTGGTAAGGATTTCATTAAAGTTATAAAACGGAAATATCCCAGACATGTTTAATACCTGTACTAAATACCTGTGGTTACTGTTGTAACAGCAGTTTACTACCACAGCAAACACTCGAGAGCAGCTGCTTTGTCAGAAACACAACAGCTGTTCACGTCGCAGCCAAACTCACACTCGTGTTGCTATAATTAGGAACTGATAATTACAACCACAGTATGATTTCCTCAATGCAACGGTTTTCATCAATCTGATAAAGGAAGAGATGCTGAAAACTACACGTTTGAAACAATAAAACACACTGCTTCACAATAAAAGCCACCAATCACATAGATAGTTTGAATATATAATGTGAAGGAATAGCAGACGCAGTAAATTAAAGGGGAGATACACAAATTTTACACATTTCAAAGTCTGTTTACAGGAACAAAGATGCACGGAATAAAAGGATGATGTGTTTGGCTCTGCTGCGTTGGTGCATTGTGAGAGAGCTCTGACGCTGCTGTGTGAGAGTGTAGCGGCTCGATAACACACATGCATTGTGCTCCTGTGAATCCCTCATGCTTAACAACAAAACTACAGAGACAAATGTAACTGTCCTGATCAGATGAGTATTAATAAGTGGTACCAGGCCACGGATGAGTCGTGCAACCTGCCCCCCCGATGTAGCTCACAAAGCTAAATACTCCACTGCTCGTCCGTGAGGGGAATCTTCCCTGAGTAAACTTCAAAAGGCTCCTTCATTAATAATTCTGATTTAGGAGCTGGCCCGCCTCGTATTTGCAATTCTGATAACCGATGCTTGCACTGCAGGAGCGGACTGGAGGAGGGAACGGGAAGACGGGTCGGGGTGGGGGTTGGGGGGGAAGGAGGTGTCTACTTTTTTCTAAATTAGCCTATACCTCTAAATGCTGACACCCTCTGGGGCACCGCGGCCACGGAGGAGCTCGTGAAATATCCCTGCAAATATCTTTAATTATTCACAGACAAATTGGCCTGTGTGTTTTTACTGATGCATATTTCATGCACCTCTGTTAATTCATTAGAATTAATACCGTATGTTAACCTCTGGCTCATTATATTAGCATGTTAATAAGTCCACATAGAAAATATAAAAGTGAGAATGAGCTGAAAATATGAAAGAGGTCCATTTGAGACCAAGAGGAAACTGCATGTGTATTTTTGGATCACGCTACAAAGAAACATGCTTTACATTCTGCAAGGACGTGACAATGACGATTCCTAGAAGTGTCGGCGCGGTGATGAACATGTGAAGACAGAGAGAAAGAGAAAGCACAAAGTGGCCTCTAATGTTTTTAAAGTAGTTGCTACTCAAAAGTTGATCATGCATCTTCCTTTAAACCTTTCTCAATGACAATTCTAATGCTGGCAGCTGCACAGGATAAAAAAATGAATTGCAGTTAGTCAAAAAAATCAGCTTTTCCTAATTCAAAATGTCTAAAAAGTGAAAGGCAGTTTGTTGTTTTGTAGTCTCCAGATTCCCTCAGCTGTAGAAGTGGTGTCAGAAGGCAGCTCTGAGTGATGTTAGTTTGCTTAACCAACATTCACACACTCTCTTACCAACTGACCCTTTCCCAGGGAGACTCCCAGAACGAGGGCAAAGGCCGACAGTGACACCCACCAACACAAACCCAGCAGGTAAACAGACAAGTGAAACATCCCATCCTGTCTCGAGCCGTGACGTTAACCGCTGTAAACACGGTGAATTTCAGGTCGGACAAAATGATTCATCTCCCTGCAACCTGATCACTCTGTCTCTCTCCTTTCTCATGGCCCCTGTCTAAATGTCAGCATCTGTGTAAACGCTAAGGTAATTCGCTCGTCGGCTCCCTGCTGCGAGCGTGGAAAGAGCAGAGGAGGATGGAATCACTTTCGGTGTACACGTTCCTCCTAGATCAGCTGCTTCTGGCTCACATGTTAATTATTGTTTCGAGATAACTTCTGTCACATTTTGTGGTTTTTGAGGAGATGTGACATTTGAATGTACATTTCAGCTGCATAATTATAATAATAAGGTGCTTTTCCCCCCTGGTCAATACAATACACAAGCTCACTGAGGTTAGTGTTGAGATGTAGTGAGTGAATGCACTTTGCTTAGCAGAACTGAGAAACCGTGTGTGACCAGGGGAGGCCCCAGAACACACATTATCATTGCTGTGACAATAGAAGCAGCACCAGCTTTCACAACCAGATCATAGAGTAGCAACTTCCCCTAAACCGTGACTCAGAGTGAAGACGATGAACGAAATAGATTGAGTACAACTGAATTTTTCAATACCTGAATGCCTGCACATTTTCCACGGAGATCAACGGCAACTTAGTTTTTTCTGGAATCCAAAATAACATTTCTCAAGTTTTATGTGGCAGCTACAGCGAATGTAAAGGGGACTCTCCTCATGTCAAGATGTGAAATGAGTTTATTACAGTTGACACAAAGAAAAAAGGAAAAACAACAGCGCAGTTATTTTTAAATGTATCGATTCAGCAACAATAAAACATACAATAACAATGAAAAATCTGATGATACAACTTTATCTGATTAAGCAATACCCCATATACATCATAACATTGTCAGCACATAGAGATGATTGCTGAAACCTTCGTCATGAATGAAGTCAATATGCAGATGTAGTGTTCTCCAATTTGTTTGTGGGTGTTAACGTGAAGTTTAATGATGACAGTTAATGAACGTACACAGACGAGAAAAGCTCTGAAAAAATAAAGAAGTGAAATTTTGAGATCAGTCAGCATCTGAGGTGTGTCTACACACACACACACACACACACACACACACACACACACACACACACACACACACAGCGACAAGTCTGGAAACTTTGTTTGTCCGAATAAAACAAGTTGACTCAGATTTGCACTTCACTTTCGGTTTACATTGACCTTAAAAGGAAAAGTTCAGATGTGATAGAGGCGGGACAAACCTCTTCTGGAGTGAAAAGTCTGAAGCATCACATGACACGTGTCCTCCCCCGAAATCGTCTCCTTTCAAAAAGCCGAAACAGGAAATCAAATCAAGCCTAATCGTGTTGTTTCAACCGATGCAAGCGAAACCTCGCACATGCATAGTAGAAGTATAACCTGTAGAGGGGGCTATTTGCTATTTTAAACCTTTTCACCAGATTTAACCGGTGATTCCATTCATATAGGTTTTATTTCCTGGTGACCATTGAAAGTGGCGTTGTAAAGCCTGGTGTTGTTAAGCCTAAAATAACTTCCCCAGGGTTTGAGATGTGCCTTTAAGAAATATATGTACATTAAGTGTGAAGACGAGTAACTATATTAACTTTACATCAAGACAAGAAACAGTGGAAAACCCCGCTAGCTAACTTTCCGTGCTGTCAGGAGACGGTGTATTTCATTTAAAATGTACACAAACGTTATTTTACTTTTCGAATCTGCTAGGTGTATGTTTTGAACTGTGGAACTATGCTAAGCTAGGCTAAGCTAATGGCATTCTGGCTACAGCTTCATAGCGAGCATGTACACAGAAGCACGCTCTCAATTTTCTATCCAACTTTTCGCAAGAAAGCAAATAAGCTTATTTCCCCAAATTGTCTTCTGTTTCTCAATAAGTCTTAACATGACAGCTGCCAAAAGCGAAGCCAAATCATCTGGATCACCCTCTAGTGGCTGGTTGCAGTATAGGTCATAAGCTTTTTTTTAAATTTACTTTAGGGTTAACTCTGAATGAAAGGCTGAGCCGTCACGTCCGTGACTGTCCATCAACGGCAGGAATGAGCGCGGCTCTCAAACGGAGCATTTTGATATAAAGAGGTTTCAGTCTATACAATCTGTGACAGCTCTGTATACTTTGGTTTCACTTTTGGTTGTATCATCGTTATTTGCGACTTGGAGCCAAGCCTTTGATTAAAGGCCGCTGTTTAAATGTACGTTGGAACTTTATAGCCTTTTACTGTGCCTTACAGTACAGAATGTTATGTTAAGAAATCTTTTTAACCCAAACAAAGTGATGGGTTTAAATGAAATAAAAGTGCCTGGCGGGGCACGGAGACCGGTGGAGCGTGATTCCTGGAAAGTGCTTTCCCATGTGTGGGCGGGCAGATCAGTTGGACGGGAGCAAGTAGCAGCCTGTGATGATGTTTGACTCAGGAGAGGGCATACTTTCGAACGCACTCCTGCCAAGTTGCAGGCACTCAGAGACCTCCCACAGCTGTCTGATTATTTTCATGCCGAGCCTGGGAACGCAGGGTTAACGGCTCACCTGCAGCAAGTCTGGACACTTTCTAATCCACACACACACACGCTGCTCCAGGGAGTTCAGGGAGGATCTGCGCAGAACGGGAGAGGAAAAAAAGAAAAGATAAATGAGATAATCTGTAGTGAGGGCCACTGTATAATATTACATGATGGCGGGGATAAGAAGATGCGGTCACATACAAAGACAAAGGTACATGTGTACACGCACACACATGTGCTCATGAGTAAGTGACCAGATCCTCTAAGTAAAGGGATTAAATGACTGGCGGTCTGAGCGGTTGTTTTAATTGAAGATTTGCTGATGAAGACGTACTAATGCTTAATGGGCCCTTTCTATTTGTATCGCACTTTACCCTCTGTGACCTTTAACAGTAAAAATACAAGCCGATAGAGTCACAGCAAACTATATTACGGACTTTAATACCATTAAATACGTCTGCTGTGTCTTTTTAACCTTTGAAATCGGATTTATGGAGCCACATGTAATGAAAAATATGCTGGGGTTTACTTTACTTTACTTGGCGACACTATATTTAAATTCAGTGTGCAGTTTATCAGAAGCTCCGTGTTCCTTCTGCCTGCAAAGAAAACTGCTTCAAAAATCAATAGTTTTGCTTGTGCATGAACTATATTTGCAGCCTCGGGGTCACCCTGCAAGGAAAAGGGAAAACAGTGATATTTTATGTGTCGGTGTTCATGCATGTGTGTTTTGCTGTGTGCATTTTGCCCGCCGCGAGTCAGTCTCAGTGTCAGAGAGGCCACTGGCTGCTGTCGCGGGTTCACAGAGTGCAAATTTGTGAATGAAGCTCCTTCCATTTATGGTGTTGGTGTCGTCGGGGTAAGAGGAACTTAACATGATGCTGATGGTTTCCTCTCGTCAGTTCCAACTGCATATGTCAATGAATTGTAAAATCCACCGCAGCATGAGTTCAGTTTTACAGCTCACCGTGGTGACAACACATGTTAATACTGAATTCATTGGCTCCTCTCGGCGTCTTGCAGTCTTTTTTTTCCTGATTAACCCACTTGTGTTTAATGTAACCTCAGTGGTTCCTGTTAGAGATGATTCATTGTTGAGACTTTCCTGTTAACAAATGCACTTTTACTTTTCTCGCTCTCCAGAGTCTCCGCACATCAAAGTTGTTATTTTGACAGTTTCTCACCGTTTCATGAATAATTGTAAAACTGGGAGTGAGCACCCAGTGACTCATGGTTTCAGGTTGTTTGAGCTTCTCTTGTAATTATTATTTTCAATTTCAAATTTTGAATTGATAACATTTGAGTCAGAGAGTGGGAGTTCTTCTCAACAACCAGTGAAGAGCAAACTTTGAAAAAAACCCTGAAGGTTGTTTGAGAGCATTTCAGTACTTTGTGTTATGTTACATTCAAATTAATAGGAAATAAAATGTCACATAGTTTTAGCATTGTACAAAAGTTGTGCAATTTCCAACTTGGGAAACAAGTTTGAAGATTTCCTTGAGTTTTGGTTTAAGACGGTTTATAAATATGATAGATATTGTAGTGATTTCTCTATTATGAGAAATCCTTAAAATTACAATTACTCCTTTTCCCACGACATGTCTGAGCTGCGTGTTGAACTATTGATTGGTTTCCAAATTTGTTGTTATGTCACAACTTCATCTTACACCTACACAGGCTAAATTTAAGGATATAAATAGCTTCAAATGTCGAACTCATTCTGCAACAACATTAAGCAGAACCCATTTCTCATGAGGGGGATTTTCTTAAATTTTTTGCACCATTGATCTGCCATTTGTTGGATTTTCCCCTTTGAATGTTGCTCTTTCAAACTTGCTGGTTTTGTTTTCTATCACCAGAGGGGGCGTTTACAGCATTTCTACACCACACCAAGCTGTGTTTTGCATCCTGTGACCCCAGTTACATCAGAATCTACGCTTTAAAACACCTGCATGACCTGAGCTCTGCATCTGTGAAGAGGATTCTCAGTGTTGTGCCACCCGTGTCCCTTCCTGCCCTGATGTGCTGGTTGCATCATGCACTTTGACCCCCACGCCCGCTGTGAGTCATCCCTGGACCCCGGAGCACCCCGGCCTGGCCGTCACTGCCACATGCCCTTACTGTGCACATTCGCCCGCGGCAGAGAAGCAACAGGAGAACGATGATGATATTGATGACAGCCGGGCAAAGTGATCCATCTTCACCAGCGAGGAGGCGCTGGACATCCTGGATTCCCCCGGCCAGGAAGAAAACAGTCCTCTGACTCAGTTCACTGGCTCCCCTCGTGGTTCTCTCCTCTTCCGAGTGAGACACATGGAGTCTGGCGGTGACTCGCCTGGTGCAGCAGAATGCCGGCCCCACCCCCTCCAACTGCTGTCCATCTGCTTACCTGCATGTGTAGCTCCTCTCCAGGACCTCCCAGACATCATCAGCAGAGCAGGTGAAGGGACAAAATATTCCGCTGCCACCAGACCCTCCTGTGACTGACATGCCGGGTGACGCCAGGAGACCGTACGTCTGTGTCGCTGCAAATTCCTGCCTCTCTGATGGAGGTGGCGTATGACCCAAGGAAAGTGACAGCCCCTGTTGCCTGTTCTCCCTTTTGAGCAGATGGATCTCCACACACACCTCCAAGAAGAATCTGAGAAAGCAGAGAGGATAAAGAGAGAGACTTTGTGACGCCTCCTGCAGTGAGACGCCCCTCAGCCTCTCCTGCTCTTGCATCTAACAACCAAAGACTATAGGCTCCATCCACATGACACTGTTTTCATTGAAAATGCATCAACTCTGCAACAGATACACCTGACGTCCAGTAGAGCCGGAGAGGTTTGGAAACTGAGAAGTTTGGAAACGCTGCTGGTCCCGTTTTAGTATGAAATCGCTGGGGCAGCATTTTAGTCTGGACGGACAGAAGCATAAATGGTTGGGGACAATGACGTACACAACCGCTCACTGATTCTCGTCTTCCCTTATTTGTCAGGCTTCTATCACATGAAAACAACCAGTCCTGACTGTTTGAACTTCCCGGAAGAAAACAACCAGCATTTGCCTTGGCTACCATTGAGGAACGTAACATGGATAATCAATTACAAGCCTCACTGACCCTGTTTTCTTTGCCAACTGCTGTTGTGCAGATAAATTCTGCATTTCACAATGACCTGTTTACATCTGTAGGAGAGGAGCTATTATTCGTTTGTATCCAAGCCCTTTCTGCAACTAACAACCCGTGTACACAGGCATGCGCACGCATGACGTAACGTGATATGCGTTCTCAGGCGGATTAGTATGGACAGAGATTAAAACTGATGCAGCCAAAATGTCCCGTGGACAGAGATTGTTTTAGTTTGAAAACACTGTTTGCAAACAAAAATGTATTAGTATGGATGTACCCTCAGACTTCTGAATGCATTGATGCCATTTTGATATGCGTAAAGTATTGTTCTTGCAACTGCATTCATTTCCTACATTGTTTTTAACTCAGTCAAAGCTGAACCACGTCATATTGTATTTCAGAGGTCACATTATAGACATTACCAGAACAAGAGTTGAGTTCTGTGACTCAAATGCAATCAGTGAGAAAATCTCCAATGAAAACACGAGAGGCACAAAGTGGAGCTGTAGGATTCTGTGTGTGTACCAGTAGTGACGACACTGTTGAGTCTCATAGAGCCCGGGCTGAATTTGAATGCAGGTGAGAAGTCACACCTGACTCTCTGCAGAAAGCCGCGCTGCAGGCACAGAGGTGTGACTGAGGCTGCATGTTTTCTCACCTCCTGGTGTAAAACGCAAACAATGCGGCGGCTGCGACCGGGCCAGAGCGAGGGATTTAGCAAGTGGCAGATTGTTGAATGGGAAAGGGCAGACCGCTGGCGCTGGTGAACAAACAGAGCAGTCACATCAAAAGGCGCGGGGCTGGACCAGGGACGATAAGGTCAGACAGCCAGGACATTTTCCAAAAGTGAAAAGCTCCAGCTGATTACGGTGAGACTAAGTGAAGTTATTATAATGCAGATTAGCTTAATTCTTATCCTTTTTAATACGCTGTTAGATCTACAAGACAAACTGTGGATAACTGAACTTACATAAATGTAAAAAAATAAATCCTTTTTTTACCTTTTCCCTGCCTTTGACTTTCACTTCACCTTGCCCACCCTCTGGTGACCCGGTAAAGAGAAAACAAGAAGACATGCCAAGCTGGTTAAACTGACATTTAAACTGGTTTACTGGGCTGTAAAGCATCACAGCACGTTTTCAGCACATTAGGTGCTCATTAAAAACTTCACTATCGTATCCTCTTTCCTGAGACCTGACATTAAAACCCAGGAATCAAATATTAACTTACAGCTTAGAGAGAGAACACATCTTTAGGTATTGTTTAATGAGAGTGAAGTGTCAGACTTTCTCATCCTTGTGTTGTGTGGTTTGTCGTCACATTTAGATTCTAGTGCTGCCAAACTCTGATTGACTGGAAATACAACACAACACAAGTCCGACCCACTTAAAATCACTGATAACAGAAAGAGAAATGGATAAAAATGGAAAATCCTCGTTGGAATAACCACAACTATTGGAACTTAAAGGAGACTTATGATGTTTTCCCTTCAGTTTGTTATATAGGTTTGTTGCGTATATAAACACAGCTCCGGATGCTCCTTAAACACCTCGTCAGTTGTGTGGCCAATATTTCCTCATTATTGTGACATGACATTCCCAGAAATTTGCATAATGCACGTCTAGCTCCTCGTCTGACACGTCCTCTAACAAAGGTAAAGCGACAGCGGAGGGCGGTATTTCATACACACGCTGGAAATGGTTAACCAATCACTACAGAGCGGGAGAGCGGGGCCAATCAGAGCAGATTAAGCCCCCCCCCCGTCCCAACAAAGCCCAAAGAGACAGGAGCTAAGACCGAGTGTTTCAGACAGAGGCTGAAAAGAGGAGCTGCAGCAATGGACAGTCTGAGGAAAGTGATGCGTTTTCTAAA
The DNA here is from genome assembly GCF_009819705.1 of Hippoglossus hippoglossus. Classification (NCBI taxonomy): domain Eukaryota; kingdom Metazoa; phylum Chordata; class Actinopteri; order Pleuronectiformes; family Pleuronectidae; genus Hippoglossus; species Hippoglossus hippoglossus. Next base: position 15,254,314 of record NC_047170.1, on the reverse strand, counting down.
TATCGGAGCGTGAAAACCTTTTCAACTCTAATTAAAATGAAAAATCTGAATATGAGCAGAATATGTCTCCTTTAAGGGGAAAGTTACATGCCTATAGTTACCTCCACCAAGGAGGTTATGTTTTCACCCCTGTCCGTTTGCCTATAAGCAACATTTTCGCAGATTTTCTCAGGAAATAAAAACGTTAAAAAGGGACTGACTTTATGTGCGAGTCTGTGAATTTTGGTGCATATCACAATAAAAAATCCAGATCTAGGGCCTTTAAACTATAGTTTGATACATTATAAATTATAAATTCAGGTTGAGTAAACACCATGAGCATCTCCAGTCATAAAAAAGTCCCTGCTGTGTACAACTCTGTACAGAGATGAATGGTGAGTGCGTAAGTGGTGTGTAAACATGGCACTATATGCAAAGTGTGTGTTTGTGTGTGTTAAACTGTCCTGTATGATGAGGCGGCACAGCGGTGGGAAACTCACTCATCCATCACCGGTCTGGGAGTGAGTGCTGCAGTTTCCTGGTTGCTGGGTGGGCATCGATTCATTACCTGTCCTGCAGTAATTCTACGTGGGATCTGAAGCGCGACCGCACATTCCTGCACCTCCGCACAGAAAAAAAAAAAGGAGTGGGAGTTTATTTTAACGAGGTTTGTGTTTGTTTAACCTCCTCTCTCCTCTTCCAGGTCCATGTCAACATGAAAGCCGAGCGATAGAGAAAGTCAGACATCTTGACCTGGCACAGTTTGCCGGTTTGAGAACACTCGTAACGGTCGTCAGATGAGAACAAGTGAAAAAGCTCAGGGTGAGTGTTTCGATGCGAGAGCTGAAGTGGGGAGGTTTGAGCACGAGGCCGGGGTTACGTTTGTGAAGGGACATAAACGGTGGCAGGAGGATCTCCAGACCAGTGAGCGTGACCAACCACTCAAGCTGACCACAACCAAAAGCTTTGTGCTGGGATGTAGCGCGAACCAGCACCTGCTCCGTCGTCAAATCACTGTTCACCTGCCCTTGAGCCAAGCGCCTTATACCTCCACGGGATTCAGCTGCAGCTAGAAAACTGTTTGTTGAAAGGTTAACACTTGTTTTGTGCAAACCTTTATACGAGCGGTCTCATTAGCGGATTTCTGATACGAACTTCGGGAAATGTCTGGAAAATTGGGTGAGGCCCTCTTACCTTGTTTGTCTTACACATTTGAAGGAAGCGCAGCACCAGATTGTCCGAGTCAGACGTGTTAACAACAGGAAAATGTCCGGATGACTCTTATCACCAAAAGCTCTTGAATCTCGTTGACGTCAGCGTCTTCCACACTTCAGGTTTACAGCTACAGATTCACCAGGTGCTTCTTAGAAATGTGAAACCTGGTGATTTGAATATGTGGTGACTTGTTGGCGATTGGCTCTTTCAGGAGTCAAACACCTCCTGTCAAACAGCCAAGTGCAACAAGGACGTCTTGTAAATCGGCTAAAAAAAATTATGATTTGCCCACGGCGTCCTTCATGTTGTCGGACAGCGACGTCAGCTCCTGCGAGGCCGAGAACGCTTCTTCAACAAAACTGTTTAACTTAAAGCAGCCGCAGAGGAAATGCTGGTGTGAATGTGTTGTTTAATCCCAATGATCGGACATGTTGAGTGTCTGATATTTTTCCCGCTCTTTATCCGAGCCTTTACTCCTGTGAGTAAAATTGATATCATTAAAAGAAGTGGCAGTCAAACCTATGAAGGTATAATCCAAGTTTGTAATGAAGTAGACTGAAAGGACTCAACTGTTGTAGGTGACTCAAATAACTCCACTGACTCAAATCAGCTGTGAGTCACATTTAAAAAATGTTGAGCTTTGTGGAAACTGTGATAACTGGGAAGTCGGCAGGACGACGCCTCATTCTTAAAACAATGTTTGTGTCTGAATCTTAGGATTTTGGGAAAAGTGTGATGAGCCAGTTTCAGTGTGATGGGAACATGTTGGAAAGAAAGAGAGAAAACAAGAAGACTCACACTTTGTAAACATCTGCGAGAGAGAGAAACATTTATTCAGACAAAGATATTTACCAGATGCAAATTCAAACATGTGAATCAGAAAAACCCGTTGTGACTCATGAGAATTTGAGTATAGTTCAATCATGTCTCTTTTCAAAAGTAGGGACACAAGTTTAAGTCAGTTTTTACAGCCCGATACTGATGTTTGTGGGTCGATGCTGATACCGTGCAAACATATATATATTGATGAAAACAAATGGAAATGATTCCTAAGATGTCATCAAATCCTTTTGACAAAAATATGTACTTGAGGCTTGACATTTTTTTTATCATAAACTTTATTAGAAATCTTTCAATAAAAACACAAATACAACCAAATGCAGTAGAACTTTTTATCAGCCAGCTAATGAATCAATCTGTCTTCATTCAATTTTGTAGGAATTTAACCTGTTTAATTTATATTTCAATTAAACACAATTTCAATAAGCCCATTTAGTAGCTCATAACACAGAGAACACCTCAGTGATCTGCAGAGACACGTTGCTCACACACTATCCGACTATATGACTTCTTGCTAAGGTGAGTGAAAAGCCCTGAAAACAGAGCTGACTGTAAATGAGACTAAGCGGCGCTGCCCCTTTAAAAGCACACCAGCATGACAGTTGTAACACTAGGTACTTCCCAACCACAGTGAGGAGCTCCGCAGGGGCCCAGTCAGGGTGTATCTGTGACCTCTCATAGAAAGGGGGAAGTAGATAGTATTAAAAACCATGCATGTGTGTTAGAGAGAGAGTGTGTGTGTGTGTGTGTGTGTCTCCATTCGGTCCCACTGCGTCTTAATGGATGCAGTGAAACCGAATCCAACACTGTCTGCTTCCACCTTTGCATCCTTCCCATTCAGATCAGTATCTTCTCAAGAGTCCAGCAGCTGCAGCAGAAGCACCCGAGGGTCCTCAACACCGCCCACCCTGCAAAACACAGAACACATAACCAGATGAAAACATTTCAGAGTCCCGATATGAGTGTTTGAGAAGAACCTGCCGTTTCATTATGCACCATGCAAACTTTCAGCTCTGCAGCCGAGCCTTTTCACTATGAGCCGGGAGAGAAGTGGTTGTAAACAGTGGTTGTGAAATCCAGATAAGAGCAGACGAAAAAACATCAGACTTATCTTTGTCACAGTTCATACAGATGTAAGTTTATCTGAAAGGTTAAGAAACAAAGACACATGTAAAAAGTAGTGTAGTCGGCTGAAAGTCTCTTATAAAGCTCCAGTTAGTCCCAGTAAGAGATGACAGAGCGAAGAATATAAATAAGTATTGTTCTTTATTTGGATAACATCTAATTATGTGTTTCATTAACACCTTAGAATATAAAATGCTCCTTTAGAGTTCAACTACTAAACGTCCGATCGGGAGAGGTTATGGCCAAATTAACAAATGTTTTAAAAACATAATAAAATGGCAAAGTCAGTTTAAAAATAAATGAATGGACCCAACTTAATTTCATTTACACAAGAGAATCTACAAATCTAATATTAGCCACCGTTAAAATATATAAAATACAACCAGTGCTGTAAGACCCCTGAGTGTAGTGAATCGAGTGAGGATGAGCTTTATTACCCATGGACACGAGAAGGATTTTGTTATTTCTCAATTTGTAAAAAGTCATCTTATTGCACAATGTCTGACAGTATAACAAATATAACCATTCAAGTAGCTTAAATGGTTAATTATGTATAATTTACGTTATATAAACACTTCACTAAAAGTTTAACCCCTTTATAATTAAAACCATGATGTTCATGGCTGCATGTTTCCTTCAAGTTTAAAATATAGTATTTTAAACACATTTCACTGACATATTTCAAATCTTCTACAAATCAAGAGTAGAGCTTAAGCTGAAGCTGGTGGTTAAACACATGGATGAACCCAGTGATTATATGATCATTATATGAAGCTGTGGTCCACACGACAGTTTACAGTAGCTGCTGGGCAGCATTTCAAAGAAACAGCACTTAAATGGACAGCTCTGCTCTCGTCTGGAGTTTCTGTGTCACTGCTAAAATCCTCCTCCACTTCCTGTCAGTGTGTGTGTGGGGGAAAGTGGCTCAGGAATGCAAAACAACATTCGTCATATGATGAAGGTGTTGAGTTGTCTCACGTCCGAGTGGGTTGTAAAAACAGTTCAAACAACAAGGCCAGAGGACGTCACCTTGTTTGTTGACAGTGGAAAAGGTGTTTGCCCCAGTGAAACATAATATTACACTTCCTGGGGAGGACATTGGAGCAGGTACAAGATATTTGCATCAACAAGGTTTGGATGCATAGAGAAATAAAATCAAGTTTAAAATGATCTAGGATAAGAATATAGCGACAGGTTGATGATAAAGAGCTGAGGTCGCCACAGGAAAATGCAATAAGTCTAAAAGAAACTTGTGCTTATGACAAAAGAACAGTAATTTTTTGGGTGACAGCGTATCAGTTTGAAATATTGCAGGGAGTATCGGAACAAGACGCGGCAGCCAGAGCGAGCCGTGAGATGAAGAGCTGCAGGCGACAGGCGGCACCTCCCGACTCCTCAGCACCATCACCAGCTCCTTTCACAGGGGCCGTAAAACCACAGCACCGGTTCTCACAGGCTGATGGGAAAAGCCAATTATCGCCCCACTTGTGAATCAAAATGACAAAAAGTTGGTTTTGCTGCCCCCGGAATCCTGTGAGCGGTGTCACCGTATTTACCTCCAGTGACCACAGGTGTCGCCGATATCAACCAGGGAGGAAATTGTCAAGTTAAAACTGTACATAAAGATGGACGACGTGACGGCTGCACAAAAGTGAAGCCGAAGTGTCTCTCTCACCCCTGGTGGCTGGCTGCAGTATAGGTCATAAACCCTGCCTCCTCCATGTTAGCGGATTGGACAAGCTAAATTAACGTTTTCCCTCTGAAATGTATTTAAATATAAATTATCAAAAAACTAGAAACACTTCTGCTAAGTACCTCAAAATTATACATTAAAGCAGTACTATGTGAGTCAATTTGCTAAGTAACACTCATAAAGGTTTGGGTGAAGTTATTAAAGACTCATCATTAAAAGAATGTGCGAAATTAAAGCTAAAGCTCACAACCCTGGATCCTACGTTTCCCATAATGCACCTTGATGGCATCTTTCATTACCTTCAAATCAGCCTCTTATTTCAAACCCCTCACATCCAGGTTGTTATGTCTCTGTTTTCACTCTCCCTCAAAAGAGCCACAGAAGAACTCTCATTTTCACAGGCTGAGCACTGCAATCAATCCAGTGGATCGTCACTTTAAATATTAAATCCTGATATTACACAGTAAAACAGTCAAACATCTCAAGAACTCCTGTTGTCTCAGATTCGGTGTTTCCATCATGGCACAGTATTGGGGCATAATGTGGTTCATACAGAGGTTGAGTGGCTATAAAAGCAGGAACGCCATGTGTCAGGGAAAATGTATTTCAAGGGGGCTGACACAGAATTAGAAGGAATGTGGGCGAGGTTATGACCAACACGACCTAACTGGCACCGTGCCCCGCTGCCTGCTCACGTGATCGCGCCCTATTTGTGGCGATTTGGTATCCGAGCGTGGCTAAAACTGGCACCTAGATGAGGTGCCGTCAGTCACATGCACCTTTAGAGGTGTGCGCCGGCTCTTATGGACATGCAGGCGCTGCTCTCTCCTATCTGGGCCCGACCGCAAACTTGACTCACTTCTACGCACCACTCGTGTTTAAACATGATAAGCAGCGACCAAAGCCACTGCCACTGGAAACACATGCAGGAGAGCTGCTATGACATTTCCCACGGTGACTTTGGCTTGCTGTGGGAAATCCCATTTCATCTGATGTTGATTAAACCAGGTCAGTCGCTTGGACGGCGGCGCTCGAAGGGATAGTCTCGTCTACAATGGGTGACAAAGGCCAACGGCTGGCGGCCGTCCACAAAACCTCTAATGCCATGATACCAGCTGGATTTCTCAGTATTAGAGGAGACACATTAGACTGGAATCTCCATCCAACTTCAAATCGAATCAGATTTAACTTTATTACACATTTAAAAAGGTGAAATTCACGAGGTTTTGGGAGAAGAAAAACCTCTGAAAGAGAAACACAACAGCAGCTGTGGATTAATGTTTTTAACTCCAGTTTGAGGCCAGTTCAAAGTTTTACTGTGTAGTTTTTACATCCTAGGAAAAGTGAGTAAATTAAAAGGAACAAAAAGGGATTCAGCCGACAAAACAATCTCACCACATGGCCCTATTTTCCTTCCTCTTGGAGCTTTCAACAGTATTTAGATTTTGCCCAGTTGTCATGAAGATGTAGACGTTCAGTGCCTATTTTTGTTGAGTTGAGATTGAAACTTAGTGAGACTGTATTTGTAATTTAGGCAGGAGATAAACTTGCTTTAAACGACATGTACGCATCACTGATTTCTCGCATATGCTGAGTCTGTTTCGTGCGTCGGTTGTGCTCGACCTCAGAAATTAGCGATAAGATGCAATACGTACATGAACAGTAGGGGCAGTGTAGGCAAGCACTTAACATCCGGTGTTTCTTAATACCAGAATGCAAACCCAGAAGATCTATACGGTCTGATTTCTGTGATACGCGTTCTCGTGGAATACACCGATACGCTCATGATGGATTTTGGTCGTCTATACGAACATGTGGCTAAAAAGGAATTATGTATCCGACCTGAAAAGGGACCAAACCCCCAGCATGGGACCAAGTTGTTAAAGTGCTCAATAATGTTAACTGGTGTTTCCAAAGTCAAAAATTAACTTCTATATTCACAGGGTATGTATCCAATAGATCGACAGGAAGGATGGGGCAGGAAATAAGATCTGCAATGAGCTGCTTTTAACTAGTTCAATAGAAGCAACGTCAGCCCCTTTGACTCACCAGTTACTAAACTCGGTGAACTCCAGCTGCTTCATATCTCCGCTGTAACACGAACCAGCAGGAATGCGCAGCAGCGTCGATGCTCGCGGCAGCTACACGGCTGCTCCCGACGATGATCTGCGACACGTCATTCATCGACAACAAGCTCATTAACCCCAAACCTTAATAGGAGGTCAACAGTGGGCAGAAGGAGTCCTGGAGGGAGGTCAAAGGTCTGACCCGGACTGTCCCGGGTTTGAAGGACCACGGCGTTGAGATCCTGAGGCTGCTTCACACTTAGAAAAGAGTGTGAGTAAACAGGATGGAAAGCTGCAGATGAGTATCTTGTTTAATGTGACACACATAATGCTCACGTCTGAAACATTCTCCAGATGTGGCGGCGGCGGCGGCGGTGGCCAGGGGATCCTCGTCACTGTTAGTTCATGGCCAGGTCTTTCCTCAAGAGCTCATTATCAATCTGTATCTCAGAGATTCACCCGCTGACACAGTGACCGACAGACAGCTGCTCCAGAGGAAAGCCAGCAGGCGAGAGGAGCCGTCCCCAGTAATGGGGCACTTCCTAAAATCCTTCGTTTACAAAGCGGAGACTTCTCCTCATTCTGGAACTGGGATCCAGTGTAAAGTGCGCTTCATGCTCCTTTCACTGCCAAACACCAGAAATAAATTGGCTCTGCCTTTTCAGCCCGCTCTGTGTAATGACTCAGCATTGCTAACGTTTCTTCTTCTTCGCACACAGCTGCTAACCTCATAAAATAAAAAAAGTAAATTTTCTGCTGCCAAGGACCACACATATGAAAAACCCGGGGACATTTTTAGTGGTCGCTTCCTGTCGCTCTTTGAGTCGCATGAATAGATCTGAATGAGGCCACAAGGAGAAATGATTGCACCTTTTCTAATTATTAGAAAAACTGTTGAATCGGATAGAAACTAACAGCTGCTGGCAGCACCATGTCAAATCAGGCTGCTATCAGGTTCAAGGTGGAGCGAGCGGCCCTCACTCGCTCGCTCCCTCTCTCTCTTTCTCTCTCTCTCTCTCTCTCTCTCCCCCCCCTCGACGTCTTTTTACACGAGGAGCCCGTGAAGTCATCGCAGCTGCCGCGGCTCTCCCATAGAGGCCGAGTGAAAGGTCGTCCCTCCAGCTGAGGGCCGTAAATTCAAGACGTAAAATGGGAGAGACGTACACGCCGCTCAACAGGTGCAGGGCCAGAATGAATGGGCAGCCCTCTTTCTCTCCGGTGAAGGAGCGAGAACAAAGAGGATCGAGACAGGAGCATTCAAACTGGAGAACTTATGATGCTAAAGTGGCCTCGGTCAAAACACAGATCGTCCTTCATGAAGCCGCCGCAAATTAAAGGACGGCGACACAAACTTGGCTCGTGTGACTCGATGCGAAGCCGTTAGCTCCGTGAATGGACGACTGTAAACAATTAGAGATCTGATATTCTCCTCCACACGCAGGGACCACACGGTCCCGAGTGAGATTTAAAGCCGTCATGTCCATTTGCAGAGTCCCGCTCTTGTCAGCTCCCTATTAATAAAAGATGTCACAAGAGCTGCGTCTAATGAGAGTGAAATTGTGTCCAGGGTGGCGTATTCCAGCGCAGACTCCAGGACGTGAATAATGCATGAATGCTTGTTTTTCTTGTTCGGGATTTTGTAACATTGATCTTTTTGATGATCCACATTTAATTTCCACACTACTCGACAGCTCCGACATTATTCAAAATGAGCTCTCGCACACTCTGAGATGTTAGTTTGTTCTGTCCTTTAAGTTCAAAGGGACGATTTCCAATTCTCTGTGAAAAATCCTCAGTATTAATTGAAGCTGACGCCTAATTTATCCTTCAGTCGTCAAACGGGACAAAGAGACTTGAGGAGTGGCTGTGAAATCTGGTTTTGTCCTTAACGAAGGACGGCGACGGATCAGCTCGGATTCAGTCTTATAATAATAATACAAAATTGATAAAAGTAATAATTTAGCATTAATTTCACAAGATGAAAATGATTCAAAACAGAAACAACTTAAACCGTCAACATTTGCTACTTACCTCTTTCTCCCATTTGTATAAAATTGGATTTATTTCTTTCATATGACCCAAAAATCCCAAATTTATTATCGAATTATTCCCATAGAAGAAATAACTCAGATCTGAGAAGCTGCAGTTGTTATTTTATTACCTTGATGATGAAGCACTAATAAAATATTAGCCGGATATTTTTTTCAAATGTTATTCTGCAATAAACTGACTAAACTTTCAAGCTCGTCTGCTACTTCTTCCTTTTGTTTATTTGACACTTCAAGACATCTAAGACAGCAGAGTCTGTAAATAAAAACCATTGGCAAGGCGATGCATGTCCTGCTGTATCCGGCAATACTAACTTTATTAAATATTGTAATAATGGGTGTTGAAGGGAACAATAAGCGATAGATTGCTGTAGCCACTTCTACCGAGTCTGACATATTCTGAAAAATGTATTAATGTAGGGATCCGTTGTAACTGACAGAAGTTGAAGAAATTGCTCTTGTGTAAAACACAAAGCTTCACAGAGCCTTTACCAAGCCAGAAGTCAGAGTTTACGTCACTTAGCAGTTGAACTGGGTCACTTAGAAACTTGATTAAGCGCTGATAATGTATATAATGTGCGGTGTTCAACAGACTTCCTCTGAAAACAGGAAACTCTGAGTACATTTGTGTGAAATTTCTGAAAGACACAGTATAAATAGCAGGAAGAGGCAAATGATTCCTGAGGACAACTGGTTACGCTCTCCATGGTGACATAAGAGCGACTGTTCTCCGAGACATTCATGGAATTTCACCCTGTTTATTCTTCTTTCATCTTCACTTCCAGTCATTAAGACACATGCCACACAAATCCAATAAAGACAACCCGGCCTCACATTAGCATTCTGACGGACCGGCGTTTATTTCCGGCTGTAAGAATGACACCATTATCTTTCTCGGAACATCAGGCAAAACAATTTGATTTGGTCTTCCCACTTCTTGCCTCCTAATTCCATCCTGACAGATGCGGAGACGTGACGTGGAGACGACTCCTCTATCCTTCAGACGCATATCTGGACTGACGGACGTTTAATTTAGGGGAAACATGAATGAGTTGAAACTGGAGTTCAAACTTGCGTCGTTTTCAGACAAAGGAGACAACTGGAGTTTGCCTTTCACGCATGATGAAGGCAGCAGGAGATTATTCACTCAGCCGTGTTTACAACAACATAAATCTCCAGAGCCTTCAGGTGAGGGGCTGGTGCAGCAGGCACAGGCCTAACATATTAATTCTGCTGCTGGCCCTTAGTATCTCCTACATGTATGGCTTTGTGTGTTAGAAACGTCATGAACGCGCCCACTCGCTCGCTGCGAATCCAGCGGAGGATCTTCTGCTACGTTCTCACATCGGTTTTTACCAAGCGGCTGTCCGGAGAAACTACCGGAGCCCCTCCAAGAATGTCCGGAGACTATCTGGAGAATCTTTAAAAGAAACATATTTGGACAAACTGCAAATTTAACTTAGGAGACACATGAATTTGCCACTTGTATCTAAAGAGGAGTTGAAACTTTAGGAAACAGACTTGTTAGAACTTTCCCGGTCTTTGAAGTTCATCTCCGTTTCATCGACAGCTTTGACATTTTCCATGATGTCAGATCATGTGGTTGAACCGGCCGTGAACCGTCCGATGCTGATGAAGATACGTCTGATTTATCTAAATGTCAATTTTCGAGCAGTCTCTGTGCCCGGGGGGGGGAACAGAAACAGTCTAGGCATGTACCTACAGACATGAAATGACAAATGAACTTCCAGGAGAGGGAAAGATCTTATTCATGTATCAATATCAAACTCTGTTTATCTAAAAATCAAAAAGGTACTGAAGGAGAAAAGAAATATGTAGCATACAGACATTTCCCGTGGGATTCATAGGAGTCTGATTGTATGACAACAACACGGCTCCGACACTTTCAAAGGGTCGTGACCTTTTTTTGACCGCACCGTGTGGAGGGCAGAAACCCTTCCATCTTCCAGCAACGTGCCCGTGCCTAAAATGACCTTCCATAACCTCAGATGTGACCTCTGACCCTCTCCGCCACACATCCCGGCAGGCTTGTCATTGTGAGTAATAACCAATAGCTAACTCAGCTTTACAAGACAGTGGAGCTCAAACGTGAGGCACCGAAATTAATCAACAACTGTGGTGGGAAAGTGAAGTGAATGAGAAAAAACTGGACGCTCCGGTGTCCTCCATTCCACATTAAAGACACGTTTGTGATTAATTGGCGCCCATTCATACTGTTGGTTTAGCCGTGAAGTTCCTTTATGGACGTTTAACTCAGCTTCTTTTATCTGGGTCGCAGAAGTCGGAGCTTGCTCCCATTCATTTCTTCGCCGGCTTTGAACTCTCCCGTATGTGGAAGGCTAAATATTTACACGTCGGCCTCGGCTTGTTTAATGTTAAAGGCACACTCACACAGGAGAGTAACTGAATGAAAAAGCTTTAGACAAAACACCTCCAGCGGCTGATGAGTACCAGGCCGCTTGGCCGCGCCGCTCCCACAGGTCCGACCTCCTTTTCAGGGCATGGGAGACAGGGACCCGGGGGTCTGCTCGGGGGGCTCAGCGGAGAAGCACAGCCCTGCTGACACTGCTGTCTCTGTGAAAACAGACGATCTGTGCATTTAGAGTTGGCTCGGGCCCAAAGAGATTAAACGGAGGTGGGCTGGAACACCATGTGAGGGCATTACGGACAAAGACAACAAGCCATCTGATCAGCTGCGACCATATTCACCATCACAAAGGAATGAGCTCTACAAAGACGTGTGCTACTAGCAGGGTTTTTTATATTTTTTCCTTTAATGACCGTTTGATAGATTCCTTTCCTAAACATCTACTGACAATAGGCTCAAAAGGTCGGTGAGGGATTACATTCCTCCACATAAGAGCGATTCTCCTTTTATTTAGAGTGTCGAGGGGCGTGACAGATTTATTCGAGAATTAGAAAACCTAAAACACGAGAGAAAAGTGTAAGGAATGGATTAAACTTTAAACTCTAATGTAAGTAGCAAACAAGGTACACATGCAGAATAGTCCACAACCTTAATGTTGGTCTGTGTTAATTCAGTGAACATTCACAGTGACTTCAGACACAGGATGTTTATTTGCAGTTAACCAGTGTCTCCAATATTTTCACCATCCTTAAAAAAAAATCTATTTGTTGCCAAAACACAACATAATCACCAGTGTGACAGTCGTTTGCTCTATATTCAGTGTTTCATTCATTCTAAGAAAAAAAGAAATTGCCTCTCAGAGTTCAGCCAGTGATTACTTTTCTACCACAACGTAAATGGAAAAGAAAAATAATTTCCAGGAAACAGAATTGTGTATTTAAGACACTAACCATAGCAACAGCAACTGTGGTGGTGGTGGTGGGGGGTGGAGGCTTAACAGTCAATTTATCTGTTCACCTGCATTTAGTGGAGGCCAAATGGCAAGTGTGAAAATCAGCTGGATTTAAAGGCCTTTTAAGCTGCTTCCTTCTGTAATAAAGCAACTAAAACTGCCCCTTTGACATTTTGCAGCCTGGTCACCTGCAGTATAAAGACTCGCTGAGCCAAACGGGGCGAGGGGGTCGTGTTTTGGTGACTCCTCTCTCTCTTATTCTTAATCCATAATCAGTTAATACGCCTGCAAACCGAGCTTATTCTCAGAAATGAAGCCAGAAAAAAAAGTTTCTGGGTCAAAGGAAGATGAGAGTTCAACTTCCAGGGAAATAATCACGGGAAGCAAGCTATTATTAAATATGACGAAGAAACAACAGTCAGCTGTCTGGGCTTCATCGAATCGGTCACCAAGGATTTAGACACGCGTTTTAAAAAGCCATACATTATAAAAACATTAAAGAGCTCTTTCCTGATATTCTGTGGTCGCAGCAGCTCCACGTAATGACCTGCATTGTGGCCCATACTGCGAACGCTTCATGTGATGTTAGAGGGAAACAAGCAATCTCCCACTTGGGCACAGAAATCTAATCTGTGGTGGATCAGCAGTAACTGAAGAAAAGTCTCGCCCCTGCTTCTCCCCGATAGAGAAAAGAACAACAGACATCAGCAGGAAGAGGAAACAAAGTCCACAGAGGATAAAACACGTCCCGCTCTCTCAAAATCTGAAGGTTAAACACAAGGATTCCATTTACACATTTGTCCAGACAATGAACCGGGAGTTTTCCAAAACCGTCGTCTTCCATCCAAGATGTAGGAGTTTATCTTAAATCTCAGGCAAACACCGACAATCTGCTGTGTGAATGAAAAGGCTCATGAGACACGGAGGAGCACAGACGCTGCCGGGACGAGTCTGGTGCCGCATTTGTCTCATTTGGCAGAATCTGGTGATTAGATTTACAAGTACAAGTGCATAATCAGTCAAAAATCTGAAAAAAAATCTGGCACACTAAACGTGGATGCACTGAAAACTGTTAAAAGCTGAAGGGTTGGAACCAAAAAATATGTAATTGGCTGTTTTATTTCTACATTGAGATTGTCTGGATCGACCAGTCACTGATTCCCAATTAAGAGACTGTTGAGCATTGAACTGTTACTGGAACCTGATCCTCTGCAGAACAGTCCATCAATCGATTGAATACATTAAACTCATTGTGTTTATATAAGGTGGGATGAGCTCACAGGTTCACAGAATATGAGGGAATTTGTATTTAAAACAACTTTGCAATTCATTTATTTATCATCCGAGTAATTTTCTTAAACAAAATGTGTAAAATGTTCTGGTTTCTCTCATAAGTATAGTTTCTAAATCTTTGAGTATGGAAACAACGAGCAAATTTAGTATATCGACTTATATTAAGAAAATAATAGGCGGATTAAGTGATATGAAAATAATGCTTATAATAATGCATAATGATCAACACCAGCATTGGCTCAAATTAAATCTATGCGTATGGCTCCAGTTTTTCCATTCTAAGATATTTGTATTCTTTTAATTTCTTTAATTTGTTTACATACAGACACTGTTGAATCCTGTGGAGGACCTCCTGCTGTGTTCTCACATCGGCTCCTCCAGACTTTCTGCGGACTTTATACTCGGGGGGGCCCAGAGGGAGAAAGTCCACAGAAACTGCAGAGGCTCTCACTCGGACATTTGCATATACAGCCCCTGTGGAGAAACTGCACGTCTGAAAGCAGCTTGATTCCCAAAAAGCCAAGTGATGTTTTCAAACACTTGTTTTTCTTCCACCCACCATTCCTCAACCCAAATGATCAGCCAGTCAATGAGCTAATCAATTAATGACCTAATGGTTTCAGCCCAATGCTTCATGGTGAAGAGACAGTGAGACAACGCTCTATGTCAGGAGCGACCTTTAGAGACGTCTGATGACCAAGAGGTTTCCGCTGCGCATGTGACATTTCCTGTCGACTCCTCTGTCTAATAAAGACGTAAACATGTCCCAGAAATATCAAAAAATATATGTTTTATATAAAAACTATGTATATAATGTGCAAAATATTACAGTGCCCTTTAGAGGAAGCATGAAAAAGCTGTAGACTAATGCTGCTCATTACTGTAGAAGAAAAAAGGTAAAATGGACAGAGGCGCCATTTGTGAATCTTTAGAGATGGAACCATGACACTAGTTTCCTCCAGCAGAGCGAGGACAACAAGAGGAGAACAAGAAGAGGACATTCTGAACAACCTCCAGTCTGTAGCTGAAACTAATGAGCTGTGGCTTTTACAGAATCTGGTAACTTTGCAAAGGTGGCCGAGTCGCAGAGGTCACCTGTAGGTCAGGTGGCCGTGCTCAGGAACGTGTTCACTGATTAAGATGTAGGATGCTGAGCACATAAGGCAGGGGAGGTGCAAACGAGCCAGGGGCCCCCGGGGGGTCCATCTGTTGTGGGCAAATAAACGGGGGCTCCGGCGAGTGGGAACACAGCCCCGCTCTTCCCCTGCGAGGCCCCACAGACAGCTCCATTAATCAGGAGCGGGACGAGCCTGCTGGCTTCACAGTGACAAGTCAGCGGTGGCACAAACTCTCCTCACACTGCATCTCCATTAGAGGCTGGAGGTGTCAGCCCACTGCCACTTCTGTTCCTCTCTTGTCACTGCTGATGTTTTCACAACTGTGCTCCAAGAATAACTGGAAAGAAGTGACACGGGAGGAGGAGCACAATAATTTACGAGCTGCCATTTAACACACCAATAAATAAACATTTGTTTTAGGAGCTAGTTTGGAGCCGAGCGACCAAATGACTCTCTCAAAACATCTGACCACAAATTTAGATTTGACTTTGACTGTGCAACGGGACACTGAGTATTATTCAACAGTGACTGTGTTTACCATCGCAGCTCAAACTACCTCTCAGTGGATCACATGCATCTCTACCAAGGTCCAACTGTCCCTGCAAAGTCAATCTATCGGCACCATAGTTTACACACTCACAGATATCAGTCGTCCATGAAATATTCCCAAGGACATTAAAGAAAATGCCCAAAAATGCAAAATCTCGCAATGTTAGAGAAAGAGGAAACTACATTTGACCCACATCCCATCCTGGAGTCATGTGTTGTGGAAATCCACTCAGTAGTTTCTGCTTAATCCTGGTGACAAACAAACACAACACAACAAATGGAGAGGGGTGAGAACATAACTTACTGAGGTAATAAAAAATAAGCCTTCGCTGACATGGACTTGAATAAAATGGTCTCATGTGAATCATTCACTTTGATGATTATGGCTCTTTAAATATAAGTTCTCAGGATCTCTCTTTTGTTTCTATGAGACAGTTGTGAAAGCAGAGATAATAGTTCTTTGTCCCAAACACTGAACCTAGTTAACTTTTACCCACAAGCAGATATTCCTGGAAGAAATTTCATTGTGTAAACATCATAATATTCGGTTCTGTTTTCACCCCTTGTTTGTTTGTAAGGACGATTACGCAGAAACAACTGAATGGATAAAGCTTGGTGGACGGATGTAGGACGTATGGGTCAAGCAACAATCTGCTGTGCACAGGTTAACTCTGATGTTTTACTCAACATGGACTTCCCTCGTGTCACCAGTATCAGCAGCAGTACCCACACCAATGCAGCCCCCTGCGATTTTGTAATGCGTTTCTATTTCCAGTCCGAAACGCGGCCTGAGCCCTCGATTCGCAGAAATGTCTCCAGCATCTCTGGCAGTAAGATAAGACGTGTCCCCTCAGAGGGGAGGAGGCGGGAGTGGGGGAGAGGGCAGAGGCGGTGGAAAAGAAAGATGGAGGAGCACTTTAATAGTATGATTCAGCAGTGGTATCAATTCCCACAGATGGCAGGCCGGCTCCTATTGACTTACATAGGAGGGGGAGTAAAGAGGCAATCAAAACCACCCCAGGGACGGACAGTCAGCACATCAAACAGGGAGGGGATCAGTGTGCCTGAGACGCCCCAGCACACCAAAGTGGGAAAGAACGAATGCAAAGCGCTCTGAAGTCGAGGACGCAGACGTACGCCTAAATACCACAGAATCCAATCAATGCAGTCAATTCAATTGAAAAGAACTGCAGATAATAAAACCCAAACATTTAAATGCCACGCGCCGATATCTTGAGACGTGCACTGAACTCCGCAGACGCTCCGTATATTCTACGTAGGACGTGCATGTGTGAGCGCAAATGTCCGAGTGAGAGGCTCCTGATTATCTGGGCCTGGCCAAGGGGATTCCCCCCCGCTGGATTCACCACGAGCAAGTGAGGGGGTTGATGACTTATCTTTTAAAGGAATCACACTCTTTTCTCACCATGTAAAGATCATTGTTACTTTCCACACATCCAGTACTGTAAATCCGACACAATGGAGCAAGACAAATCTTTAGAGAATTTACTGCATTGTCAATTCTTCTGTTATAATATAACACACAACAGTAAAGTGGTGAGTTTGTGGCGCTAAGAGCCGACACCAGTGTCAAAATCACGTGATCTCCGCACCGGTGTTAATACGTCACTTCCTGCCTGTGTCTACTGCGCCCGGATGCTCCACCTCTCGCTTGAATAATGAGGATTTGATGCTGTTGTGAACGCGCCTGCGCAGAAAACCTCCTGCTGTCTGAAAACGGCTTAAATGTGTCCTGACTGTGACTGAACAAGCTGTGTCTGGGGTCTAGGTGTCGGAGGACGTCCTGTGACACCTCAGCACACTCAGCATACGACAGACGCGGCCGTGCTCCTCCTGCAGGCCGCCGGCTTTCACACTTACTCACCAGTCGCTTTAAATAACACAACAACAGGAGGAGAAATGTGAGGAAGCCGTATCCACCTAAGGATGGAGTGACACGGCTCTGCAACCTGAGGATCCGAGGAGGCTCCTCATCCTGGCGAGTGCTGCCGCGACACGACGGAGGCCAGTTTCACTCACAGGTGTTAAACTACATCAGCATTTTGCAGGGCACTTTTAATCAGCCTAATGAATTCTGGCAGACAGACAGCAGTGTGACCTCCGACCCCTGACGAGTGAGTGATGGGGAGAGTTGGCACTGACGAGACACCTCATATTTTATTAACGTCGCTTCAGTGATCATTAAACTGCACCGTGAGCTCCGCCCGCAACATCTGATCTCACGTCTTCCAGTCTGCGGCTCGCTGCTGGAAAGACGAACTGATGGAGGGAGAAGTAAGCGTCTCCACCCTCCGTTCACACATGCATTTCACTCACGAGGGTAAATGTGTTAGTTTAAACGCGTCTCGCTCGGACATTTGCATTCACACATGCACGTCCTCTAGAGAAAATGTGGAGGAACTACAGAGTTCAGTGCACGTCTGAAAGCAGCTATAATAGTCTGATTTAAATGTTTTTTTAAGCTTGAGGAGATAAAACTCCACAGATAAGATGGAACCGCAGAACCACTGGGGAAAGATAAACCATGACAGAACCTGCTGGATTTCCACAAACGTTACAGATTCATATTTGAAAAGGGGCTCAGGTGAAAATACTGGTAACGCGTATCGGCTCACTCGTCACATTGGCATAGAGTCGGCATCTTCGCAATGCGCGTGGGTTTCACCCTTCACTGCTGCAGGCAAAGAAAGGGTGACTCCCAGTCTCGCTCCTCCTCGGCTCCGTCAGCTCCACAATAGGTTTGTGAAACCTGCTTATTAAATGTGTGGGCATGTTTCCTTTCAAGCACCGGTCCCTCCGCCGGCACAGTGGCAGGACACATAAACACAGAATGTAGGTCACTCAAACAATTTGAGTCTGTTCTCTCCCTCTAAGCCGGAGGTAAACTGACAAAATCAAACACATTGTTGTGACTCATCTCACCCGCACAACCTGGGGAAGTGGAGCAGGGCTCGCCTCCACCTCGACGCCGCCCTTCTGAGTGGGAATGTTTGGTGTGATACCCCCATCATCTACCTGCCACCGTCGAGCCGCGCAGGCCGATGGTTTGACAGCGGCGGAGGATCACGTTTCCTCTCTCTCTCTCGTGATTGACAGTTCGCTCCGACCTTCCGGCTGCGTTTGTGTCATTCGGCGGCATAAACTGTGCCGGGGCGACTTGTTGCGAGAAGAGGACGCAGGAATAGAAAGAGAGAGAGTGAGATGTCATGGGATGAAACCCGACAAATCAGACAATTTTTCTGAGTTACACGGATAAAACACACGTGTTGATTTTTCCATTCGATATAATGGAACAGCCTTAATACGGTTGGGTTTGTGTGTTACACTTAATGAAAGTGTGACAAAACCTCTATGGAGCAGGAAGATACGGGACAATGTCGTCCATTGTGAAAAATTCAAAGGGGAAGTTCATTGTGTTGTTCAGGAATTTAAACAGGAAATAATTCATAAGTGAATGTTGAAGAGTCATAAAAACTATTTAACATTTTCAGTCCTTTTCTTTAAAACACATAAATATCAACCAGGTGAACCTCCTGGTTCTGTGAGGGGAGTGTTTCATGTGTAAGATGTACGACGGCGTTTGTTGACATAAGCAGTTTGTTATTATGGAGACAAGCCAAGTGATATAATCATGACTGTATACACACATACCTTGTTGCTATATGTATTTCAACATACATGGGAAATAGTCTGTATTTATACAACGCATTTCTAGTGCTTCACAATTTTGCCATTCACACACACAGACGCATTTACACGGTGCATCTAAGGACTCTTGCTCAAGGACGCTTCAGTACAGAAGTGGAGGAACCAGGTATCGAACCACCTACCCACTGGATTAGTGGACGACCCGTGCAACCTCCTGAGCCACAGCTGCCTGAGAATAATCTTCTACAGGACATTAAATCGGAGACTCTAAATTGACCGTAGGTGTGACTCTGAGCGTAGATGGGTTCTTACCCCGACTCTCGTCCAATATCAGCTGAGATCTGTTTTAGCCTCCCAGTGACCCTCCATGAAACCAGTATAAACGATGGAGGGATGGATGATGAACCTTTTTCTAGATGCAGCACAAATATTCCCGATAAAAAAGTGACTTTGGTGACGTGAATTTATTCAGTTTGAAACCAACAGTAACACGAGACCTTCCAAAGAGCTCCATGAAGGTTAAACGACATCCTCTTCATTCTGTGCTAATGGAGCAAATCAAGGCTGAACATCATCATCAGTCTGACTGAGTGAAACACGGCAGCTTTCATTCTTAATCGTGGGGGGGAACATGTTAATGTGCATGAACAAGCTGATGAGTCCTTGGATAATTTGGCTTTGTTGCTTAATAGAACATTTACAGGGGAAACTATACATTCACTCAATATGTCCTTCCTCTCTCCCTCCGCACTGTTTGGGCCTTTAAACTCAACACTACAGCTTTTATTACAAATGTGTCTGAGCTCATGTGTCACATTCTGGTAATTTCAGTATGCAGGTCACATCTCTGCAGCCGGGGTCATCAATCAGAAGTCTGGCGCCAAAGCCGACGAACCAATATATGCAGGGTTGAAAACTGTTTGTCCTTCAGCAGCAGCCTGCAGGACTGTAAATCATGACTATTTACGTTATTCATTAATAATTTAATGTATAAAATGCCGGAAAATGGTGAAGAAGGCATGAGCTGACATCTTCAACGATAATATCCCTGCAAAGCAAGGAAAATGTCAACTAATCAATTGATCTGCAGATCATCTCCGCATTACATCCCTTCTACATCTGACAGCTTGGCACAGACATACCGGAGATAATTACATTACATTTGATTTTCCTTCACTATGCATCTTTCTCCTGTCCTCTCTCTGCGAGCAGGTCTCTGTGCTCCGTGTTGAGGGGAAACTCCTTCGGGAGAATCGGCTCTGATCCAGCCGTCCTGCCCTGATGAGGATCATCATTACAATACAGCCCAGTGCTCCGTGTACTCTCCTGCACACTGAGTTCCCCGGCAGGCAAAGAGAAAGAAAAGGCTCAGCAGCTTTTAACTGAATGTAGATGAAGCAGCAGATTGAAAAGCTTATTTGTGCCAAAGAAAAGAAAGAAAAGTCTCGTTAGAAAGAGACGTTGTGAGATTTCCTGCGATCGGGACTAAACTTTGCACCTTTGACAGGAGAGAGAGCATGAAGAGTTATCAACAAAAACGTCAAGTTTTTAAATGAGAGTTCTGAATTGAAATCTGTACCATTTCTTTAAACCTCCTCGTCTCTATCTAAATACCGGCTGGATTGGAAAAGCACATGAGGTCAGCTGATGACATCATTCACCAGGGGGACCAATGCCGTTACATAACATCCAGACATGAGAGTGAGCACCTCACAGCACAGCTCCATACGCTCTCTACCCGAGCGTCCACACAGCACATGTACACAAAAAATGAACATTTAAGCCAGATGCTGGTCTGAGGGACACGTTGGACTCCGACTATGAAGTTATAAAAAAAACATGACCACAGATGCATAAGAAGTAAAAAGTTAAAAATAGGATGAATTTTTAGCCCTAACTCACATTTAACTAAGTTAGTTCTTCAGATTTGATGTTTCCATTGACAATACTGGTAATAATTTGATGAGGTATATTTGTCAGCGAGTTTCCAACCACATGCAAGTTAGCCAGGTTAGAGGAGTACTGAGTATAATGCTAGGAGCCTTACCAGTGAAGAGATTTACCATTAGCACAGCTGGACACATTTATGAGAGACGGATCAGTCAGCAGATTAACGGATCATGACAACAAATCCTTAGCGTCGGACACAAACGCTCATTTATGCCGCCTTTACGTACGAAAAGAGATACGTCAGCTTCAAATATGCATAAAAATTGGAGGCAGCGATCAATGTACAAAGCCGAGGCGTCATTGAGATGCTTTGGCTTCACTTTGGGGGGAGCCGTCACGTCGTCCATCTTTATTTACCGTTTTATCCTCTTCCTCTGCAATTGTTTAATCGCACTAATGGCAAAAGAATAAATGCCATTAGCCGATTGTTGTAAATGCAAACGCACAATCACTGCAATTAATCTGCAAATTAGCATTTTACATTTGGATGGAAACCTGACTCAGCAGCTGTTGAAATAACTGTTACATGTAGTTATCAAGAGGAATACATACTTTGCAAAGGTCCTAGCTTAGGTTGAATGTTGTCAACAGGCGGTCGACACTGTGATACATAAACACTATGTGGGCTTGTTAACATGCACATTTTGGTGGAGCAACATGCAGCTCGACAGTGGATCTCCACATCTCAGATGTCAGTCATCTGTTGCCACGGGAAACGGCCCAAAGCTAGACGCTAATTGCATGTTTACGAAGAAAGTTTTAGCCGCATCGGAAAAATGGAAAAAATGTGCATAATAGCTCCAGAGTTATCATAGTTTATATTCCCTCAGACAAAGAGTCTGTGTGATGTTAAGTATCTGGCGGCGCTGCTGCTGCGTCCAAACGCACACGTGTCACATTTCTCAGCAGCGTATTCCTAAAGGCTCTCACGTGGTAAAATAAAACATCTCGCTCTGAAAACACAGTGCAGACAAGGAGCTGGCAGCCGGACGCCGATCGTCACCGCTAATAAAAAACACACTGACAGCTCGAGGATAGAAACAGAGCATGCAAATGTGAGAGTGAGGCGGCGGACTCCCAAAGAGGAAAGTGATGTCATGTGATAATAATGACGCCGTAAAATGAGACACAGCCAGAGAGAAAAGTCTGAAGTGGAAAGCAGCTACACTTTCTTTTTTCTCTCTCTCTCTCTCCCTCTCTTCAGGAGTATCAACGGCTTTAATCGACTCCAGCTTCCAACCCTGAAAAACACACATTACATAACAGCAGACCTCCGTGTATTCCTGGACCTGTGAAGTATCCGAAAAGTATGTGTGCAGCCGTTGTGGCGAGGGGGAGCGGAGTCTGGCCCAGAGTTTGCCGGGAAAGCACACAGATCTCCAAGTCACGCTCCAACGTACACAAGTGTTACTGTAAATCAGATCCAGCGACGAGAAACAAGTATCAGACGAGCAAAGAGCTGACGTGATCAGAGAGAGGCAGGAGGGAGAAAATTCCTTTCCTCGCTCGAGGAATAAAGCTGATCTTTGGATGTAACTTCACATGGAACTCCACTGACATGATACTCACATACTCTGAAAACTCGGGCACGTCTACTCTGTCCAGATGTTGAGTCCAACAGCTCTAAATTATCCCTCTCAAAGTCTGACTGCTACTGCTGTTTCTCATATTTATACATTTCAGACTTTGTGCCAAACCTCCTTTTTAGGAGCTACAGAGGAATCCTTCTCTGGGAGGAACCGGCTCGTACGGATGAAAGTTTCGATCGTCTATCGACAGACAAGATCAATAGAAATGTGTTATTCTTCTTCTTCATGTGAGGATGTGTTGCTTTTCTCTTGAACATCTTTGTGATATGGATTGTTCAACAGACGAAATAATACGTATGAAGATATCGTCTTGAGCGTTGGAGAACAGTGACTTGTTCTTCATCAACCCACAGATCAGTCACCAGATCAATGGATCTTGACAACAAATCCTTAGCATCAGACAAAACGCTCATTTTACTGCCTTTACGTACGAAAAGAGATACGTGTGCTTCAAATGATACAACCGTCGATGCCCAAATACTTTTACACGTCTTTTTACCTCCTCAAAAAGTTCGGCTATTGTTGAAATTTCTTGCTCACGTCTTATAGCTGTCTCGCTTGAGCCACTGGCTACACTGCTCCCTAACGATTCCCATTGGTACTGATCTGTCTTGTCCGTTTCGTCCGTTTTTCGAAAGCTTTCAGAGGATGTGCACAAATAAGGACCTAATGACCACAGAGTATGGACAGAAGCCTCCGTCAGCATAAACAAGCCTTAAGCCGGAGTTCGTATCGCTCATGTAGCACTAGCCTAACAAAAAAACAAAAAAAAAAAAGAACTGGGCCATTTTGCAAAAACGGCAAAAGATTCTCTGGACGCATTTGACGATAACTCCTGGAAAGATTTTTGTGATTTGCAGGAGTAAAGATGTCAGGATGAGACATCAACCTGTCGTCCGAACTACATGATGAAATGTATCGGATTTAAAAACGACAGCTCAACAACGACCACTCACTTTTTCCTCAAATCAAGCTCATTTCCACCCGAATGTCTCCCTGCAGATGTCTGCGTTCACCAGACGTTCACCGAAGCCCAACATTTACTGCCAAATTTCATCAGAGCGCCTCCTTTAAACTGGGATTTGTTGTTTTACTGGACAGGTCTCCTGCAGCGTGGACGCCGCACGTTGTCATGGCGGCTTGACCACCGGGTCATCAAGTCACATCTCACCATCCCTGCCTGTTACATACACACCTCCCTGCCCACCCAACCACACAAGTCCACACAATGACCAACACTAACTCTTTGTGTCCCTGCTACGTCTCAGACACGCTGCTCCACCTAACTCCTTCTGCAGGCAGTGACAGAGCAGGGAAATAAAAACATGGACACTTCAGAGATACATTTCTTCTTTGGTTGCACACAAACAAGCATAAGGAATAAAACGGCCTATAAACCCAGCAGATGCCTTTTTATTATCTCCTGTAATGACCCAGGATAACTGCACCATCACAGATAAAACAAAGCATGGGAGCAGCAGGCTTTGTGGTGCATGGAGGATAAAAGGCTGCACTCTACGAGCGTTTAGTGCAGAATATTAAAAAAAGTATCAGTCAGTGTGATGCGTGAAACTGACTGAGGATCTGCTTTTACGCGTAATAATAACAGCAGGAGTTGGGGAGACAAGGGAGAAGCCAGACGAAGACAACACTTGTCCTGCATGAGAAACAATAGTTGTCTCACCAGATGTATTTTCTTTTCCATCAGATTCAACGCTGTTTAAAGTCGCTCTCAGTCCCGACTCTTACTCTCCTTCCATCAGATGAAGTTTCCATGCGTCAGAATGGAGGATACAGAGATTTACTCCCTGATTCCATCAGGCCTGTGTGAGTCTGATCAAACACTTCAACAACACGCAGAACGAGATCGATAGAAAACACGAGCAGATCTCTTACCTTCTTCCTCCTGCGGCGTTTCTTTGCTGTTATATTCCACTTTTCCTCGCTGATGATGAGTCGCGTCTCTCGCGCACAAACCTCCACCTCGGTCCATGTGCTCGCGACCGGGACCACGCGCTCAGGGGAGCGCTCGGGATACGGCGCGTGACGTCACGGGGAGACTGTGGAAAGCCGGTTAGGAAAAAAAAAATTAAAAAAACGAACACGAACAAAAAACTATTATATATGAGATTATATACATGAGAAATACTTTATTACACATGAGCTCAACTGAGAGGTTGTTTTATTTTATTTTTAAAATATTTTTTGTTTTGTTGTTATTGGTTATTTTCGGGTTAATTTCCCCGTAATTATTTAAATTGAACTTGTTATACGTGTAATATCTTAACTTATTCAAGACAGTTCTAGTCTGAAACGCACATTTTGACGATATTAATAGTTTAACACATCAAAATGTTAGTTAACTATTTAGTTAAAGTTGAATCTTTTACATGAGACATGACCTAAAGTGATCAGAATCAGAAGTATACTTATAATAATACTTGGTATATATGATTGATTTCATGTATTATTTGAGTTTTATCAAGATGCTGCAACTGAATTAAGTGATTATTGATCAGAAGCAGAAGCAGCAGGTGTGTTTGAGCAGGAAGGTTTAAGGATGAAGGTTTAGCCTGGTATTTATATTTCATATATTATTTGACAGTATTTGAGTTTCACGAAGATGCTGCACTGATAAATCCAACTGTAAACCAACCTGTTTTACTTTGCTGCACCACTTTTGTGTTAAATCTCATCAGAGACGTAGCATGAAGTGATTATTGATCAGAATCAAAGCAGCAGGTATGTTTAAACTAAGAATATAAACTTCACCTGGTTTGAGTAGTTAATATATTATTTGAGTTTTATCATGATGCTGCACTTAAAAATGCAACTGTAAACAAACCTGTTACCTTTCACACACTGAATCTGTGTTCTTATAAATCTGAGACTTGACTTGAAGTTATTTGACAGATCTGTAACCCCTTATATTGGCAAAGTAGGTTTAACCATACAAGCTATTTTAGTCCAGTGACCTCTAGCTCTCAATGTTCAAGAGGTAAATCCTATGAGATATTAGCTTTGTGTAAAATCTGATGTGTTTCCACTGTTTGTTACATTTGTGTATCTGAATAGCCTATTAACCAGAAAACAAAGGAGGGATATGGTTGTTTATTATAATGCGATGCCTTTATTAACAGGCTCTTCTAAAAAGAAGTATAGTGGCAGTTTACAAAAATTACCTGATCGTTTGTGAGACCCTGCATCAAAACTGCATCCTCAGGTGAAGATATGGACTTGACCCCTGAATCGCTTCATGTCTTACCAGAGAGAGTCAGTGGGAGACGGTCGTCTGCACCTGAGCATCATCACAACCACATTAACCTGTTAATCAGAATTGGACATCATTCATGATGCTTTTATCATGCATGTGGTTTGTCTCATCTCTCCCTGTTGTAAACCACACTCCACCTGCACCATGTACCTGGAGCTCGTATGAACGTACATCTACTCATTGCAGAAGCTGTGATGGAATGAATGTGTGTGTGTGTGTGTGTTTTCACTGCAAGAACAAGGACACAAATTCAAGAGGAAACATTTTTTATATTTCAAAAAGAATCTATGAACATAATGGAAAAAACCAAACACTGGGTCTGAACATCCAGACAATTGAGATCCAAAAATACATTTTCTTAGGAAATATTAATTATATACAAAACATAAAAATTTATATTTTAGTTTGGACCCCCAACGGGACGGCCCAATTTTTAATATTTTATTAATAAAAATAAACTTTTAAATATTTAATCCACCCATAACTTCTACTGAGGCAGTTTTAACTTCGAAATCTAACGAGATTTCAAACAACTTAATCCGTTTTGCATTTGCATGCAACAAGAACTGTACACCCCAAGTCTTGAACTTGCATAAAAAACAAAAGGCCAAAAAGTCTTGATTCAAACTTCAAGCACGGGAGCCCTGCATCTGTGCCAGTCTCTGCTTTAAAAGTTCACTTTTCCTCCGCAGCTGCTCTTTGAGTGTGAGGAGTCTCTGTTCGTCTGTCTGCATGCTGTAGATACACTCTGTCGCCTTCTTCAGGATCACCACCTTGGCCGCCTTCTCGTTGTTGGCCACTTCTGGGATCTCGTCCCGCAGCGCGAAAAAGCTCAACTTGAGCTCGTTCCTCCTCTGGCGCTCCAGTACGTTATGAGTCCTTCTCTTGTCATAGTCCTCGGTGTCTGACGTCCGGGGGCTCAGACACTTGCGGTTGCTGCTGATCTGTTTGAGGACCCTGCTGTGGCCGCCGCTGCCTCCACCTCCTCCACTGCTGCCGCTGCTGCTGCTGTTGCTGTTGCTGCTGCTCTCCAGCTTCAGCCTCTTGACAGCCGGCTGCTCCTGCCTCATGGATGGATGGGCGGCATAATTATGCTGGTGGGTGGAGACGTGGCACCTCTTCAGCACGAGCGGGCTGGGGTGCCTTGTCTCCAGCGGACTGGGGTCGCACCGTTTCACCGCCTGCCTCTTCTCCACTGTGACCACGTCGATCTCCTCCTCTTCCTCCTGGTCCTCCTCCTCCTCCTCATCATCATCGTCATCCTCGTCTCCATCCTCATCCTCTGCAAAACAGAAAGCAAAAGAAACAGTCACACTCTGCTCCAGCATCAGCAATCCTGACAAATGCATGGCACAGCAGTAAGGGAGAGGTGGGGGGTTAAAATCCCTGCAATGCATTTCTCGCCCCCCCGCCCCCCTGCAGATGAGTGGATTGCTTAACATGCATCTTGCTAATCTTACAGCTGTCTACAACATGACATGGCAGCATGGCTCTACCGCCTGTCTGCAGATCACATGCATCAAAACAATAATGAGCCTCTTCTACTCATCATCAGTGGTTGCGATGGAGATGTGTGTGATGCACAGCCCCTGCACGCTGAGAGGGAAGCAGCACAGAGGGGTGTGCCTGCACGACGAGACATTCACCTGATTCACTACAACTGCTGCTGCTGCTGCTGCCGCTGTTGGGCGGCGTGTCCAGCCCCAGGTCCTTACTAGGCGGCGTCCCTGCGCTCTGCTTGGGCGTCTCTGCTATCGGATACGGGAAAACCACGGAGGGATCGATGCACTCCGTGGCCGCCGTGTTCAGGTCCTGCAGGTAGCTGCTGTTGAGCCTCCACGCAGCGGCTGCATCGCCGGCGGGCTCCGCGCCATCGCCCGCCGCCGACTCCTTCCGCGCGGCGTGCAGGGAGGCGAGCCGCTCGGACACCACCTTCTCCAGCTTGGCCGCGGCGGAGAAGCCGCTCCACATGCAGTCCTGGATGATGATGGACTTGAGGAAGGTCTGCGAGTAGTCGGCGTCGCAGATGATGCTCTGGTTCACCGCGTCGTCGCCCAGGAACTCGGTCACCATCTCCAGCTGATCCGCCGTGGAGGGGAAGAGGCTGGAAAGGGACGGTCGGCGGCTCGGGGACAGGGGAGGGGTCGGCAGCAGTTCAAATTTCTTCCAGATGTCTTCGCTCGGTGCCGGAGGCTGAAGCTGCTGCGGGTAGAAAGCCTCCTCCTCGTTGTCATAGTAGAAATACGGCTGCAGGGAGTCGTAGTCCAAGTCATAGTTTTTACTCGCTAAACTTGAATTCAGCGGCATGATGCGTCCGAGCTGTGCGTCCTTGTTCTGAAGCTGCTGGGAAAGACAACAAAGGGCGAGTGGTTAGAGCTTGTTTATACAGATGTGCAGCTTCAAACAGCTGCCGGGCATTGAACCTGGACGCAGCGTAAAGTGTAAGCAACATCACATGGTCACTCCAAAACATCCAGCCAGTGCGCACGCTGCGTGTGCGTGCAGCAGCAGCGCCGCAGCAGCAGCAGGTGCGTAACTGCGAACCCGAGCGCAAATTACCTGCAAACAGAGGAACCCTGAGCCTGTCTGCGCTGCAGCTGACAGCAAACACACATTGTTCATCTAAGTGTGAGGAGAAGATGTGTGTGCAAGCTCCAGAAAACCCGCTCCCTTCTCTTACCTTTCAGATTTCAGCTCCTCGGCCAAACCAGACGCTGGGAATCGGAGCCAAAACGCGCAAAAACGAGCAGGAGTTGTATTCCAGTGCGACACAACCATTAAATCCTTCGGCGGGGGCGTCGCGGGGCTGGAGCGCACATGAAGGGGGGAGCGTGTGTGAGTTTTGCGAGGCTGCAGCAGCGACCCGATGGGGGCGACGCGCACTCTGTCACCGGCAGCGTGAGAATCACAGCTGAGCTCCGCCGGCTGCAATAAAATAGCGTCGAAGCACTTCCTGCGCCCTTCCGCCTTATCCCTCCGCGCTTTTTCGCGCGAAACCTTCGGAGGCGTTTTAACCTGCAACACGCCCTAAACCCCCCCCGCGCCTGTGCACACAAAATCGACTCTCGTGCACGACAACAATCAATGCACGTTCGAACACACGCATTTATTTTGATATTTACGCGCCAGCTGCTGTTGTTTCTCCAGCTTTGCTCCGGGTCTACTTTGGCGTGAAGTGGGAGGGGTCATAGTAGAGTAAAAAGCTGCCATTGACTGGAGACATGTGAAAAACACTAACGTAAGTAGTAGTGACAGATAGTAAGCTGGACTTATTTTACTACTTGTTATCAGCAAATCACCCAAATACATCAATATCATACTCTCAGCATTATTGATCTTTATATCTGATCTGTCATCTAACATATATAACATTTAATGACTAGTTTACATTGTTTTTAAATATAACATCGCTCTTTATGTGCACATGTCTGCAGAGATGCTCCAAGTTACGCACGTTGCCAGGTTTGTACCTTTTACGCAGCAATTTCTGGATAAATGGGGGAAAAAGGGCGCAGGAGCTTACCTCGAGCTCTCTGCGGGCTCTGACAGCTCAGACTGCACCGAAACAGGTGATTTCTGCACAAAGCCACTGCTGCACACACACACACACACACACACTGATGTCTACGCGTAACGAAGCTGCAAGTTTAACATGCACACTTTAGAAATAAGTCGAACCGTTCGCCCCCCCCACCCCACCCCACCCTGGACCGTGTGTGTAACGTAGCCCAGTGGTTTTTAGAGCCAGGGACAGATTGGCATCAATTAACTACAGGAAGGAAGCAATTAAAGGAATCAGATGGGCACCGCAGTTTGGATGGAGGTGTCTCTGCCGGAGTGTGGAGGGAGGGAGAGGGGAGGGATTGGACGGGCTTTGAGCGCCCTCTGCTGTGCAAAGTGAGCCAGGAGTTGACAGCAACAAAGTGGGTGCAGGGGTCACAATCAATCCATCAATCCATCAATCCATCAATCAATCCATCAATCCATCAATCAATCAATCCATCCATCAATCCATCAATCAATCCATCCAAGACTAAGAAAAAACTACCAACAAAACCTCAGCGAGAGCCACATGTGAGGGATCCCTCACCCAGGACGGACAGAAGTGCAATAGATGCTCAACAATGATTAGAATAAACAGTTTTTAATATAGTGGAAAAGTGTGTCAATGTTTTATTGTATTTATACATAAGAAGATGTCCGATAGAGATGAAGGGAGCAGCGATGACAAATGAAATAGAGAAGTTATTGTCATGATCCACCACCACGATCGACATAAGGTGAACACACACGAAACTAGAGAGGAGGTGCTACAAGATTTCATTTAAGTAAAAGTACAAGCAAATAGACAAAAATGTCCTCAAGTAAAAGTACCGCATCAACTTTTTAAGTAAGTACTTTATTTCAAACATACTTAATGTATTGAAAGTAAAAATACCACATTAACTATTTTACTTACTTACTAAAATTAGAAAAGGTAAAGTAAGTGTTGGATTTTACATATACTTTACGTATTAAAAGTACTTGCAGTGTGTAGCCTATTCCCTGACGCCATGGTCTACTACTTCATTACCGCTGAGTCTCTGAATCCATTTCAGGAGTTTCTTCACCAGCGAGTGATTTACTCTCGTTGAAGGAGTCTAATGTTACCGGCTCCCTCTGATTGGAGCGTGACTGAGCGACTGAACATGCAACGCATTGTAAAATGTAGTGAAGTAGAAAGTACAGATTTTTGCTGATGTATGTAGTGGTGTACAAGTGAAAAGTACCTGGAAATAAACCCAGTTAAAGTGTATATACATGAAAAATATACTTAAGTACAGTAACAAAGAAGTGCCAATAAAAACCTGAACCTCCTTGTTGGAGGTAAAAGACACAAACCACGAGGAGGTGAGGGAGTTTGTTTCTGCTCGTTGAGGCTGTGACACCATGAATGTCTCAGTAACAACACAGTGGGTTAGTGGGGCTGTTTATTGGGGTTACTGGGTCACTTCATTGAAAAATAGAGGCATTAAATTACAAATGTGGCAGCGAGCGGCCTCTTGCTAAAGTAGGCTGTGCTATTTATAATCAGGTTCTATTTAAAACCATCACTTTGTCAGACAGCTGTGGGCGACAACAATAATTCTAATAGTTTCAGTATGTCAGACAGACAGACAGACAGACACACAGACAACGTGCCTGTTCAGGAATGTGGTGGCCTGAGTTTTTAATGACCTGTAGCGCCTCCCTGAGGGCAGAGGGTCAAACAGGTAGTGTCCGCAGGGTGAGAAACAGTCTTTCACAATGTTTTTCGCCTTACTAGGCGGCGTCCCAAGCAGAGCGCAGGGACGCCGCCTAGTAAGGACCTGGGGCTGGACACGCCGCCCAACAGCGGCAGCAGCAGCAGCAGCAGTTGTAGTGAATCAGGTGAATGTCTCGTCGTGCAGGCACACCCCTCTGTGCTGCTTCCCTCTGAGCGTGCAGGGGCTGTGCATCACACACACATCTCCATCGCAACCACTGATGATGAGTAGAAGAGGCTCATTATTGTTTTGATGCATGTGATCTGCAGACAGGCGGTAGAGCCATGCTGCCATGTCATGTTGTAGACAGCTGTAAGATTAGCAAGATGCATGTTAAGCTGGTTCTAAACAGGTAGAGTGTGTTTGCAACTTTTTGAGTAAATGTTCTTGGCTATAAACTACGAGCTCATGTCCTCATCAGGAGAGAAAAAACATTGACCCTCGCAGAGTTTGCTGAATACGCTGCACAGGCCGCAGAAGTCAAGACGTTGGATTTGTGGTCAGAAATTAGAGAAGTTCAGAAAAGCAGCCTCGGAGTCAGGAGGAAGGACACCACACCACAGCCTGACTAATTCAACAGTCACATATCAGAACTGTGAGAGGAGAGCCCTGTGCATTTCAAACATCTATGTACACACTGAGTCTTGAATGATTACAAACGTACAGCAACACGTTGAAAACCACATCGCAAATCCCTTAAACCTTTCACTTTCACCCACTGCTTCTTATTTTAGAATTCTCTGGTTAACTTTCTTTCTTTCCTTTTATTTTGCTTGAAGCTTCTAAAATCCAGATGGTAAAATTCCCTTAATTCAGCAATTTTACAAAGGTTTGTCCTTCTTTCTTTTTACTTTTACCATTTTACTCTGCTCTTTTTTTAATCTCTCATTGTTTTTGAATTGTCCTTTTTGACCTTAATATAAATAAAACTGCATAACCTTGCATTAAATACGCTCCTTTTATTCCTTATGTAGAGAATGAAGCGACATATGAATAAACATGTGAATGTCTCACAAATCCTAGTGCAGTGTGTTTCTGAGTTATCTCACACGACCAACAGTGAATTAGCAGAACAGTTACTGGGTGCACTGCTGTGATAAGGTTTATTATAACAGACAATAGAGGCTGAGGTCCATATATCCCCATGGCTGATTGAATACTTGTAAAATGCATGAATACAGCAGTTTGTATTGTGATGGGTTGTGTAAATAAAACTATTAACATTGGTTTCCTAAATCCAAATGGAATGGAAATGTCTGCCCTCAATAGAAAAACAGTAAACAGAGCGACTGGAGTTTACTTTACAGACAATCGATGGGAGGAACCAGTTTGACTTGGGAGATTAAAAAACTCAATGAAACGTCTCCTGAGCACCTGCAGTCTGCACTTATCAGAGGAAGCGATGCCAGATCCGGTCTCACGGCTTCCCCCCCCACTCTCCAGGCGGCTCCGAGACACAGTAACACAAGAAACAACCAGAGCCGATAAACACAACGACCACAACACATGAGCCTCGTGGTTATGATCGCTATCCTCCGACAGAGAGGATGAAGGAACGAGAGCAGAGGAAAGGAGAGAAGGTGTCATTTCAGTCTGGGGGTTTTCTTCACTTCCTCTGGAATTAAACTGATAACAAGAGAAACTCATGAAAATCTCCTCTTCTCCTTCTCTTCGCTCTCCTCCACTTGGTTTGTTTGGCTGTGAAGCCTGAAGACGTCGACACTGAGTCCATGACTGTAATAAACCACATGAGCCTCAGTGAGCGGCAGACTTAATGCAACTGATTCTTTAAAAGGGTTAAATAATACAATGCTCGATTAATAAAAACTGCATATTTGAAATTTACATTTCAAACCAATATTCACTTCACATGTTACATCTCTCCCACTACTTCTTCTTCCTCTGTATTTGACAGCTTTAGCTAATATTGCCTATTGATTCGATATTGTTTTTTTTTACAGACGTTAGATACAAGTATACAAAAACAAATTGATTTGATGAGGGTGACTGAAACACAATGAAACACAATGTTTCTAAACTGTCAGTTTTAATGCTTTAGGTTTAATTATTTCATTAATATGAATACATTTTTATGATTTTGAGGTTCAGACTACTGGTTGGACAAAGACGACTTGACCATTATGTAAATAGTCTTTAGTTGCAAACCTCTATGACCTCCTGCATTTGAATATTTTGTATATTTTGTATTCTCATTAGATGATTCTTCCTCACTCTCACCTCCACCACTGTTGTGCAGCGACCAACTAGAGAAAAGTTCATGGTTTTCAACTGAGGTTTGCATCGGCCATGACACTGTTTGACAAACATGCACATACAGTTAAATGCAGCCACACGGAGAAAGAGCAACACATCAGCAGACACAGAGAAAAGTCCAGGGTGTGCTTCTTCCCACACGGCCGGGACACGACTCAGCATGATGAGGCAGGAAATCAATAAGTGTTCAGCTCAGTCGGAGGGAGGAGGCTGCCAGCGAAGCATTCGACAGTGGGAGAGTGTGTCAGACGGCTCAAGAGCTAATTGTGTCATTAATTATTGACGGTGACAACTGACAGTTATTGACACACGGCCTGAGACAGCTGCATACAGTCTAACCTGCAGAGTGTTTGTAGTTACACACACACAGTTTATGTGAACATGGAGAGAAAGAACATGCTTTTAAAAGGAGGAAACCTCCAACAGAACCAGGCTCAGGGCGGGGACGTGACGAAAGAGACCATAGTTAGATAACTGTTGTATCTCAGCACTGTCAGACAACTTCTAGATGTAATGATCTAATTTGGCAACAACAATAATAATGCTGATATTAATAAAAAGCTATTAATAATGTTACATGATAAGAAACCTGCAGAATGAGGTCAGAGAGAAAGAGAGAGATAAAACACAGCTGCACACACCCACACACACCCACACACACACACACACACACACACACACACACACAAACTAACAATGTGCAGGTGAAGCAAGAAAATATAGTATAGTCTGCCCTTATATTTTAAATATACTGTATATAAACCCCCTCTTGCTTTGACACCTCACAACTGACTCACTCCACCCACAGTTACACCTCACACTCTTTAACTACAAAATAAAATCAACCCTATAACATTCTTCCCATTTAAATTTCAATGCCATCGTTTTTTAAATTATTCTTCTTAAGCTGTGCAGTCAGGCCTCTATAGAATCAATGCTTCCTACAGCCAGAGCCTTTTATATCTACTGTATATTCCCAGGAGTCCATTGTCTCATCATCCATTATCTCATAACATCAAATCAGACGGTTGGATGTATCTGCTAAGTGGCTGAATGTTTATGTTGCTCTGGTGGCAGTGAAAGGTTTCGTGCACTATTGTACATCACAGTATCAATTAAGAAAGCACTGATCAGATAGGAAGCAGTTTATTTACTTTTACAGACAAAACAGATATTGTTCCTTCTTAGGTTTCTATAAGTGTCTAACAGGAGCAGAGTTTCCTACGTGAGAACATACTGGTATATGTTTATTTACTGGTTTATTTAACAGAGACAGCAAACATTGCTGTAAACATATTGGATAAAAAGTTAGTTTTTCATTCCTGGACAGAGGTTCTATAAATGAATTACATGTATTAATTAAAAAATAAAGCATGCTTGGTTGTATCAGTAGCTGACAGCTGCTTTTCAATGTGCATTATTTAATAAACTGAATATGGTATGAAAATTGGGGGGGGGAGTCATTTCCAGCTATTTTTGTTATCCAATTTGGCCACAAGAGGGCGCCATGTATCTAGAAACCAATGTTGATACGAAACCTAAATTTGACAATAACAAGTATTTAACAGGATTTTTTTATCAAACAATTTTCAATAAATCTGCATTAAACACATTTGGAGACCTACATATACATTTTAAATGTTTTTCTGCAACGCATTTTCACAAAGAAAGTCCAGGTGTAGGGAAACAAATCGCTGCCCTTTGATTCCTAATATGCTGTCGTCAAAATGTCAGGATGCAATTGTTTGGTGGACAAATGAGCTCTGAGCACAGACGTCCTGGAGTCTGATCACTGTGGAAATCTTAAATATGGTAATAACAATAAATGCTAAAAGAAAAGAGGCGTTTAGATGAGTGTAAATAAGAGACGTCTGCCGCCATGAAAAACCTTTTAGGCCTTGGCTCATAAAAACAAGTTTTCCTACAGAGGGAAAACTGCAATATCTCCAAACCACATAATAAAATAAATGTTACAGGAGGGTTATATAATGTGGGCAACACTGTTTACTGGGAAAAAGAACATGCAAAACAAATCCATGCAAATATCACCTGACAAAATTAAATCATTCTGGTTTTGCATAAAGAGAAGTAGTTCTGACTCTTGCACATAGTTGGATAGATGCCTCACTAAACACACATCTGGATTGTTTACTCAAAGACACTGCTCACAAAAGTCAATAATTTACTTTCAAACTTTTTTTATGTTTTTATTATAGGGAACTGTGTCAAGGGTGAGCAGCTGATGTAAGGAAACAATCCAGACATAGTTTCAGGTTTGAACCTTCACATTGAACTTGCAGGTACAGGCTCCTTAGCAAACACGTGAGTTTCATTCCAGCTGATTCCCAGGGGCTGAATGCTGGCCTGTAAAAACGCTGTGTCAACTTGAAGTCACTACACAACCTCCCTCCAGCCGCAGGCAGCAGCACACAACAACAACAACTTGGTGCTTTGACTGAACATAGCTCAGGCTGGTTCAACTCACAGCTCCCTCACTGTAAAACAGCAGCAGTTCACACTAACTGTACAAAGAGCAGATCAGAATACCTGCACTGAGATAATGTACAAGAGGCTGTGGAAATAATCATTAACAAAGATCTGAACACAAGCTGGACTCATTAAACTTTTCCTACATGTTCTACCATCATGGGATGTGGTTAAAAATTTGAGAAAAAGCAAATATGCTGAACTTGGACTGAAATTAAACAATACTTATATACAGTCGTATGATGTATTCAGGTAAAACAAGTCTGTTTGAGGGATTACACGTCTTTCTTCTTTGTCAGCCCAGATCTGGTTAAGTAAATATAGTAATCTATATTGAGTACTAACCCTAACCCTCTCTAACTTGATGTATTTTTGAGTATTTGTTTTTAAAATCTGTGTGACGTTCCTTCCCCCTCTTGTCCACCAGTGGTCAGTATTTTTAGTAATTATAGGTGCAACTTAACGGTTTATCCTTCATATAATTAGTGTCCTTAAAGGAGAGGCACCATGTAAACATTTAGAAAACTTATACAGGAGCAAACTATTCTGTTTATCTGTCTAAAGATACATCTGAAACATTAATGTGTTGTGTTTTAATACAACATTTAGATGGAAAAAAGGGACATGGCTTTAAATCACAGTCGTTGCACCAGTCAATTCACACATTGCTCATTTTAAATGTCTGCTACTTAGATATATATATATATTAGTGCAAGACAGGTGTGTGTGTATTCAACATGAGCAGTGCAGCCTCTGTGGAGCCTCTGCTTTAATGTAAACACACATTATGCTGCCCTGTGTGTTTACTGTGTATGTCTGTGTGTACTTATACCTTTGTGAGGACCATTTTTAGCATAGACCTTACAGAGTGAGGACATTTTGACAGGTCCTCACTTTGTGACCCACTTTTTATTCACTGTTTGTGGGTTAAGGTTTAGTTAAGGTTTTGGTTTTGGTTTAGTTTAGAATAGGTTAGGTTTACGTTAGGGTTAGGGTTATGTTTTGGTTATGGTTATGGTTATGGTTATGGTTAGGGCTAGGGCTATAGGGCTAGGGCTATAGGGTTAGGGTCAAGGTTAAGGTTAAGTAAGGGGCCGGATAATGCATAATGCCAATGAGTGTCCTCACTAAGACGGATGTACAAACATGTGTGTGCGTGTGTGTGCGTGTGCGTGTGGCCAGATTTAGACCTGCTGATGACGTCACGGCCGGGACGCCAGGCCCACGTGCTGGAGGCGGCGGGTTCCAGGCTCGTGCGGGGTCGACACCCACCCCAGACCCTCCGTGAGCCGCGGAGCGTTTAGACACGCACCGACTCCCGGTCCCTCCCGTCGCCGCTTTGCCCCCCCCCCCCCCGCGGCTCCAGCTCGGGACGCCTCCTCGCTTGGATTCGGCGGTGTTTCCCCCCCCCCCCCCCCCCCCCACCTCCCGTGTCGCTCCCTCCCACCGCCTCCATGATGATTTGCGGGGAAGATGCGTCCGTGTGAATTTCCCGTTGACCTTCGCCTCCGCTCGGCAGCATCGAAGCAGTGCGACGCGCCGCCGCCTCAGGAGCAGCAGCAGCCGCAGAACAAGCAGCAGCAGCAGCGGGAGTAGGAGCAGCAGAACCCCGGTCCCAGCCCCGGCTCCATCCCCGGCCCCTCACCTCTCCTCCCGGGATAGAAAACAACACAGGTGCCCCCTCTCCGTCTCTCTCTCTCCGTCTCTCTCTCTCCGTCTCCAGCCGCTAAAAACCTCCGAGTTTTCCCGTCAATCCATCCAGACCGAGGCAGATGCCCCTCGCTCCTTCCCCCCGGCTTCTACTATGGTGGAGTCTCCATCTCTCAGCCCGTACTGGCCCCTCATCCGCTTCCTGGTGCCTCTGGCGATCACCAATATTGCCATCGACCTCGGGGAACAGGTAAATGTGTTGGGGGGTATGTGTATGTGTATGTGTCCGCTTCGCCTCCGGTCACCGCGGCGTCTGTTTGCTAACAGCAGCTAACCCGCGTTACTTTCCCCTTTTTTTTTTTTATTATTACGGGATTCATGTTTGTACTGCCGTCGGTTGTTCTGAAGCGGCAGATATCACCGACCACCCTAAACCTCCCAGCCCCCCCCCCCACCCCCCACCACAAACCCGTCACTGACACCGGGTGTCTCCGGCCTGTTTTGTCGGTTGACGTCGGGTGTGTGTGTGTGTGATGTAGCCACCGTTAGCTTAGCTGACAGCAGCCGGGGTTGTTGTGTGGAGATAAGATCCGTTAACATGTTTTATTCAGGGGGAGGAAAAACACTCACAGGAAGGGCCGTGTTTATTCTGGAGGTTTAAACACACAAGTAAACAAACACATAAATACACATAAACGTCTGAGCTCCTGTGGATATTTGTGGATTTTTGTGGATTTTTTTCCTTATTTTTCCAGCTTCAACCTTGTTTGTCATTTGATTGGAGTCACGACCTGTTTGGAGAAGATGATTAAGATGATGATGAAGGATCATGTGCTCAGACTTAAGTGTGTGTGTGTGTGTGTGTGTGTGTGTGTGTGTGTGTTACCTCTTTAGGACATTTTCCAGTAGAAACACTGACCTTGGCAGGACCAAGCCTAATGAGGCCAATCATCATGTCTGAGGTCCTTTGTTAATTGTAGGGTTCAGATGTGAATTGTGGTTAAAATAAGGTTTTGTTCAGGCCGTTCCGTAATGAATGGAAACTGATGCAAAGTCCTAACAAAAATACACAAAGTTGTGTGGGTGTGTGTGTGTTTAATTTCCTGTGATTGTCATGTTTTCCTGTCTGCCCTCTCCCAGCCGTACGACTGGTGGCTCGTCCCTCTGTACCCAGGAGACAGCAGGCAGATAGTGTGTGTGAGAGCGAGGCTCGGAGATGTCAGGATTAAGCTTATGTAATGGCTCTGTTAGCCGGTATAAATAGCACACAATCCTGCAAAAGGAAAAGGGAGGGAGGGAGGGAGGGAGGGGGGGGGGCAGCTGTTGTAGTTGCTCTGAAGCTAAGAGTGAATGGAAATCATATTTTTTAGGATCAAGTGCTGTGGGTGTTTTCCTGCGCCGATATATTACAATGGCACCAGCCAAAGGTCTGTTTTTTATTGTCTGCGTAAAGCACGTGCAGGTATTTCGTTTTTTTGAAAAGCACGATCGCCCCAGGGCTGTGGTGGACCAGCCGTTGCCATCTGGTCAGAGATAACAGTCCGGCAAAGTCACGGTCATGTGGCCTGGTCCAGAGCTGAACTCGTCTCCCTCCTTTTTTTTATGTGCCGTCTCACCCTCTCTCTCTCCACACCCACCCCTTGCATTATCTGTTCCAGGCCCTGAACCGGGGTATAGCCACAGTCAAAGAGGATGCCGTTGAAATGCTGGCCAGCTACGGCCTGGCCTACTCCCTGATGAAGTTCTTCACGGGGCCCATGAGCGACTTCAAGAATGTGGGTTTGGTGTTTGTCAACAGCAAGAGGGACCGGAGGAAGGCGGTGTTCTGCATGGTGGCGGCCGGAGTCATCGCATTCATCCTACATATCCTGATCGGTGTGTGTTTACGGGTTGCGCGATGACATGCTGTGCTTGAACCACATCCTGAAGTTTTATCTTTGTAGCACCCTTCCCACCCTTCTTCAGCTTCCTCTATTGTGAAAAATCACAACCCCTGCTCTCTGAAACAATGAAAACAGCCTCTGCTTACCTGCGGTTTCCTCTTTTTATCTCTCTACAGCTTACACAGATTTAGGGTACTACATCATTAATAAGCTCCACCATGTGGATGACTCTGTGGGGAACAAGACGAGAAAGGCCTTCTTATATCTGGCTGCATTCCCTCTGCTGGATGCAATGGTGAGTGCGCAGTATAGCAGGATTACTCTGCAGCAGCAGTCAGACATTTTATCATGCGAGAGATGGATTTAAACACCTCGGATCTCGCAATAATCCCCTGTTCATTGTATAACCCGTCATTCAGCCGTGGTTGAGAAAATGTCGAGCTTTCAAAACGTGTCTGTTCTTTTGTTCTGCCTGAAGGCGTGGATTCACGCAGGGATCCTTCTCAAGCACAAGTACAGCGTCATCGTAGGCTCGGCCTCAATCTCTGATGTCGTGGCCCAGGTAACAACTTCCAGTCCAACGTTTTTTTTTTCTTCATGTAATGCAGCGGAGAAATTAAGTTTTTGTAGTGTATGATTTTTGGTGTTTATCGACTTTTTGTTGTCTCTTCCTGCAGATTGTGTTCGTGGCCATCCTCCTCCACAGCAACCTGGAGTGTGTGGAGCCTTTACTCATCCCAATCCTCTCCCTGTATATGGGTGCCTTGGTCCGTTTCAGCATCGTGGGACTGGGTTACTACTGTAACATTCACGACAACATCCCAGACTCCAGTGGACTTGAC